>NC_056725.1:850253637-850566137 GCF_019279795.1 Protopterus annectens
TGAATATATGTATTCCACCACAAATTAATAATAATAAAATAATTTTGCAGCCCAAATATTAACAATTTTAAGTGTGTGTGGTAAAAGAATTGGGTCAGTCTGATTTTGTACTGTGCAGAATATACTTTCTTTCCATGCAGAAGAACCCAACGTTTTCTGACAGTGGGGAGGCTTTGAGACTTTTCTGTGGTTTGAGAGAGTCTCAGTATGACAAGATCTTAGAATCCATGACTTCTCTGTCAATAAAATAATAAATGTAATTAAAATTAAGTTTGAGGCAATTAGCAGCTTATGCTGTCCATACACATATACTGGGAGATGCGTCTGATATCTCTTGCTATCCACCCATCCAACTTTCCCCTAACTCCTTGCATAAATGACAGAGTGAGGAAACAAATGCTGTAAACCCAATCATAGATCTCAACTGTCCCTTCTTTCTTAAACACATTTATTAAATTATAACTTAAGACATTGGCAAACATGTATTAACAGAAAAGAAAACAAACCATATTAACATTTTTTTATTTACAAACTTTATATGTATCACATATCTCTTCTTTTTGTAATTATCATCAATCCAACATCACATAAAATGCTGACTTCCTGCCTTTCATTAATCCTCACTCCTCCTCATATCTCTCAACATTGTAGAACAAAAAATCTGGACAAAGCTGAAAATAAAGGGAGGAAAAAGGCCACAAAATAGGGACAAGTTTTAAATAGTTCATAGGTTCATACTAGGCTATCTGCCCTAGGGCATTTATAAGCCTAGCCAGATTGTGTTTGGCTTTCGCCACCCATTTTAAATTAATTTTGCTATGCCTTTTTTTGAGGTTAGTATACTGTGCCTCTGTCTAACAGTGACACAGAAGTGATAGCCGGGGTAAACCTACGATCTCCCATCCACTCATCAAGATTCCTCTTGAAGAGAGTCAATGTGGGACTCTGCCTAACCTGGACTGGGATTTTATTCCAGAGTGAAGGGAGCCTCTGGGTTATGAATCTGTCCCTCCAGCATGTCCTATTTATTTCAGTGCTGAGGTTCAAGTCTCTCGAGCGTGTAGCTCGATGGGATTTGGATTTTCTGAGGTGCAGCATGTCCATTAATTCCGGGTTGGACATGGCTTTATACGTCAGGCACAGATCGCCTCTGAGCAGGCGGTATGCCACTGAGTAGAGCTGGAGTTTCTTTAACCAGGCAGCATACTGCATCTGTTTGAGCCCTTTGATCCTCTTGGTGAGGTACTTTTGGGATCTTTCCAGTTGCTGCAGGTGTCTGGTAAGGTACATCCCAAAAGGGGCATTGTACTCAATTATGGGCCTGATGAGGGATGAGTAAAGAGGCACGATGACCTCCCCTGATCTAGATGTGAATCCCTTCATGATTAGGTGGGCTATATAAAATGTTTTTCTATCCACTTTGGCCACGTGGTTGTCAAATGAGAGATTGCTATCAACTTGGGTCCCCAGGTCCCTAATGACTTCTTCTGTACTTAATGGATTACCACCTATGTGGTAATTTGTGGGCACTTTGTTTTTGCCAAAGGGGATGACTATACACTTTTTGGCGTTTAGCTTGAGGCCATGACTCTGGCACCAGTTGTCTGTTTCTATGAGGCCCTTTTGGAGAATGCTTATGTCGGCTGGAGAGATTATTATGGTGCCCAGTTTGCAGTCATCTGCAAACTTGGTCAGCCACAGTCCTTCCGTGTTGGCCTGTACCGTCGAGAAATATATACCGAACAAGAGAGGTCCCAGGACTGAGCCTTGTGGGACGCCACTTGTAACTGGTTTGGAGTCTGACATGGCTCCAGCAATTCTAACCATGTGGGTTCTGTCCTTGAGCCAGTTTGCAACCCATCTAGTGACATAGGAGTTTATATTTAAGCTGGTGAGCTTATCTATAATGCCCAAGTGGGGTATTGTATCGAAGGCTTTTGCGAGGTCCAGGTAGGCTGTGTGGACCACCTTCCCCTCGTCAATGGCCTTGGTGACTGTTTCAAAGAAATCGACCAGGTTTAAGAGGCAGGATCTGCCCTTAACAAAGCCACACTGGGTAGGATCCAGTGTCTGTAGGTCCCCAATATCTTTATTTATGAGGTCCATGATGATCCTTTCCATAGCTTTGCAGACCAAGCTAGTCAGGCTTATGGGGCGATAGTTTCCAGGATCCGTTGAGGCACCACCTTTGTGGAGAGGGACCACTGTTGCTGTACGCCACTCTTTGGGTACATATCCTGTAGTAAGGCTAAGACTGAACAGTAGTTTTATGTTTGGGTTTAGCTCTTCTTGGAGTTCGTGTAGGACGCAGCCCGGGACACCATCTGGTCCCATTGATGCTGTGTTTCTTGCTTTGGAGAGGGTGGCTCTTACCTGAGCATCTGAGATGTCAGGGGGGGCAGCACTCTGTTGGGATAGATATTTGCCCTTTTGGTGGGGAGTGGGGGGGAGTTTGCACTGAACTTGTCAGCTAGGATGTTGGCAATGTCTGTGGGCTCAGTGTATTTTTTGTCATTTTGGACTAATTCTGGGCATATCTGGGAATTCCCACCCAGGTTCCTAACATAACTAAAGAAAGCCTTGTGATTATCCTTAGTGTCCTGTGCAATTTTTCTCTCGAAGCTGGCCTTAGACGATTTTATGAGTGCCCGTAGTTTTTTGCTAATACTGATCAGAGATGCATTCCCTTTTTGGGATTTTGCTCTATCATGTAGAAGCTTCCTCCTTCTATTGTATAGTTTGTTTATGGCTGGGGTCCACCAGACAGGACGTCTGCCTTTGGAGGATTGGGTCTTGGTTTTATTTGGGATTGCATGATCCATGCATTCCTGAAGGTGTTCATAGAATGCGTTTATAAAGGATTCTGCGGTCTGGGCCGTAGTTTCCACAGGCCCGGGGGCTTTGAAGGATTACGCCTCGGTTCTGAGGCATGTGAAATTTGCTTTAGAGAAGTTTTTCACTGTGGTTTTCGGCGCAGGGGATGGGGTCAGGATGTGAATATCCAGTGAGATTAGTTTATGGTCTGATCTTACCAGTGAGGGATACACTTCTGGTCTGGAGCATAGTGTCCCCATGTTGGTGATGATCAGGTCCAGTATGTTTTCCCCTCTTGTGGGAGTGGTAACAAGTTGTTCCATAGCATTTGAGTTTATAAATTCTAGGAACCTTTGGGCTTGGGTGTTGGAGCTAAAGTAATGCTCCAAGTCTATGTTTGGGTAGTTGAAGTCGCCCAATATAATGGTGTTTGGAGAGACCTTCATATTTTCCAGTATTCTCAGGAAGGCCGAGTGGGATTCCTGTGTTTGGGAGGGTGGTCTGTAGCAGGCTATAAACTGGAAGGCAGTTTTACCCACAGTTAGTTGCACATGGATAGTCTCTGATGCTTCGTGCTGTGCCACCAACCTGGAGGTGTGGGGATCTTTGATGAATATTGATACTCCCCCTCCTTTTGTGGTTTGGTCCAAGTTTTGGGGCCGAAAAGCATGGTATGAGGTATAACCTGGTAGTGCTGGGGTGCTCTCGGGAGCCTTGAACCAGGTTTCTGTTACTGCACAGATATCGATGTTCTCCATTCTAAGGAGAGTTTCGAGTGCATGCATCTTGAGGTTTAGACTTCTGGCATTGAGTAGCATTACTCTTAGTTTCTTATCCCTTGTGATACCTATGGAGGTGGGTTTGTCTTTTGAGCCTTGCCTAAAAAGGCACTATGGGGTAGCAAGAGCCTTTGCCAATATCCAAAGCCCAGGGGTGACAGGTGCAAGCCATCCCTAGCGAAGCATCGTGGCTTGTCGAGCATGTCATCTCAGGCTGACAGGCATTGGATCCCCTTTGAATGACACCAACACTTAAGCCAATTGTTGAAATTGATCATCTTGTCTTCATATTGTGGCATCATTCTTGGTGAGGGTAAGATGCTACTCAAGGTCAGGGTCATACCGGCCTGGGCTACATGCTCAGAGAGCTCCTCTATGTCTCTTTTCATGTAGTCCAGGGAGGTACTTCTCAGGTCATTCACACCAGCATGGACAATGACTGAGTCATATTTGTACTTGCCTTGGAGTGACCTGAGTGCTTGTGTTATGTGGCGGATCCTAGCGCCTGACAGGCAGATTACCGTGACCTTCTCCTTGTTCAGCCTGGTGAGCGGGATGTCAGTGTGCCTGACGATAGAGTCACCTATTACAAGTGTATCAAGTGTGTTGTTTAGCCTTAAGGGCTGTGACTGTTCGGCACACTGGCTTTGTGAGCTATGTGTTGCACGTGTTTTGTTTTGGGGTAGCGGTTGCTTGGGTGTCTGCTTTGGAGGTCTCTGCTGCTTAGGCAGATTTTTATTTAGAGCCTCCGAGTATGTTTTAGTGTGTTTATGTGTTTGGTTTGTTGTCGTGGTAGGTCTATGTGAGACTGGAATTGTAGTGAGTGTGGTTTCCTCCTCCTCCTGACTGGTTACGCCAGTACTGAGTTGAGAGAGCTTAGCCTCCAGTTTGGCTATATGGTTGCATCTCTCACATGTGTTGGAATTTGTTGGGAGGAGGAGAGGGTTGTCTGTGTACATGAGGCAGTTGTAACATTGCCTCAAGATTCCCAGATTCACCAGCTGGACCGGAGAGGAGATTGACAACTGACCTTTGGACATGCTAGAATAGTATTGGGAATTCCTTTATAATTGAAAAAAGGGCCAATGGGGAACAAGGTACTCAAGGGGAGTTTGTGAGGGTGTAGTGCTTTTAATTTTTAGAGCTGACTTATATAATTGCTTTAGTGAGCAAGTGCCAGGTAACTTAAATGCAATGTGTTACAGGTAACTTAAATGCAAAAACGACAAACAGTAACTTTCTTTCAAGTGAAACAAGGAAATAAGTACAGTAAGCAATGCAGATATCACTAGGGATCCACAGAAGTGCTAAAAGGCCGCGTTTTAGGTGGAATTAGCGTTTCAGGGAAATAAACAAACAACAAGCATACAAACAAAGCTAGATTCAGCAGGCCTGGATCTAGTCTATGCTACAGCAAACAAGGTGTACCAATTTCAGTAAGAAGCAGTTCAAATATGCAGGCACTATAAGCCTTTAACCAGAAATTCCCAGCTCAGAAGGACAGAGTCCAGCCTCTCCTCCCACAAGAGTGCAGAACACGAACCCTCTTAATGTAAAATAACTGGCCTCAAGCCCAAGTGCTTAAACCAGAATTAATACACTTTTAGAATAACAGACACTGAGCCCTCAATCAGCAGTTCCCAACTTAGAAGGATGTAAGCTACCTGTTCTGCCACTACAGTGCAGTCCACAAACCTTCTTAATGTAAAACTGGTCTGAAGCCCAGGTGCTTAAACTAAAAGGCTTAGAATGAGTTACACCAAGCAGTAATACATACAACTGAGTACTTTTAAGATGACGCAAAGGCAAAATAAAGTAGGAAAAAACACAAATACAGTAAAAGCAGATAATTTTTTTTTTTTTTTTTTTTTTTTTTTGGAAAGAGAGAAAGGAAAGAGAGAAAGGAGTAGCAGAAACTAAGCTTCTCAAATGCTCTCCCTGTACTGGGTAGAATGAGGTAATGACACTAGACTGGGAGGAGGGTCCCAGATCAAATTTACACTAGGGGCGGGCAACTGCAAAGCCACTAACTATAAAAACACTATACCAACAGGGAGGGAGGGTAGGAAACAAACTGCAGAAATGTTACTCACAGCTGAAAAGCAGCAGTGAGCCTTTAAATGAAAGTTTTAAACAGCTAAAGGAGCCACTAGAAAAAGAGTTTAACTGCAACAAGTTATCATAAACAAACAACCCAACAGATGCTTAATAAGAGTGGACACTTTCCAGTTAATACCTCACACACAGTGAAACTAGCTAGAAAAAATACACAGTACACAAAGTGCTATAAACAACAAAGAAATAAAGAACAAAATAAACAAAAAACAGGATACTTAATGTTATGTATTATAGCTCCGAGTTTGCTGAGTGTCCTCTTATAAACTTAGAAAGTCGTTAGAATGAAATGGATTGTGTTGCAATGCATTTTCCTACAGTTAAGAAGCTGGAAACTCAAATGTCTGCTTTTATTTAGAGAAATTAATCCTCATTGATTTGCCGGAAATCATTTTATAAACAAAAGACCAAAAATATGAGACAAAAATCTGGACATTCTGCCAAAATCTGGACAGTTGAGAGGTAAGCTCCTCCTCCTCCTGAACATTATTGTGCATATAATGTTCCCATTAATTCCATTTATTTCTATATAGTTTGCTCTTTCCCTTTTCTAAATATCCCTCTTATAGTTATTTTCTCTCTTTTATAATATTCAGTACTTCAAATACAGTGGTGCCGACTTTGATTTCCATTTTCTAGTAATTGCTTTTTGGCAGCTAATAGAATTAAACTTAATATAGCGTCACTTTCTACTCAGTTCAGATCCTGTGTCCCAGCTCAACAGAATCATTTCATTAGTTACAGCCATTTGTTCCCCCAATATTTCTGACCGAATAGTCTGTAGGGAAGTTTTAAAATCTGCCAACTCATAACTCTCCCAAAACAGATGTTCCTAGTTACTTCTCTCTCCCTCCAACATTTGATATCTTCCTGGGGAAAAATTATTTGAAATCTATTTGGGGTATAAAAATACCTATGTGAACACTTCCAAGCAAAGATCCTAAACCTTCTGGACTTTGTTGCATACTTCGGAGCCAAACATATGTTCTCTTGTAAATTTTTTCCAGTCTCTCTTTCCAATCTTTTCTAACCACCTCTGATCAATTCTTATAATTATTATGCAATATTTTATATGCCCTACTAATTATCCATTTTAATAGCAGCTTCTGTTCTAGATTTGACTAAGTACCTGGCAGAGCTGGTCTTTTTTAAGATTAATTTATACATATCTTTTTGCCTATACTCTGATATCATTCCCTAGTAGGGAAGGCAGTGTTTAGGTTGCAGTTCAAATGTCTTCTTGGCCTTGGACCACTGTTATTTAGGTTCATAGGTAGGTACTAGGCTATCTGCCCGAAGGCATTTATAAGCCTAGCCAGAATGTGTTGGCTTTCGCCGCCCCCTTAGATTAGTTCCCTGTGCCTTTGCCCAGCAGAGCCACTGAAGTGATCCCCAGGGTAAACTTTCTGTTTTCCATCCACTCGTCTTTATATAAAGAGAATTTTATTTTAAGTTTTAGTTTTATACAAGATCAAATGTCATTGTAATTTGTTCAGTGTGACAGTGTTATTTTTCTAAAAGAATGCTGCATTTTAGTTTTGCAAATTTGCACAAGTTCAAATATTAATATAAATAAACACTATTGTTCTTATTTTGTGTTTCGTGATCATATTTAGGTTGTCTGTTCTTCAGTTTGCATTTAAAAGTTGGTCCACTACTTGTTAGAATTTGTTTTATAATTGTGTACTGTGTAGCAGTAAAGTAAACAGACTAGTTAGTTAGTACAAGACAATACATTTTATTTTTATTTATATAGAGAACTTTATTTTAGGTTTTAGTTTTAAACAAGTTCAAATGTCATTGTAATTTGTTCAGTTCAGTGTTATTTTTCTAAAAGTATATTGTATTTTAGTTTTGCAAATTTGCACAAGTTCAAATATTAATATAAATAAAACACTATTGTTCTTATTTGTGTTTCATAGGTTCACAGGTAGGTACTAGGCAATCTGCCCGAAGGCATTTATAAGCCTAGCTGGAATGTGTTGGCTTTCGCCGCCCCCTTAGATCATGATCATATTTTGGTGGTCTCTTCTTCAATTTGCATTTAAAAGTGGGTATCCCACAACTCCATTGGGGTGGGCGGGGCTACCTAATTATGTATGCAAATTGTATGTTAATCAGCATACAGATTTGTACCTATTTTTCATGGGCTTTGTCCAGATTTTTGATGTTTCCAGGTTATGAGGTATGATCTTATATACAATGTTCTTTTATTTAAAACAATTTTTTATTAATTTTAAAACAAATATTGTACAAAATTATTTTTACAGACATTTTTTTGCTAAGTTAATGAATTCAGTAAATAAACAGTAGTTTTACATTTCCAGTTCTTTGTGACTATTTTTCAATGAAGAGTGGGTAAGTATTGCCAAGTCAATATGTGCCATGCTGATCGACTCCTACCCAAGAAGACTGAATGCTGTAATTAAATCAACAGGTGCTTCAACAAAGTATTAGTTTAAGGGTGTGCACACTTATGCAACCAGAGTATTGTACATTTTTTATTTTTTATATTTTTCCCCTAAGACATTTGTTTTTTTCAATTATCTTTCCCTATCTAGTTATTTGCTCCCAATACCCTGGTTTCTTTGCGAGTTTTATCCAGTAAATTCCAGCCTCATCTTTGTTTATTTTCTGTATCCATAAATGCAGTCATCCCCATTGCCAAAATCTCCTTTCTCCATTCTCCTGTTGGCTTAGTTGTTAGAATACTTTCTGCTACCTTATGAATAAAATATTCTTGTTTAGTTGTTATTATCCTTAAGGATCTGCATCCTAAATCTCACTCTATTTCTTGAACTTCCCCTTGCTTCAGCATCCTATTTAAAATTACTCTTAAACAAACTTAAACTGCGCTCTTCTTCCGCTAATGATCTTCTAAGCGAGTACCTAAAAATAGATGCCAGTAGCATAGCCTATCCTGCCTCAGTCCTTATAAACAAATCAATCCAGGAATCCCATGTTCCCTTTCTCTGGAAAAAGTCACACATTATTCCTCTGCACAGAGGAAATTCAATAGACATTAATAACATTAGACATATTGCAGTCTTATATCCCCTCGCCAAAACACATGAAAAAATGTATTAGAAAACAACTGCTAGACTATCTCCTGCAGAAAAAAACTCCTATCCCCTACACAACATGGCTTCCGTCCTTCCCATAGTACTAGCACTGCCCTTCTTACCTATATAGTTGCTGTCAATAAAGCTAGAGATAATTGCAAACTAGTCTCTTCCTTACTTCTGGACTTGTCTAAAGCCTTCAACAGAGTATGTCTCAGTAAAATTCTACTTAAAATATCGTCACTAGGTTTCTCTCAGTCCACCCTTTGGTGGTTCAAAGGTTACCTGTCCAATAGGTATCAGCTGGTAAAATGGCACTCCATGCTCTCTCCTTACCTCCCAGTCACCACCAGTGTACCACAAGGCTCTATCCTTGGTCCCTTCCTCTTTAACATTTTCACCAACACCTTCTATACATCAACAGAACAGGCCACCATAATACAATACTCAGATGATTCCACTCTTATTTCCACATCTGACAACATGACACACCTCCAAAAAAATACTCAGAAAGCTTTAATAGCCATTGAAACGTGGCTTCATAACTCACAATGTATGCTCAACCCAAAAAAGACCAAAGTACAACTTTATTTCCCGAAATCCCTCTCTCGTGGAAAAACAAAATTTAAAGTCCTCTCTTTTGATAATACATCCGTTGAAGTCTTCTCATAGCAAACTATTAGGAGTGATAGTGGATCTTACATTTGACCTGAATATGCAAAATTACTTAAGAAAAATTCATCAAAAACTAGAGATACTTTACAGAGCCATAAACCTTCTCACCAACACAATTAAAACTGCACTTGCCACTACTTATCTCCTCCACACACTTCTTCATGGCGCTCCCATCCAGGTGTCACAAAAATTAAAACCTGAACAATGCTATAACAAAGTTGCTAAATTTGCAGCAGATACCCCTTTCAGGACCCACCACTTTATACCACTGAAAAGCCTAAACTGGTTGGAACTGTCACATCAACTAACATATACACAACTTATCACCTATAATATTATCCAGCCTCCATTTGCCTGTTCAGCACTAAAAAAAAAAAAAAATGTTCTACACAACTATGTTCCTACTCAGTCATTGCAATCCAGTGACCAAAAAGTCCTGTCTGTCTGCAAACTTGGCAAATTTGCTGGGCATTGTCTGTACTCATGTAATGCTGCTAAGGCCTGGAACTCCTTATCTGTATCCATCGGGTCTATAGCCTCCCTCCCATCTTTCAGAAACACTCTGAAAGACTTCCTAGCCAAAATCTGGCTCTGTTCTTGCTCAAACAAGGATAAACTATGTCCCTAAATGTGAAAAAGTACCTTTTTATTCCTTATACCTCCTTACTCTCCCTTCTTCACTTACTTCCTTACTGCTATCAAATTCTTTTCCCTGACTTTCTCTCTAAATATACCATAAACCTGTTTTCCCTCACTTCATATTGCAATTCCTATTTGTATTAGACTAACTTACATTTAATTTCTCTACAAACTGTCTAAAATTTCTGTAAATATTAAATGATTGCCATATACTTTGTATTGATTCTTAACAAATGGTTTTATATTTTGTCTAATTTGTTACAATTGTTTAAACTGCAGATGTTTTTGTTTTATTTTTGAAGACTGCAAAATTATCATTCTTAAAATGTTTTGTAATAATTTTGAGCTTTTCTCACCAGGCCTTCACTGAAAATGGGCTTCTACCCATCTTGACTTTCCCGGTAATCAATAAATCATCCCTTTCCATTTTGAATTATAATCTTCTGCATAAGTTATGTATATGAGCTTTAATTGTGTAGCTCTAAAATATCCCTTCAAATCTGGTAATCCAGAACTACCTTACTCTTTTGGAAGGATCACCTTATCCCATTTAACTCTTGCCCTCTTCCCCAGATAAATTACTTCAACTCTTCATTAATTATTGTCCATGACTTCTCATCTGGTTGATAAAAACATGCCTGACCCATATATGAAATTAAAGGAACTAAAACAGTTTCACTGCTTGTATCTTAACATCTGTATCCATAAACAAGAGCTTCCTGTTTCATAGTTTTTGTATTATCTTTTGCTTAGTCTCGTCCCACATATCTTTAGCTGCCAAAACACAAGCCTTTTAATCCATACTCCTAAATACTTTATCTTATTGTGTTCCCATAAATATGGGTATTGCTGAACCAATTTGTGTGTAAGTGCATAATTAATTTTACATCCTGAAAAGACTCAAAACTGCCTTAAAATATTCCACAACACTGATATGTTCTTTTCTTTTTTTTCAAAACAATTTTTATTGATTTTGATTGTAACATATTATAATCAATCACATAAAATCATGAACGATAAAGAAAAAGCGTATCTAAGAATCTATAACATATATATGTTGCATATATATATATATATATATATATATATATATATATATATATACACACACAAAAATTAACAAAATTATAAAAACTGAAGTATATACATAGACATCCAATGAATTCATTTGAAATATACTATTATCTTCTGTTTATATCATACATCACAGATAAGACAGGGATAAATTAAATGCACTCATTATAAAAGTTAATACTTCTTCAACAAGTTTTGCAGATTGACCCACAAATGATGATCCTATGTCTTTCTAGTTGTTCTAGAAATTATGGTTTATATTTGTAAATTACATACATCATTTAATAGATTTTTGAACTCAGAAAATATAGGAGGAGATCCAGATATCCAATTCTTTGTTATGGTTTTTCAAGCCACCGCTAGTATTGGCCAAAGTAACGAGTACTTTATTTTTCTAACACATTGTGGAACAGGTGTATTAAATATAACCAAGGACTTGCTTAATATAAAGTTGTCTGTGAAAAGTGCCTATAGTAAATCGTTTACATTTCCCCAAAAGATGTTTAAAGTTGGACAGTCGTAAAACATATGAGCCCAGTTTATGTCTACATTTGATTTACATTTATTACATATATTTTGTTTTTTCTCCCTGCGGTTGGGTAGTGTTCGAAAGACATGCGTTCGTAAATGGGTGTGCCTTCCTTGAAGGTTGGGTGTCGAGCTGGCACCTCAGCGTTTCGTAAAAATCTACTGCCAATCATTAGCGGACCAGAGTCCCGCTGTGGCGAACCCTTACCGGGAAAAAGCCGAAAGACAAACAACAACATATATTTTGTTATTTTTGTCCATTAATTGAGGAGTGGATATGTTATTTTATGGATTTATCAGGTGCATAATAATATCATCTGCAAATAAAGCTAACTTTTCTTGATTACCACACAAATTATATACTTGCATTCCTGAGTCCCTTATTTTCTTTGCCAGTTGCTCTAAATATAAAGCAAACTGTCCCTTATTTTTTAAGAATGCCCCTGTTTTTTTGTCTAATAGTTTTGCTTTGTCCCTCTTATGCGGTGGTGGTGCTGCGGTAGCGTTGTCGCCTCACAGTAAGACGTCATGTTCGATTCTCAGCTAGAGCGTCTTCTGTGTGGAGACATGCATGAATGGGCATAGCTTCGTTGAAGGTTGTGCGTCAGGGCCGGCAACTCGGCACATAAAAATCTACTGCCAATCATTAGCGGACCGGAGTTCCACTGTGGCGACCCCTAACCGGGAAAAGCTGAAAGACACAACAAGTTTTGCTCTGTCACTCCTAAATTTTTTGATTATCTGTTAAGTCAGCGGGAAGACTAGAGTCTGTCAATAATGCCAGACATTAAATTTTCATATTTATGCTTCAGAAAATGCAAGTGGGTGCAAAACCTGTTATTCTACTGACTTTATAAGCTACACTTTGTCCCCGATTCTTACGTAGATAAGTTGAGAGGTATGAACCAAATGAAAAATGTTTTAGTATGTTACAGCCTGGTAGGGGTTGGTGGGGGTGAAGGAATTGGCACACCTCTCAGGCATATTACTCATTTTGACTATCTTAGTTGTATAACAATTTGCTGGAGAATTCAATAAAGCACAACTATTTTGGAATAGTTCTAAGTGTGTTACTGATGTCCAAGGTTACTTCTGCAAACGCTAGAGGTTTCAATATTTATCTTTAAACACTAATCCGGATTACCACCAGAAATGAGACTGCATTGCATCACTTTGCGATTACTAGTCAGTTTCTTTATATTAACAGTTTTCTAGCAAATCAGAGGACTGAAGCCACTAATTAATGACAAACATTTGAGTTTCAGATCACACTTATCCTTCAGAAAATTATACTAACGCAAAACCTGTTATTCCAACAACTATCTAAGCTTATAACAGCAATAATTAAAAACGTTATCGGTTTTAGTCTTTTGTCCAGAATCATTGCCCCCCCCCCCCTTGGTAAGGGATTCCCTCAACTGCCCAGGAATACTTCTATACAAATCCCAAAGAAACGGTCTCTAACTGTCGGTATCCACCTGCAAATACACCAGATAATCTTACCACTTCACATTCTCTCCTGTATTAACGGAGTAATATGATTACACCCGGTGACAACGAACTGCCATACCTACCTCAATTTGAAAATTACATTTCAGCAACAAGTATAAAATGGGACAGTCCGTTGTACTAGAGGCTGTCGATCTGTTTTCTGACGGTCCCCTCTGTGACATATTAGATAACTTAGTTTCCCCTGTACGGCGTTCACATTGTGACACTATTGTGTCCGCGAGGTTGTGTTAATTTTATCGGCTGTGTTGTTATTTAAAGGTAGCTGGTTATACTGTACACTTAGAACTTGAAAGTAATCCAATTTTCAGTAGTCCGACGGAATTACTCATCACAACCCATGGGAAAAAAAAACCACGCGTGATGTTTTGCTTTGCGTAACACAGAAGTAACTTTTATGTTTTAAATCTGATACGTGATGAGTTTGATGAGTAAACTCTTAACCCGGAAATTTAGTTTTCTAGAATATATATAAGCGTTTGCGGTTCATAGCAGTCACGTAACGGTTAACCACTTGGCGCAAAAAATCTGGATAAAGCCAAAAATAATGACGGCGTAGCCCCCCAAAATAGGGAAAGATTATAAATATTGCTCTTATAAATTTAGAAAGTTGCTAGAATAAAACGTCTTGTGTTGCCATGCATTTTCTAAAGGACATGAAGTCTGAAACTCAAATGGGTGTCACTATATAATGACTTAAAGTCTAGAAAACCAGAAATTTTATGAGGATCAGACCAAACATATTAGGCAAAAATCTGGACAGTTGAGAGGTATGATTTTCAACTTCTAAGCGCAAGAAATCTGGACAAAGCCAAAAATAATGGTCAAAACTAGAGACAAATTTTAACTGTTGCTCTTAGAGCCATAGAAAGATGTTAGAATAGGAAATCGTGTTAGGATGCATTTTCTGAGGGATATGAAGTCGAAAACTCAAATGACTATCATTATGTATTGACTTCAGTCCTTAACAATTTGCCACAAACCCACAGATTTTATCAGGAATAGACCAAAAATATGAGGCAAAAAAATCTGTATATTCTATAAAAATCAGGACAGTTGAGAGATATGATTGTTGCTGGTTAATACATGGGTGGTAGGAACACATACGTTGATGCATATGTGTGCATGCATACATGGGTATGTATGTGTGAGTGTGCATACACACACGCATTTATTTGGTCAAACAATCCTTTAGCAACAATTTTTTTGAGTTAGAATTGGTGGAATGGACAGATTGTTAAGGGTAGCAATAGTCCCATGTTGAACATCATATCTAAAGTAAATGGAACTGGGTACAGTATTGCAAGGGCTGATACTGGGATTGGGTGCCTGCAAGTGTTTGTGGGTTACAGTAAGGATTAATGAAGGCTATTAATATGTTTGAAGTGTGTGTGTGTCTTGTTTAGTGGTAGGGTAGGGATAGGGTTAGCACACGAGTAAGGTGGTGCAAGGGTATGTATTAACCCTAATCCTATTCCCTACCCAGGCCTACTCATTGGGGTGCTGCTAAACACCCTTTCCCCAAACAGGCATAGATCTCCACCTCTTAGCACAAGAAATCTGGACAAAGCCTAAAATAATGGGGGGATCAAAGGCCGAAAATAGGGACAGATTTTAAATATTACTCAGAAATTTAAGAAAGTTGCAGGAATAACTGTTTTTGTGTTTGCATGCATTTTCTGAAGGCTATGAGGTTTGAAACTGAAATTTATTGACTTCAATCCTCAGTCATTTGCTAGAAATCCACCTCCCTGCCTAGCTCCTACATTGCCAGGGCCATTAGTCAAAACCTGGTCACTTGGGACTCATTCAGGAGTCCAGCCCCTGCACCACAGAACCAGGTTTAATGAGTAAGTATCTTCACAAAAATGAAGAATCTTTGAATATATTAATTAAAAACTGCCTTAACTATGCACATATACTCAGCTTCTTCCTCAGGTATAATAGCTAATGGCTACAGAATGACTAGAAAGGCAAACAAAACCAGAGGATTCATTAGCTATATTCCAGGATAATGGATATGACAGCAGATTAAGGTAAAATATAACTTTTTTGAGGCTATGTCAGACATGGCAAGAAGATACATAAGCACTTCTTTTACTCTGAGCATCAGGGTTTAATCAGTAATAAAGGAGCCTGAATCCTCACCAGTGGCACTGGAGAGAGACATTCACTTGGGACAAAAATGAATACACCCAGTATTTCCAGATGCAGCTCTCTGCATCAAGCACAATTTCCATTAATAGCACACAGGGAACACAGTCCTGGTTCTGGGTTTTTCTATCTGTCTCCCTCCATGTCCCCAGTAAGACTCCCCAGTGGCACAGCTATAGAGTTGAGACCTCAGCTGAGTGTCCAAGCCAAGTTCTCCACCAGTCTGTCTGTGAAACCAGTGCTTTGTGCCTCTGCTCCAAGCAGCTGACACACACGCACACACACACACCACACACACACACGCGCACACACACACACACACACACACACACACACACACACACACACTTGCTTTTCACACAAACACCTGGGAAAGGTTGGCACAGATTTACTAGATATGCCCCCTTCTTCTCAAACACCACCACAAGACACTCCAAAGACAGTTACTCCAAGGCTCTTACAAGGGTATGCAATTATACTGAGTGAAATTAATATTAATACAAATGGTAGTTTGACCAATAGCAAGGCTTTCAGGACCTGTCACCAAATATATATAAATACTCTCAGAAATTACAATATTCTCTGAAAGGCCAGTCAAAAGAAAAAAATAAATATATTTAATAATAAATAAGAAAAGAACACAAAAATACTAAACATCTATTTGCAGTAAACACCAGAGATTCAATCACAGGCAATATTACAAATAACACAAGCGGACATTTTTACAGAGTTACAGAAAAGCAATACTTAACTAATCTCACTATATTTTCCTGACTGGTCTAAATAATTATTATTCCCTGGTTACTTACTAGAGCAAGGCAAGATGAAGCATGTGAGAGATCCTTCTTTGTCAGGTTACAAAAACAGAGTGGCCTGAGACTTCAGTCTCAGCTAGTATTAAAACATCATTTTTAGTGATGGATTACAGAATTACATCACATACATTTGGTTGTCTGCCTTCTGGTTCCCATGCTTCCCCCCTTGGTTAGAAGCTGTCAGGATGTATCACATATGTGTCAATAATGCATACACACACAGTTTTGCTAAGATCTTCTGCAGCTTCTGGAAGTCATATAACAATTTCAAACCTCCACCCTTCCAGAGTAGCAATTAGTTCACCCCAATGACAATGGAGAAAGCTTCCTAGTACAGACTTTTTGTCTCTGGCTGCATTGAGAACTGTAGGATACAGTCTTTATAGCCTAAGCCAGGTAATTTAATTTCAAACTATGTTCAAAGTTTGAGATTAACATATTCTCTTCCAGTATCATCTGTTAAAAGATTTACATTTAAACAGTTACATTAATACATGTATATTTCTTTTTCTGTCCAACAGGGCACACTGTTGGTACATTTTTAACAGAAACAATTTTACAAATACATTTTTCAACAAAAGCATCTGTACAAATTAATTTGATGTACAAATGACATATAATTCTTTACAAAATTCCAGCTAGCTGTGCTGGCATATGTTACACATCCACTGCCCTAGTTCTCCTGGCATAGCTAGCAATACCTCACATTGTCATATGCAGAACTTGACTGCACCATTTGTTGTTTAAACATTTCTCATGTCAACTATGGTCTGATGCAAATAAAAAAAATCTGGTGAACTTTACATGATTTTTTTTTTACTGAAAATGCAACAGTGGTTCAGTAAAGAAGATTTCTAGGTCACAGCATCCACAATGGAAGTTGAATATAATGCAAAATATCAGACTGTGTCAGTACAGGCATGTGTACTAAAGCCTCTAGGACCTAGAAAAAACATTATATCTCAATGCACCACTCATGTTACATTATGAAATTATAAGGTGGTAACAACAGGATGCTTATCTACAAAATACAGCTAAGAATGTTATTCTGCCCTCAGGAATTGCAATGCAGTTCACTGCTGAATTTGAGAAAAACACCTAAGATGAAAGAAAGCATGGCATTGGAACCATGCTATTTTTAAAGTGAAAATATTGTTTCTGGTGGAATGCACAGGACTTTTACTTCTGAAATAATAAGGGTACTTTTCCATTAACAGGGCAACAGTGTTAATGTGCAGTTGATGTGAAGCTGCTTCTTTTTTTCTGCGTGTAACTCTGTCTTCGTCCTCCCAAGAGGATTAAAGTCTGGACATTTCTGCAGAATTCTTCACTGTTGAAGAATGGGTATGGCAGATAATGCCAAAAAATTTGATATGGTTTCAGCTGAAAGGGGGCCTGTTCAGTACAGCAGATCAGGTACAGCTTGTCTTGCTATAGAGAATTGCATTACGGAACTTATTTCTGTTTGATTTGTTACAGTGGTGGCAGTAATGCTTCTTGAAGTTGTTTGTGGTTTTTGATAGCGTAGTGTAGTCCACTTCAAGGTGGTGACTGCTGTTAACACATTAGTGAGACATCTATAATGGTAAGATGTACAAATTAGTGTTCTGAAGCAGGTTATTTTTGGTTTGAATGTTAACAGAAAAGTACCCCTCTTACTTAGTACTTACTAAAAATGGTGTACATTACTGATGTTATATTATCAGGAAAGAAGGACATGCTCGTCTTTCTGAGCTGATTTTTGTGTGCTAATTTTTAACGGTCATCCTGTTCTGAGTTGTAATGCTATGAGCCATCGTAAACAGTACTGCAGTGGGGACAAAGCACTTGCAAAAACAGGAGTCTGTGTGGTAAATGTGAAGTGAGACTGTTGAGAAAGGGCTTGGTGAAATTGTGACAACTGCTGAAACTGTGAATATTTAACTATGAAAACATTTGCGGTACTTCTCAGGGCACGTTTCGCAGCAACACTTCTATCGACCAAACACTGTTGCCCCATTAACGAAAAAGTACCATAATAAGAATTTAGTACACGTGTTCTAGATATTAATTTCACAGAGGTCAAAAAGCCCTTACATAGAAACTAAACATAGTACCAGATTATGACAACAAACACCCTCGAAAATGTTACATTTTCTAGCTGTATATAACAGGCCATTTCTCAGTTCCCACGAGGGCAGGTAAAAAAAAAAATAGGGAATTCTAATGAGCTAATCTAATACAAGAATACCATTCTATCCTTAAGGGTTTCACAGCATCTTAGCCTTAATTTGCATGCTAGGAAAATGTCATTGTCAGTAGATCTAGAACTCCTCCCTATATGCATGAACAGAAATGCTGCTTTGGTTGGAAAAATAAAACAAGCATTTTGCTTCTGGACTAATGAGGACTTAAAGCAAATATATTTTGTACATTATTAATTTTCCTGATCTTGTCAGCAACGACTGCATAATCCTCAAGTGGAAACTGGGTGTAGTGCCACCCCTACACCCAAAAAGATAGCCACTTTATATGTATACCTCTGATATCTTAGTATGAAGGAAAGTCAGATAAACAAAAACCTCAATAATTTATTTCAAGAAGTGTTCACTAGACACTCCCCCCCCCCCCTGCTAATTATATATACTAACTACGAGGTCACACTACAGTGGGGAAAGCACAGGTTTAATTATAGCTAATGTACTGGTAAGTAAGGGCTCCAATTGGCTTTCTTGATGTTGGCCAACTATCATTGTTCAGTGTATAGTTTTACAATGATTTGGCCTTTCGATTTACTGTTGCTTCGATGGTTAGTGCTCAACAAACAGCCATTTGATGAATGTGCTGTTCGACAAATAACCATAGACCCCCACATATCAAATAGGATCAGAATTACCCAATCTAGGGACCTAAACCTTCCTGCAACATAAATGGGATATGCTGGAGAAACAGATATGTGTCTCAGGGACTACCATTCTCTGGAGCAGGCTTCCCATCCATGTCAAGCAGAACTCTTCCCTAGCGCAATTCAATTGTAACTTTGACCAGTGGAGGAGGAATCAGAAATTTACCCGTGGTCTGGTTCCTATGTCTCTAATAGATAGATAGATGCAGCCTGTAAATGCTTGATCTCCCAAGCCCAAGACTACATATACCATATAAAATAATCCTAAAGTATCAGTTTGCGAGATATCTTTGGGAAGCTAGGCTAGGCTTAGAGGTTGTTAGCCTAGTGATCATCTATGACCCCTTATTGCTTTTTAGTCTTATCAAGTGCAGTTGACTATAATAGCAAATACAGATATGGGTTTCAGCTCATCAGCTCATCCTTGTACACTGGTGATGGCACACTTCAGAACATAAATGGTGCTTTATGTAACAAATATTGCCATACAAACATCAAGGGCAGAAATCACAGAACAAATGTCAAAGCAAAATAGAAAAAAATATCAATACCTCTGCATTTCCATAAAAAAAAAATGCATTCATCTTGAGTGAAGGACATCCTGTGAACTATGATGTGCCACCGTTTATACAAATTCATTCAATGTCTTGCAATGAAAATTGTAGCTAAACTTGCTGCAAATGATATCTCATGAAGTTGCTGAAAAGAAGGAACAACGGGATTGTTTTCTTGTGTGAGGGCAGTCTTTCTTTCAGTAATTTACAGCAACAAAATTCATCTTCTTGGTACAGACAGATAAAGTCATGACCACTTCTCAGTCGATCTTGGTTCAAATTATCAGCCTGGATGCTGGAGGATCTATCTTTGAGGGATGGAGGATATGCTGAGGACATGCCCAATTGGATTCCGTGAGACCAAGAGCCAGAATGAGTGTCAGTCACTGGGGAGCATGGTGGATAGGAGCTTAGAGAAACACATCATTGCAAATGAATGATCAGCTTCATTATAACATCTCACAGAATACACATTGTAGCAATGTCGCCCACACATCAAAATGATGTAGGGACAAACCCAAGCCAGACAGTTCACAGCCATCCATAGGGCTGTGGCTCCATTGCTCTTGCTTCTCTCTCTAATCACAGGTTCTTTAGCTGAGAGCCTTTTTGCTTTGGGAAGAGAAAAACACATACTATGAAGAGTCACACTGGAGGTACATCCAGGTCTAGAGGCCCATGGGATAATGGAGCAATGGGGAGTAAACGTGAGGGTCTAAAATCAGTGGTGGCAGACCCCACTAGTTCTTGTCTTTGTTAAGCAGCAGCACTGTGACACTGCATGGATCCTGTCTTCTCTGCCTCCCATCCCGGCACTGAGCAAACTTCCTCTAACATATGGAGTATGACTGGTGGTCCTGAGATACAAGAGGTTGAAACCTAGATGGCAGACACATACAGAGGAACAGGCAAACACCAGTGTAGGGTTTTACTACCACAATGTAGAGCATCTCTCAATTCTTATAACCGGCAGCAAAAACAAATAGCAATAATTTATATTAACAAAAGGAAAACTGAGTATGTAAAAAGAAACATCCTGTCTTTGACTGGACCCCTTTTCTAGGAATATGGCACTATCACATTTCAGGAATTACTGTAAATTGTACAATAGGATTTTTAACACACAGTGGCAGAATAAGGACTTGATGGTAGCTATAATTGTGGCATTTCACAATTAAATAATGAATATCTCCAATTATCCCTTTATATGAAACTAGATGGTAGGTAGGAATCCCACTAGGTGGATTAGAAAGGATGCAACATAAAGTATGTGAACATCAAGGGGAATCAACAATCAAGTTGCTCATTAGCATCTGGATTACAGGCAAGCTACTGAAAGACTTTGCAAATACTATCTGCCTAACCTGCACTCAAACTTTCCTGTTTCATGTCTTGGGCAATAAGGCAGGAAATGGACAGTTTTAGTGTTCTAGTACAACCAAGCCTCTGTATTGTGCCAGTGAGTTTCTTTGCAATCTCATTTCTTTGATGTTGCAAAGCTGATTACTAATTAAACTATATAAAAAGGGGAGGATTATAATAAATATATTTCATTGCTTCAAAGTCTAGACGTACTGCAGTATTTCTGCAGACTCAGATACAATGTTGTTTTTACTATATCCGTCTGGTGTTACAATATATGATTTTTACACTGAGACGAGAGTCAAATCAGCAAGAGTGGAGCATGGTCTTCATATTCCCACCAAGTAACAAAACAGAGAACATGTCATAGCTATTGGATCTTAAACATGACACTTGTAAGCCTAGATGGTGAAGTACCTGAATTAAAAAAAAACACAAATCTGCTACTACTGTTTTTTTTTAATTTTTCACTGTTTGCTAACCACAATATAAAACCCGTAATAGCTAATTTAGGTGAAGAGGAATTATTACAACAGTAACAAGTTATGTTAATGAAACTGCTTCTAGCTAAACTACTGTCTTATAATTAATCAATTAGATAAGCAAATGTTTCACTCTTCTGAAGACTGTCTCTGATATAATGCTCTAACACAACAATCTGAATTTATATATCACTCCCTTGCACTAAAGCAAGAAGGAACTATGACACAAACATTGAAAAACAAAAGGGCTGCAAAATGAGAAAAAGGAAAGACTTTTTTTCCAGTTCAGAAATTCTTTGAAGCAGACTACCTGTTTATTCTGTCAGCCTCACAAAATTTTTCACATTGTTGGATGGGCTCCCTGTTGGAATTCTGAACCTCATAACAGGGAGCCTCAGAATTTAAAGAACAAATATCTGAAAAAAATAGAAGAACAGCAAATATTGGCTATCACTATTCTCTACTTTTTGATGTCTTATTATGATTTAATGTTAACTTCTTTTAATGCACAATATAGCTACTTCTTTGTGTAAAACTGCATATTAGGTGACTGTATAGAATAGCTTCCATAAAAAATGTTTTTCCTAAGGTCTCCATGGAAAACAAATAATGCTAGTTGGAATTCCCTGGTTAACAAACAAATAAATAAAACCGTGGGACTCTGATTTGGCTAGCACACCCAGAGGTAATGAGTGACTCCTGGGAGTCAGTAAATGACAGGTCCCCTATAAGCAACATCTTAGAAAGTAAGCTTATATACCTGCCTCAGGTATACACAGAAACAATATCACATTTACAGGAAGAGACTGTTCCCACGTCATCCAATATTTGTTAATTTATCATGTATTTATCCATCTACCTACCTGTTTATTTATGTTTAATTATTGGGACATCCTACTGGGCTGGGTTTCCTTTCACTGAAGGCCTGAGAAAAACGTCTGTGCAGACAATTTATATGTACAAGTAAACAAAGTTAAAAAGTAACAATAAACAAAAAAAAATCAAATATTTTACAATCTAGAATCATGTTGCACTGAAAAATACTTGACAAAGGTAGCACCAAGATATAATATGAAGGGATACCATAACTACTGTAGCTATAATATGCTGAGATATGACAATTTAACTACTGTGTTGGTAAAATGACTTTAAAGTTACAGCAAGGTAAAAGTGGGATAAAACAATATCAAGCAACAATGACTTGGAGTTAAAGTGTTAAGTTAATTAGATAAGATGTTAATGCAATTAGTGAAATGATAGGCAAGAATTTGTACAGATTAAATGAAACTTCCACCTCCCAATGTTGTTACGTTATCCCAGAGTTTTTTTTTTCCTCCCTATAATATCACCTAGATGTTACGTAGTGCTGAGAAAGCCTTCAGCGTCTTTCATTTTTTTTTTCATTTCCAGCTATTTCCCTGCCATAGCTCATAAAGATCCTGGCATATTTCCTATCTCAGTCTCATCTTGCTTCAGAAAAGATGTGTTATTCATATGTAATAACTTTATTTCAAATACAGAAGAATTAACAATACATGCAAACCTGAAACACGGTGCACTTTATCATTGATTAGTGGCCAGTCCTGAAAGACTGCTGACAAAATGCCCATTCTTGCTAATACAAAGGAGCCTGGTTACACTAATGATCATAACAGTATAAATGCATTACTATAAATCCATTTAGACACTTCTGACAGTAATACATCAATTTCTCTGCTATGGAATTCACATTTTTCATCAAAGATGCAGACCAAGTCATTTACATAACTTTTGCATCCCCAGCCCCTCTAAGATTTGCCTGTAACCATGTTTAGTAAACAATACCATAATCCATCATCATGATATCCCATAATGCTATTAAACAACATTTAATAATAAATAAGAAAAGAACACAAAAATACTAAATATCTATTTGCAGTAAACAGCAGAGATTCAATCACAGGAAATATTACAAATAACACAGGTGGACATTTTTGCACAGTTACAGAAAAGCAATACTTAACTAATCTCACTATATTTTCCTGACTGATTTAAATAATTATTATTCCCTGGTTACTTACTAGAGCAAGGCAAGATGAAGTATGTGAGAGATCCTTCTTTGTCAGGTTACAAAAACAGAGTGGCCTGAGACTTCAGTCTCAGCTAGTATTAAAACATCATTTTTAGTGATGGATTACAGAATGACATCAGATACATTTGGTTGTCTGCCTTCTGGTTCCCATGCTTCCCCCTTGGTTAGAAGCTGTCAGGATTTATCACATATGTGTCAATAATGCATGCACACACAGCTTTGCTAAGATCTTCTGCAGCTTGTGGAAGTCATATAACAATTTCAAACCTCCACCCTTCCACAGTAGCAATTAGTTCACCCCAATGACAATGGAGAAAGCTTCCTAGTACAGACTTTTTGTCTCTGGCTGCATTGAGAACTGTAGGATACAATCTTTATAGCCTAAGCCAGGTAATTTAATTTCAAACTATTTTCAAAGTTTGAGATTAACATCTTCACTTCCAGTATCATCTGTTAAAACATTTACATTTAAACAGTTACAATAATACATGTATATTTCTTTTTCTGTCCAACAGGGCACACTGTTGGTACATTTTTAACAGAAACAATTTTACAAATACATTTTTCAACACAAGCATCTGTACAAATCAATTTGATGTACAAATGACATATAATTCTTTACAAAATTCCAGCTAGCTGTGCTGGCATATGTTACACATCCACTGCCCTAGTTCTCCTGGCATAGCTGGCAATACCTCACATTGTCATATGCAGAACTTGACTGCACTTCATTTGTTGTTTAAACATTTCTCATGTCAACTATGATCTGATGCAAATAAAAAAAATCTGGTGAACTTTATAGGATTTTATTTTACTGAAAATGCAACAGTGGCTCAGTAAAGAAGTATTCTAGGTCACAGCATCCACAATGGAAGTTGAATATAATGCAAAATATCAGACTGTGTCAGTACAAGCATGTGTACTAAAGCCTCTAGGACCTAGAAAAAACACTATATCTCAATGCACCACTCATGTTACATTATGAAATTATAAGGTGGTAACAATAGGATGCTTATCTACAAATTACAGCTAAGAATGTTATTTTGCCCTCAGGAATTGCAATGCAGTTCACTGCTGAATTTGAGAAAACTATCTAAGATGAAAGAAAGCATGGCATTGGAACCATGCTATTTTTAAAGTGAAAATATTTTTTCTGGTGGAATGCACAGGACTTTTACTTCTGAAATAATAAGGGTACTTTTCCATTAACAGGGCAACAGTGTTAATGTGCAGTTGATGTGAAGCTAATTCCTTTTTTCTGCGTGTAACTCTGTCTTCGTCCTCCCAAGAGGATTAAAGTCTGGGCATTTCTGCAGAATTCTTCACTGTTGAAGAATGAGTATGGCAGATAATGCCAAGAAATTTGATATGGTTTCAGCTGAAAGGGGGCCTGTTCAGTACAGCAGATCAGGTACAGCTTGTCTTGCTATAGAGAATTGCATTACGGAACTTATTTCTGTTTGATTTGTTACAGTGGTGGCAGTAATGCTTCTTGAAGTTGTTTGTGGTTTGTGATCGTGGCAACATTTCTGTTTCCCAAACACTGTTGCCCCATTAACGGGCTTGTCTTGCTATAGAGAATTGCATTACAGAACTTATTTCTGTTTCATTTGTTATATTGGTGGCAGTAATGCTTCTTGAAGTGGTTTGTGATAGCGTAGTGTAGTCCACTTCAAGGTGGTGACTGCTGTTAACACATTAGTGAGGCATCTGTAATGGTAAGATGTACAAATTAGTGTTCTGAAGCAGAGTATTTTTGGTTTGAATGTTAAAGGAAAAGTAGCCCTCTTACTTACTAAAAATGGCGTACATTACTGATGTTATATTATCAGGAAAGAAGGACATGCTCGTCTTTCTGATCTGATTTTTGTGTGCTAATTTTTAACGGTCATCCTGTTCTGAGTTGTAATGCTATGAGCCATCGTAAACAGTACTGCAGTGGGGACAAAGCACTTGCAAAAACAGGAGTCTCTGTGGTAAATGTGAAGTGAGACTGTTGAGAAAGGGCTTGGTGAAATAGTGACAACCACTGAAACTGTGAATATTTAACTACAAAAACATTTGCGCTACTTTTCAGGGCACGTTTCGCGGCAACATTTCTGTCGACCAAACACTGTTGCCCCATTAACGAAAAAGTACCATAATAAGAATTTAGTACACATGTTCTAGATATTAATTTTGCAGAGGTCAAAAAGCCCTTACATAGTAACTAAACATAGTACCAGTTTATGACAACAAACACCATCTAAAATGTTGGATTTACTAGCTGTATATAACAGGCCATTTATCAGTTCCCATGAGGGCAGGTCAAAAAAAAAAATAGGGAATTCTAATGAGCTAATCTAATACAAGAATACCATTCTATCGTTAAGGGTTTCACAGCATCTTAGCCTTAATTTGCATGCTAGGAAAATGTCATTTTATCCAGTCAGACTATCCCAGTAAACAAATGTAAAATAGAAATAAATAAATAAAATAAATTATCAGAAGATATAAGAAAACCCTGCTGGGTAGCCTGGAGACTTTGGGCTGGCTGTTCCTGTGGAGTAGAATGTTGATGCTCAAGCCACAAAGACATATGGGATCCAGGAGGAAGATCCAAGGTGGGTGGAATCTTCCATACTCCAGAAGTAAAGAACACTCTCTACACCACCTCAAAGGCAGAGTGCTGCTCCCAAGAGAAGGATGCTGAGAGAGCCGAGAAGACATGCTTCCAAACTGTTGTCTCTCTCTGACCTGAAGGCAGCCGATGTGAGGTAGAGATCGGGGCTGAGCTGTCCAGTGCTGAGTCTCTGAGGAGTTGAGATGGCTCTGACAACATCAGAGTCGATTCTAACACCTCTGATCAGCCAGCGATGCTACAGCTCTGAGAGTCATCCATTTCTTACTCGCTCTGAGCAGGAGCACTCAGAGAATGTATTGGAGCAGAAGATCCGACAATCTTTGGATTTGATACAGATGGTCCCAAACGACTCAGATCCAAGGGCTTTGAAGCCAAGGGTCAGATCAGAGAAAGAACCAAAATGGGTGCAGTAGCACTGGGAAAGGTCTCTGGACCCAAAGGCGTAGGAGCTGGGAAAGCTCATACCTGAATTTATGCTGAGAGAAATGTCCTCATCATTCTGTCCACATCTGCTTCTGTCAGGCTCCCGAAAGAATGGATTGAAGAGTCCACTAAAGGGGACCAAGAATGGTGGTATCGCTCTAAAAAAAAGGTGATGGCAGACTGGAATGGACAGGGTCCAGAGAGGATGCATACCAGCTCTGAGGGAGTGGTTTCAGATCAGAAGGTATCAGATCTGATGAAACAGGTTGGGTATCCTATGTATATGGATCCAAAGATTTAGTCTTTGGATCCAGCCATTTTGAAACTTTACAGGCTAGCTCCGTGGTAGGATCAGACGATGGAGTGGAGGATCCAGAAGTGTCCAACAGCTGCTTTCTGGGCTGCTTTTTGTCAGATTTGGAGGTTTGAGCTCCAGATTAAGATTCTAAGAAAGTTGTTGGCAGAAGACCTTTCAATATAAGCTTGTCTTTCAGATCAACTAATGCCCTCGGATTGAAAGCTGTACAAATATTGCATGACACCTTTAAGTGTATCGGGCCCAAGCAATAAACACAGGAGTCATGAGCATCAGACAGAGGGATCTTATGCCCACACTTCTTACATTTTTTAAAACTGGAATATTTTTCACCCATTTTAGAAAACAGTGCTAACAAGTTTTTTTTTTTTTTTTTTTTTTTTTTTAATAAGGAGAAAGAAAGAGAGAAAGAAAATTACCAAAAATGGTAAAAATAGAAATTACCATAAGGGCAAAGGTAAAGTAAAAAATACTAACAATGGTAATCAATTTAAATTACATTAGGCCAAGTGAGGGGTAAGGGAGGAATTAGTATAAACAGATACCAGGAATAAAGATAGCAAGAAAAATAAACAATTTGTTCACTATCTAATCAGAAACCACTGAGGCTCAATAGTTCACAGCGACTATGTCCATACATGAAGGTGGCAAATGAGATCTGAGGTATAGCAGGGGATTGGAGTATTATGGGTAAAGGAGGACCTCAAGACTTTCAGTGTTCCACGAGCTGTAAAAAGCGATCAAGTGGAATCCAAGGGTCAGATTCAAAACCAATTGTTGAGGAATGGAATGAAAATTGACAACATCAGATAATCAGTTCATAATAAGTGGACCTCTATAATCCATCTCATTTGCATGTCATTACATGGTCATTAGTAAATACTCATGACCACACAAATTTTAATACTACCGTGACTGTGCTACAGATATCTCTGAATTGCACATACCCTGCATGACAATACCTGCTGTACAGCTTAACCTTAGACAGTGTGTTATTTTTCCTTTCTGAATACCTCCTACTGTCGTTTATGTCCTGTAAGAGTACCAACAGTGTACACAGATAACCTGGCATCTGTATACAAACATTTAATTGTGTATTTTAATAAATAATGAAAACAGCAAATAGATTAGTGCTGTACTGTCAATGGTACCATGAAATAAATTTGACTTCTGTATGAAACCATTTAATTTATTCCCATTATTTATTAATTCAGATGTTTATTTGTTTTTCACTTATTCATTTCTGTCTGATAGCCATGTGTGCTGACAGGCTGACAGACCATTTTCAGTCATAAACTGAGCTCCATGGTGCAAGACATAAACAGAAAGTTATGTATTAAAAAAATAATTATTCCACTTTCTAAAGGAATGTCAAACAGTTTTGCAAAATGCAGAATTGAAATTCACATCAGGCAGCTACATTAAGTCAAAAAGGGTTTATTGTCAAGGAAATGGCAGTCTATTTTGTCAAAAACTGTCTGTTTGCTCTTCCTAAAAGAAAAGCAAACAGTTATTTAGTTTGGTGTTTGGTGGATGAAGTCACTTTAATTTTCTGACCATTTTATACTGGTTAGCATGGAAGGAATGCTTATAACAATCTGGGTATGCACTGGTGTTTTTTGTCTGGTTAATACTAAATGTTTATCACTAAGGTCAGCTATATGTCATAATATGAACCATTACCTTTAGCTGAGATTGAAATCATTGAAGGACAGAATTTATTCACACCGTTTTTTTCCGACAATAGCCAGCTGCTGTAGCACAAAGGAGAACATCCACAAGGGGTAATCTTTACATATCTGCAAGCAGGTCCTTGGACAATCCAAACACAATTTATTATCACATCATTATAGATTGTAACCTCACCAACATTATTTACAACACAAAGATAGACTCTCTTAGGGGCATTCACAGCTGAGTTTCTGCAAAGGTACTGCATTACCACTGGAAACCCTCCTGCATTTTTAAGCTTTGCTGCTGTATATTTATTATTTGTCTGTCAATCTATGTATCTGTCCATCTATCTATCTATCTATCTATCTATCTATCTATCTATCTATCTATCTATCAATCTATCTATCTTGTTTAACTAACAGTAGCTCCTTTTGACTGAAACCACAAATGTACAAGCAAAACACACACACACACGTGTGCACACGCATGCACACGCACACCCACACACACACACACACACACACACACACACACACACACACACACACACACACACACACACACACACATAATCACACACGGAGTATCCTATCAAATACTAATAGATATGTAGTTATTTATTTTGAGTGGACTAGACCAGCATCATTACCATCAACTCCCTTTTCTTCACATTTTTCTTATAGCGTCGGGGTGTCATGTCAGCTGTCATCATCTCTCTTGATTCAATGACACTATCCTACCTTCTTCGACACTCACCTGATGGTTACAGGTCTTCTGTTGAACAATCCGTCCACCTGTTTGCTGGATGTCCTAATTTCCTCTTGCCTGCTTCCTGTCTGTCCCAAATCTTCTTCACCAGATTGTTTTCTGCTTTTCTGCACATATGCCTGAACCAGCGTAATTTGTTCTCCTTGACCTTGTCTACAAGAAGAGCTACTTTGCCTTCTACTTTGATGTCCCCATTTCTTCATCTGTCCAACAGTGTGCATCCTACCACCTGTCTCAGGCGTTTCAACTCCATCACCTCTAGCTTCCTCAACTGCTCTGCCTTTAATGCCCAGGTTTCTGTACCATACGGTAGTACTGGTCACACCACTGTTTTATACACCTTATTTTTCAGCTTCTTTGACATTCTTCATTCATACACTACCCCTGACACTCTGTGCTAGTTGGGTGCAGTCCATCTGATTCTAGCTTTGCCATCCTCATCCAGACTTCCCTTCCCCTCAACCCCCTCCCAGATACTTATAGGTTCATAGGTGTGTACTAGGCTAATGGCCCTGGAGCCTTTACAAGCCCAGCCCATAGGATTACCCTAGTATCATGCCACCCGAACTTAGTTCCTAGTGCCTCTGTTGAGTAGAGCCACTGGAGTGATCCCCGGGGTGAATTTTCTATTTCCCATCCACTCATCAAGATTTCTCTTGAAGAGGGCCAGTGAGGTGCTCTGCTTGACATGTATGGGAAGTCTATTCCATAGCATGGCAGTGTCTGGGTTATGGGTCCAAGGAGGTTCCGCTGTATACGACATTCACCAGATTGTTTTCTGCTTTTCTGCACATATGCCTGAACCAGTGTAATTTGTTCTCCTTGACCTTGTCTACAAGAAGAGCTACTTTGCCTTCTACTTTGATGTCCCTATTTCTTCATCTGTCCAACAGTGTGTTCTGTTGATTGTGGTAATGAGGTTGAGGTCTCTGGAGCATGTGGTGCAGAGGGATTGGGATTTCTTTAGATGTACCATTTCTAACAGAGCTGGGTCAGACATGGCTTTGTAAGTCAAGTAGGTGATATGATACAGAGAATAGTTGAAGTTATTTGGGTCTGTCCATATAGGACAAGTGTTTAACGCCTAGGATCCTCTTTGTGAGGTACTTTTGCGGCCTCTCCAGTTGTTACAGGTGTCTAATGAGGTATATGCCAAATGGGGCATTGTACTCAATGATTGGCCTAATGAAGGAAGAGTAGAGGGAGACAATGACCTCTTTCTTCCTGGATGCAAAACCCTTAGTAATGAGATGTGCCACATAGAAGGACTTTCTGACCACAGTGGCAATGTGGTGGTCAAAAGAGAGGTTGCTGTCAACCTGTGTTCCCAGATCTCTTATTACGCCTTCTGTGTTCAGGGGACTACCATCGATGTGGTAAATCAAGGGAACTGGGTTTTTCCCAAGGGGGATGACATCACATTTTTTGGCATTGAGCTTAAGGCCATAGTTCTGACACCAGTCATTGGTCTCAGTGAGGTCTTTCTGTAAGATGTCATCATCACTTGGGGAGTTAATAATAGCTCCCAACTTGCAATCCTCTGTGAACTTTGTTAGCCATAGTCCCTTCGTGTTGGCCTGGACTTCAGAGAAGTAGATACCAAACAGGAGAGGACCCAGGACCGAACCCTGTGGGACTCCGCTTGTGACTGATCAGCACTCTGACTTGGAGTCAGCTACTTTCACATTGTTGAAGCTGTTAACCTGTTCCACTACTTTCCCTTCTACCTTAATTATCAGCTTCTTTAGTTTTCCCATTTGCTGCCACTACAGTTGTCTTATCTGTACTTAGTTTCATCCCATGTGCCTTCAGTTTTGCATTTCATGCCCCTATCCTTTGATAAAGTTCTTGTTCAGAGTCTGCATGTCATTCCATATATAGGTTCATAGATGTGTACTAGGCTAATGACCACAAGGGCCTTTTTAAGCCTAGCCACACATCGCAAAACTCTGACAAGTTTGGCTACCCTTGATTAGTGCAAGTAGGGGGCTGGGAGATGAAACATTTACAAACAGGGGCCTGGGTGGTGAACCATTTACAGATTGCTTGTGTCCATTAGAAACATAGGTGCCAAACCAAGGCTAAATTTCTTGCTTCCTGTCCAACTGTCCATGTCACATTTGAATTGGGTCTGGGAGGAATTCTGCTTCACATGGATATGGAGCCTGTTCCAGAGATTCATACCTGTCTCTCCAACAGGTCCTATTTACATTACAGAGAAGGTTTAAGTCTTTAGAACAGGTAATTCTGGTACTGTTTGTTTTGCAGATATGTAGGAGGTCCATCAGGGTGGGGTCTGACAATGCCTTGTATGCCAGGCATAGATCTCTCCTCAATAGCGTGTAGGAGGCAGAATACAGGGATAAGGCCTTGACGTGGTCTGGACAGGATATGCTACTTATGCCCTGTATTCTTTTAGTGAGGCATGTCTGTGGATTTTCCAGTTGTTGGATTTGCCTGTTTAGGGACATACCAAAGAGGGCACTGTACTCAGTGACAGGTCTGATGAATGTCGTATACAGCGGAACCTCCTTGGACCTAAATGCCATACTTTTGTTTATGAGTTGCACAACATAGAATCATTACCTCTCTACTGTAGACATGTGATCATCAAAAATTAGATTACAGTCTATGTGTGTCCCCAAGTCCCTGACTACTGGGTCAACTATTAGGGGTGTTTTATCTATATGATAGTTACCAGGGATGGATGACTTCCCAAAGGGTACTAGTGTGCATTTCTTGGTATTTAATTTTAGTCCACAGCTCTGACACAGTTAGTTTTCTGTGTCAACCCTTCCTGGAGAACATATATGACTGCTTCTAATTTTCAAACATCTGCAAATTTAGTCATTTTGAAATTAGCCGTGATTTCAGAGAAGTAAATCCAAAAAAGGAGTGGTCCCAGGATTGATCCTGAGGGACTCTGCTTGTAACTGGCCCCTTTGTAGTGGTGTATTCTGCAGTTTTAAGTTCCTAGGTCCTGTCTGTGAGCCAGTTGCCTATCCACTGGGTGTCATTAGGGTTTATACCTAATCTCTTGAGTTTGTTAATAATGCCCAAGTTGGGTATTGTGTCTAATATCTTATCCAGGTCAAGTAGGTAGTGTGGACCATTTTGCCTTCATCCATTGCTTTGGTGATCTTCTCAAAGAAATCTACCAGAATTAATAGGCATGACTTGCCCTTGTCAAAACCAAGCTGGGTTGGATCCAGTGTCTGGAGGTTTACTATGTCATTATTGATCATTTCCATGACAATTCTTTCTATGGCTTCACATATGAGACTAGTGAGGCTTATGAGTCTGCAGATTCCAGAGTCTGTAGATTTCCTACCTTTGTGCAGAGAGATGACTGTTGTTGTTCTCCATTCATGTGGCATGAAGCATGTTTAGAGGCTACAGTTAAATAGTAATTCCCGTGGGCCTGATAGGTCACGTTTCATGCTTTTAGAAGGCATCCAGGGATATTGTCTGGGTCCATTGATGTAGTGTTCTTGGCTATACAGGAAGTATTGCAGACCTATTCCCAAGTGATAGTACAGAGAGTTATATTTGATAGTATTTCCTGAGGGAGGTTGAGGGGGAGAGAGGGGAAAAGTTGGAACTGAATCTTTTCTGGCTCAGTGTAGATCGCTCTATTAACAATGAGCTCCACACACACAACTGTGTATTGCCTTTGAGGTTGCAGACATAGCTAAAGAATGCCTTGTGGTTGTCTTGGTCTGGGAGGCCAAATTGACCTTAAATTTGGCTTTGGTAGACTGTATTTGTCCTCTGAGTTGTTTGTTTAGTTTGATGAGAGTGCTTTTATCCTACTGGGTGCTGCCCCTCTTAATTTTTGCCAAGATTTTCTTCCTTCTGTTATACAGCCTATTGATTTTGTGATTCCACCAGGGTGGTTTGTTCTATGAGTTAGTCTTGTACTTCCTGGTGGGTACAACTGCCTCTATGCAGCTATTAACATGCTGGTATAGGATTTCCGTGAATAGTTCTGCATAGTCAACAGTGTTGTCAGGGTTTCTGGGGGCTTGAAATTTTGCCAGGGTATCACTTAATAGCAGGAAGTTAGCCTTAGAGTAGTTCTTGAACATTCGAGGGTTAGCTGGGGTTCTGGGTTTTATTTTTACTTCAAAGGGGACCATTTTGTGATCTGATCTTACCAGAGAGGACATTACACTAAAGGGTGTGCAGCACTCTCCCACATTGCGGAGCACATGATCAAATATGCTTGCATTCCTGGTCAGTGTATTGACAATCTAGTCCAGGGATTTTGTGTTTACAGAATCCAGAAATCTCTGTGCCTGCACGTTTGGTGTCGTATATAATTCCCAGTTAATAGTGTGGTAATTAAAGTTGACCATAAATATGGCATTCAGTTGTATGGTGACTGTTTTCAGTAAGTTTAAATTCATGCTATGGGTTTCCTGAGTCATAAAAGGGGATCTATAGCTTGCAAGGAAGTGGTATTGGATTTTGCCTATGGTGATTTGGACATGGAGATACTAAAGTACATTGTCCTGTTTTACCAGCTTTGAGGTATATTTATTTTTGATGTAAATCAAGACACCTCCACCTTGAGTTCCTGTTTGTGTAGTAGCTGGTCTAAATGTGTGCAAGGCATTATAGCCTTGCACTGCTGGTGTTCTCTCAGTGGCTTTAAACCATGTCTCAGTGACCATACAGTTGTCAACATTCTCAGGGTGAGGAGAGCTTGCAGGGAGTTGAGTCACACCTTTATATTTTCTTGGTTTTGATTTGTTATGTCACAAGTACTTTCAGTTTGTCATTGCCTAAAAAAGGCACCATGGGGAAGGACAATGTTTTAGCTAATATTCAAAAGCCTAGAGGGGAGAGATGCAGACTATCCCTGGCAAAGCAGCTTGGTCTGTCGACCATCTCCTTCCATGCTGTCAAGTGTTGCACCCTCTTAGAATGACACCTGAAACTAAGTCATCTTCTGTTTCTATAGTGATATCATCCTTGGAGAAAGCAAAATGATGCTCAGTTCTGTACTCATACCAGCCTGGGACACATATTCCAAGAGGTCCATAATGTCTGTTTTCATGTAGTTTAGGAGGTACATCTCAGGTCATTTACACCCACATGGACTATGACTGAGTCATACTGGTACTTGTGGTCCAAATACTTGAATGCATGTGTAATATGCCTGATCATGACCCCCTGATAAACAGTTGATCATGACTTTCCCCTTGCTCAGCCTGGTGAGAGGGACATCAGTGTGTCTCACAATGGAATTTCCAATCACCAGAATGCTGGACTGTGTGGTGGCTTGCCTTACCTGGCTTAGAATTAGAGGCTGCATGAGATGTGGCTGTATGTTTTAATGTGGGTCTTGTTTTGAAAGAGAGCATTTGGGGCTGCTGAGGGTATTTGTTATGTGTACTTCATCTAGAAGTCCTTTGGGGTTTAGGAAGATTACATTTAAGTGCCTCAGCATAGGTGGCTCTATGTGTCTGCTATGAACTGTGTATGATGGGTGCGGCGTGTGTACTACTGGCAACCTTATTGACACTAGGAGTGCTTTTATGTGAGAGCTTTGCCTCCAGTGACATTTTATTTTATTTATTTATTTATTTTATTTTACATTTGTTTACTGGAAAGTCCGACTAGGCAGGCTACCCATTTTCAGCGGCAAGCTCCATTATTAGCAGTGCAATATAATAAAAATAGGAAGAATTAATTAACAGTAAGTGTACAATAGAAAGCGTATCTAATACATTAAAAAAATTGTTCTCATACACAATTAGCAGTGGTTACACTTAGTGGTAGTTATATACAGTAATTTATAGCATATTATTCAATGAACCGAGATACATTCAAATACACAAGTGACAATGATAACACTTTGAGATGAGAGAATAAAAAATAGAGGTAAAAAAGCTGAGTCAGACCTGAATATGTTAATCTTGAGTAGCATAGCTTAGTTTTCAAACAAGGTAAGTGAACATGTGAGGTGTTTCACTTAATGCAATATAAGGTTGATGTAATATACAATTACAGGATTTGATTTTAGGGGTTGTGAAATAGATACTGTACATACTACACTGAAAAAAGACACTATTATTAGATACGAATGATAGTGTTAGCCTTATGTGAATAGAAACTTAGGTATGTGTTTCTGTGTAGGACACATGCATTGCAAAAATGTCTGCATATATTGTGTAAGTAGTTTAGCCCAGGTTGGAACAGGTGCATATCTATGTGCTAGCTAAGTGGGATTTGAGAAGGTTTTTGAAGTTGGCTTTGTTGGCTTTAGTTCTTAAGTTAAGGGGTGTGGCATTCCAGATTTTTGCAATGCAGGGAGTCACCTGAGTTATTTTTACTTCTGGTAACTTCCTTTAGTGATTTATTACTGGATTGTAGTAAGCATTTACTTGAGTATTGATTTAATAGGCCTTGTAGAACTGTTTTTTTTAGGTTGGCAAAATATTTGATGAACCATAGTAAGCTGGTCATTGGAGAGCAGGTTGGATAGTTCTAGCCAAGATAGTTGTTTAAGGGCTTGGCAGTGAAAGCTGAATCAGTTGCAAACTTTGCTATTTTGTTGTAATATGTGTTTATTTTGCAAAGTAAGATTTGTTGAGATTAATGAATATGGGGGATGCATAGAGAAGTGTGGAGACTAGGTGGGTTCTGGAAACAATGGTTCTGGTATTATTGGAAAGGTATTTTTGCATCTGTATAGAGTTCCAAGTTTTTTGTAAACTTTTGTTTTTTATTGTTTGGGCAATATGTAGGTCGAACTTCATGCTTTGATTTATTATACCACCTAAAAGTTCAGATTGGGGAACTCGTGTAATAGGGGTTTTGTTGCCTGAAATTATTTTGAATGAAAGGATCTCATATATGTCTTTTGTGGGATGAAATAGCATAAGCTTAGTTTTGTCTGGGCTGAGTATGAGTTGTGCATCTGATAGCCATGTTTTGACTGCAGTAAAGGATTCTTGTGTTACATTTTGAAGTTCTTGGAGGGTTGGGGCTGAACAGATTAGGTTGAATCATCTGCATATTGGACCAATGTTGTGTGAAGGGTAGCATTATGAAGGCTGTTGGTGAATAAATTGAAGAGAAGGGGATCAAGGACAGACCCTTGTGGGACACCTAAAGTAACAGGTAGTGGAGGAGATAGGTCATTTTGTCATTATACAGCTTGTCTGCAATCTGATAGTAGTCCTGAAACCATGCAATAGTGGAGTAGCTTAGACTGAGTTCAGATAGCACAGTCAAGAGTTTATTAGGGGAGACAATATAGAAAGCTTTAGAGAGGTCTAGAAAGACAGAAGATACAAGGTTGCCTTCATTCTAGTGTTAATTAATAGTGTTAGTGAAGCTAATAAGGGCTGTGGTAGTCCTGTGATTAAGGCAAAATCTGTGCTGGGTATGTGCTAGAAGCTTGTTGGATAAGAGCTGGCTTAGGATTTGAGTATGTATGCACTTTTTGAGAATTTTTGATAAAGGTGATAGCAGTGGGCTGGTAATTTGATAGTTCAGTTGTGTTTCCACCTTTGTGTAATGGTATTAAGTGTGATATTTTCTAGAGAGCAGAGATATGTTGTTCAGAGATGGAGCGATTGATTAATAAAGAGACTAGGTATGATATGGCTTATGCTGTGATTTTGAAGTGTTCAGCATGCAGTTTGTCTGCTGCAAGGGTTGTGGATTTAAGTTTGTTAAGACATCTACATATAGTACTTGTTGGGGCTGGTTGTAGGGAAAATTTGTTGTTTATATGAGCTAAGGAAGAGAGATTTGGTGGTGGTGGTGGGCAGTTATTATTAGTAAGGGCAGTTATGGAGTCAGTGAAATCTTTGTTAAACTGGGTGGCAATATTGTCAATGGAGTTATTGGTGAATGAGGAGGGTGTGTTAGTTTGGCCTGTTTGCAGAATTTTGTTAATAGCAGACCAGAATTTTTGTGAGTTCTTTTTGTGCTTAGATTGTATATCAGTATAGTGATTTTTTAACAAGTCTGATTTGCTTTTCATATTTATTTCTTAGTTCAAGGTATTTCTGTTGATTTGTTTCAGTTTTATTATGGACCCAAGTTTCCCAGGCTTTATATATTTCTTTTATAAGTGATCTTGTTTCTCTGGTAAAGCCAAGGGACACAGTTTGACTTTATTCTTGCTGTTCTAGTAGGAGCCATGTTATTAGGATGTTTAGCAACAGGGCTGGTGTTAGCATTTGGGGGGCTCCCAGCAAATGTCAAGTTGTCGTCCCCCTGGACTGCTCAGTCTAAGTATCAATCTGTTACTACCAAACCTCCTAAGAGACATTTTAATTCATGCTGCAGAGTTTTAGAACTAGTATGCACAAACTGAACTGTAGCTACAATGCTATTATAGGTTCATAGGTAGGTACTAGGCTATCTGCCCGAGGGCATTTATAAGCCTAGCCAGAGTGTGTCAGCTTTCACCGCCCCATTGATTAATTAACTGATCCTCTGTCAAGCAGAGCCAATGAAGTGATCCCAGGGGTGTATTTTCTGTTGCCCATCCACTCGTCAAGGTTTCTTTTGAAGAGTGTTAGTGATGGGCTCTGCCTGATGTAATTTGGAATTTTGTTCCAAAGCATGGGGAGTCTCTTTGACAGGAATCTATCCCTCCAGCATGTTCTGTTTATTGTTGTGGCGAGGTTTAGCCCACTAGAGCATGTGGCTCGCAGTGACTTGGATTTCTTTAGGTGGAGCATGTCCATCAATTCTGAGTTGGACATGGCTTTGTAAGTCAGGCAGAGATCACCTCTGAGTAAGCGATATGCCACTGAGTACAGCCAGGAGTTTTTTTAGTCGGGCTGCATAGGACATATGTTTGAGGCCAGTAATCCTCTTGGTGAGGTACTTTAGTGGTCTTTCCAGCTGGTGGAAGTGTCTTCTGAGGTACATCCCAAATGGGGCATTGTACTCTATGATGGGTCTAATGAGTGACTAGTAGAGGGGCACTGTAATCTCTTTATTTCGAGATGCAAATCCTTTAGTAATTAGATGGGCCACATAGAAGGATTTCCTAACTACTTTGGCAATATGATTGTCAAAGGAGAGATTACTATCTACCTGAGTCCCCAGATCTCTTATTACCTCTTCTGTATTAAGGGAGCTGCCACCTATGTGGTAATTTGTGGGTGTTTTGTTTTTCCCACATGTGATGACTGCATTTTTTGGCATTTAGCTTGAGGCCATGACTTTGACACCAGGTGTCCGTCTCAGTAAGGCCCTTTTGGAGGATGTCTGTGTCAGCCAGAGAGTCAATTATGGCTCCCAGTTCGCAGTCATCGGTGAACTTGGTTAGCCATAGTCCTCCTGTGTTTGTCTGTACTTCTGAGAAGTATATGCCAAACAGTAGGGGTCCCAGGACCGAGCCTTGTGGGACACCACTTGTGACTGGTTTAGAGTCGGATCTGGAGCCCGCTATTCTTACCATGTGAGTTCTGTCTGTAAGCCATTTGGCAACCCATCTCATGACGTAGGGATTTATGTTCAGGCTGGTGAGTTTTTATGCACTACCCAAGTGGGGAATAGTGTCAAAAGCCTTGGTGAGGTCAAGGTAGGCTGTGCGAACCACCTTTCCCTCATCTATGGCCTTGGTGACTGTCTTGAAGAAGTCAACCAGGTTTAGTAGGCATGATCTGCCCTTAACAAAGCCAAACTGGGTAGGGTCAAGTGTTTGGAGGTTCCCAATGTCTTTGTTAATGAGTTCCATGATGATGTGCTCCATAGCCTTGCAGACCAGGCTAGTCAGGCTTATGGGGCAATAGTTACCAGGGTCAGTTGTGGCTCCTCCTTTGTGGAGAGGAATAACCGTTGCTGTGCACCATTCTATGGGCACATAGCCTGTGGTGAGGCTGAGGTTGAACAGCATGTTTAGGGGTGTGTGTGGGGGGGGGGGTAGTTTGTTCTGTAGTTCATGCAAGACTCAGCCTGGGACACCATCTGGTCTCATTGACGCTGTGTTTTTTGGCTTTTGAAAGGGCTGTTTTCACCTGTGTGTCTGTGATTTTTAGGACACTACACTTTTCCAGTATTGTTGTAGGCCCTTTTGAAGGTGAGAGGGGGTGAAGTTTGCACTGAATCTATCTGCCAGGATGTTGGCAATATCAGTGGGTTTAGTATATTTTGTGCTATTTTGCACTAATTCAGTGCATATCTGCGAGTTGCCACTTAGATCCTTAACATAGCTAAAGAAGGCTTTGTGGTTATCTTTTGAATCCTTGGCTATTTTTCTTTCGAAGTTAGCCTTGGATGATTTCATGAGCGACCTTAGTTTCTTACTGATACTGATCAGGGATGTCTCTACTTCGGATTTGCTTTTTTTCTGAACTAGTTTCCTCCTTCTATTGTATAGTCTGTTTATTGCAGGAGTCCACCAAACTGGTTTCCTTCTCTTAGAGGAGCGAGTCTTGATTTTGCTAGGGATGGCACAATCCATGCATCCTTGTAGGTGCTCATAGAGTGCATTTGTAAAGGTTTCTGCATCTTGGGCAGTGTTATCCTTTAGTGTGGGGGCTGTGAAACTTACCACCTCTGTCTTAAGTAAGGTGAAATTTGCTTTAGAAAAGTTTTTTACTGTGGTTTCCTTAGTTAGGGGTGGTGGTGGGGTGTGGATATCCAGAGTGATAAGTTTATGGTCTGATCTAACCTCCGGTATGGAACACCAGTCGCCCATGTTGGTGATGACAAGTTCCAATATGTTTTCACCTCTAGTAGTGGAGTTTACCAGCTGATCCAGGGAATTTGAGGTGATGAATTCCAGGAAGCACTGGGCCTGGGAGTTTGTACTCGAGAAGTTTTCCCAGTGAATGGTAGGGCAATTGAAATCACCCAATATCCGGGTGTTCGGTAGGACCTTCATGCTTTCCAGTGTCTCTAGAAAGGTAGAGTGGTGGTCCTTGGTCATGGAGGGTGATCTGTAGCAGGCCACAATCTGCATTGCAGATTTGCCCGATGTTAGTTACACATGGATGATCTCAGAGGTATCATGCTGCGCCACTAACCTGGAGGTGTAGGTATCCTTGATGAATATGGATACACCCCCTCCTTTTGTGTTTCAGTCCGTGTTCTGTGGCTGAAACGTGTGGTATGAGTTGTAGCCTGGTAGTGCTGGGGTGCTCTCTGGACCCTTGAACCAGGTTTCAGTTACTGCACAGATGTCGATGTTCTCCATACTGAGGAGTGCTTCGAGCATGTGCATTTTGAGATTTAAACTCCTGGCATTGAGTAGCATAACCCTCAGTTTTTTGTTAATTGTGCTGTTTACGGAGGTGGGTTTGACTTTTGAGCCTTGCCTAGAAAAGGCACTATGGGGGCAGCAAGAGCCTTGGCCAGTATTCGAAAGCCTAGGGGTGACAGGTGCAAGCCATCTCTTGCGAAGCAACGTGGTTTGTCGAGCATCTCTTCCCAGGCTGACAGATTCTGGATCCCCTTTGAATGACATCAGATGCTTAGCCAATTGTTTAAATTGATTATTTTTTCTTTATACTGAGATATCATTCTTGGTGAGGGCAGGATGCTACTCAGGGTCAGGGTCATACCAGCCTGGGCTGCACGATCAGAGAGCTCTTCCATGTCTCTTTTCATGTAGTCCAGGGAGGTACGTCTCAGGTCATTCACACCAACATGAACAATGACAGAGTCATATTTGTACTTGTTCTGGTGTGACCTGAGTGCTTGTGTTATGTGGCGGATTCTGGCTCCTGACAGGCAGCTAACAGTAACCTTCTGCTTGTCCAGCCTAGTGAGTGGGACGTCAGTGTGCCTGACTATAGAGTCACCTTTTACTAGTGTGTTAGGTATGTTATTTCGCCTTAAGGGCTGTGATTGTGTGGCACACTGATTTTGTGTTTTATGTGTTGTCTGGTTTGTGATGGGAAGTGCAGGTTGTTTGGGTGTCTGCTTTGGAGGTCTCTGATGTTTTTGTAGGTTTTTATTTGAGCCTCCAAGTATGATTTTGTGTATTTATGTGTACTTTTTGCCAGTGCTGTTTTAGTAGGTCTGTGTGTGGCTGGAGGTGTGGTGCAAGTGTTAACCTTCTCCTCTTGACTGTCTGTTCCAGTCTTGGGTGGAGACAGCTTATCTTCCAGTTTGGCTGTATAATTGCATCTCTCACAAATGTTAGTGTTTTGTGGTAGGAGGAGAGGGTTGTCTGTGTACATGAGGCAGTTGTAACATTGCCTCAGGATACCCAGATTCACCAGCTGGACTGGAGAGTGCACCTGAAGTTGCCCTTTGGTCATGCCTGAATAGTAGGGTGAGCTGCTTAGTCGCTTGGTTGGTGAGGGGTGAATAAAGAGCCTTGCCCTGCTGAGCAATCAGTGTCAGGGTATATTAGTGCTTGCTATTAGGTCTGAGCAAGTGCTGGGCTGTAAGATGCTTTTTGAGTGCTTAGGTTGAGAGTTAGACTAGTTTCAAGGGAAAAACTGAAGAGGAGACTTAGTGGAGCCGGGAATAATTTAACTGTAGCGAACCGGCACTGCCCGGTGCACAAAATCGTGCAAACACAGTTTTTATAATAGGGAAATTAAAGAGATAGAAATTAGCCCAAAATGGCCAATAAACTACTAACTTCTGGGCTGGAACCACTCCTCCAGGGACAGATAGGTTGCTCAAAGCTACCCTCTGTCACAGGTGAACAGAGAAACTTCCTTCTATCCAAGTAAGGTATGGGCAACTTAGAAACTAGTATCACAGCCCTGAATTCAGCACTAGCCTGAAAACTGGACTATACTAGCTCAGAAAGGTGGGAAACAAGGATTTTTTTTTGTTTTTTTTTTTGAAAAGAAAAGGCAAAACAGTAAAAAATTAAAGTACAACATGCCTGTACCACATTATGTTGGCATGTGTCACAGATGGACATTCACAGTTACTGGCATTTAGCTGCAACAGTGATACATTATAACAACTCTATGCACACAGCTGGCCTTGACTTAAGTGAAATGTTGCCCTAGGCACCGCTTACTGTTCCACCCCCACACACAATCTCCAGTACTCCTCTCTGTTTTCCCCCATCTCAGGATCCCCACACAATGCACATCACTTTTTTCTTCCCTTTCTCACATTTTGTCTTACTCATCAGCTTTTTCGAGAAGCCATGACTTTCTGTGTGCTCTGAAGTGCATTTTAAAGTTTTTTTTTCTTTTTACACTACCTTTTCATCCAGTGATGGTTTGAGCAAAACTTATGATTAAGGAAAGAAATTCAGTGTATCTGTTCAACTTCCTTGTATTCTTTCAGCACACCTTTCCGGACCAAGACAGCACAGTAATTACCATTTAGGAAATAACTTAATTAAGCCAGGGTCCCCAGAAGCCATAGGGGTACAGATGTTCTGGGATACGTTTTAGATCATTTTCTTAACCTTTTAAACCAATCGTGGTCTGAAAAATTCAAATTAATGAGTAAGGAAAATTTTTAGTTAATTTTTCTTTCAAGAAAGATCTAAGTTGTCCCCAAGGCTTACTGTTCAAAGCTGACAAAATAGTATCTCACAATAAAGTAGCAAGGCAATTGTGCCTGTCTCCCTACACCCCCCCTCACCCAAAAAAAAAAAGACAGTCACTCCTTTTCATCCTTCTGATGTTAGACTGGAATGAAGGTAGAGGTTCAAATGACCACAGTCATGTATTTCAGATGACTACTTCAAATGACCACAGTCATGTATTTCAGGTGACTACTGTCATACATGTACATAGCATGCCTCCTCAGTCCTCCCCTCTTCTTCCCAAAGTCAGCTACCTGTATACATGCCTCATGTATGAATGTAAGGAAAGTGAAAAAATAATAATTACAATAATGTATTCCACTTTGCTGCTCCTAGACAGTACACTGCCTCTGCCTGTACACTAGCTGTAGTAGCCTTCTTTCAACACCTCTGGTCTGTGAGAAAAGCAAAGGAAACAATAGCTACACAGTCCCCAGCCCAAACACAAGCTGTAATGACCTTCTGTGCACACCTCTAAGATTTTGTTGTGATGAAAATTAAAGAAGTAATGACCACACAATCCCCTGCCTCCCACACAACCTACAGCAAGCTTTTTTACACACATTTGAGCAGGGCTGGTTTTAGAATGGGATCAGTTTGAGGGCAGAGGACACCACTAAGTCCATGTCAAAATCCATTTATACATTCCATACATATACAATCCATAATCCTTGAAGCTCTGAGTGGCTGAATGCTCTGTGATGTATATTATGCCTTACTTTTGAAATATAATTACTTGTTAACTGCATTTTTACTACTACTCAGAAGAGATATGTATGTACTCAACATTATTGTGTGTCTGCACAGGTAAAAATCAGTGACATTTTATGTACACACACAGACTCTGTACATTCACCAACGGGGAAAGATATTAATTTCATTTCACCTGTTGCATGTTTCTGAGGTGCTGGGGTTAACCAGAGCACATAGACAGATGCACACACAGACAAGGAGGGCTTGCAAACTCCACATAGCCAATAATTCAACCAGAACAAAGCATTGTGAAATGGCAATGGTATGCATCCTCTTCCTGCCAAGCCACAAAATATAGCCACCTATCATGTGTAAGGTCTATGTTTGTTATGGGAAGTGAAAGAAAATATATCCAGCTTGTTACTCTTAAACACACGGCAACCATGTCCCCCCACACACAAAAGTGTAATGGCAATGCTGACAATGATTGTCCTAGAAAGTGAAAGTAAACATTGTCAGCTTGTTGCTCTTACAATTCAATACACACACACACACACACACACACACACACACACACACACACACACACACACACACACACACACACACACACACACACACACACACACACACACACACACACACACACACACACACACACACAAGCATAAACCATAGCAATGCTAGTTTTACACTTATTGCATCAAACAGCAATATACTGTACATCAGTAGTACTACCACATCAGATCAACGATTGTTGTTTAGCAGTCAAACAACAGCAGGGATAAGTTTCTTTTATTTCCCTTATTGAGGAATAATGCATGCCTATCAATGACTCTGATTTCACAGAATGTCCCTGATAATTTTGCTCTGTTCCTCATAAAAAACTTTAATTTGCTGATAAATCATTCAAGATTACAGTCAATAAATTCAGACATCAGAGTTTCATATATCTTATTATCCAAAAAATGCACATTAATGCAAAATGTGTTATTCTATTCACCTTTTATTGAATTAGAGTAGTATTTAAAAAGTGTTCCTGATTTTGGGCCTCTATTCTGCTATTATTTTTGGCTTTGCCCAGACTTCTTGAGTAAAGACGTTGAGAGTTATAGATAGTATGTAGTGTTCTATCAGTATTTATAAAACTCCTTGAAAAAGAAAACTGTCCTTCAAGATCAGAAGCATCAGCTCTTCTTAAAATCCAAGGTATGCACTGAGATCTGTCATTCTGGGCTGCTGATCTCTAGCCCTTATCTTGCTCATGTTTATTCACAGATTATCAGCTTTATCCTAACAGGGTTATATCATAGCCCAGTTTCAGATAAAGAGCGTAATTGGAAAATGAATATTTTTTCCTCCTTATTTTCCCTAACCAGCAGCAGCTTTTGTAGGGTTCCGACATGGTCAAGGATGATTAAAGTGGGGCCCCTGCAACCATAGGTGTTAACAGGTGCCTAAATCTGGCAATGATTTTAGTTTTAGTAGAATGTCGATCAGTAGAATTTAATTAAGTCAACAGCACTAGCACTATGTCAGTGGTAAAACATTTAATAGAGTTGTGAAGTCATTTACTTGACAAAACACTATTACTTAACCAGAGATATCTTTGAATTTTAAAGGCGATATAAATTAGGGATATTATTACCCATCTGGTGTATTAAGTACACAAGACTACTGTACTAGCTTTTGTTGAGTTGACAAATACACAAAATATCAAAATAAGATAACTTGCTGTTGTTGGGGGCCCCAGTGACCATAGGGTTTGCTGGTGCCTAAAGCCGGCTATGACTATAATTGAACATGGTGATGGGTTTTCCTTCTTCAATGGTGCTCTCAGCAATATATGTGCACTTTCAAATCCAAAAGATAAAGTTTCAGATAGATTTAATGTTTTATGTATCCAAGTTGTTAAGAAGATTATTAGATTGTCTCCCTCATACTTTTCAGGTATACCACAAATTCTAATGCTATTTCATCTTGGTCTGTTTTCCAAATCATCAACTTTATATATGAATCAGTTATGTTGTTTTAAAAGAAATTCAGTCTGAGGTTCATCTTCAGTTATTCTCCCTTTGTGATCATTTAAAACTTTTTAAATACTGCTGATTTGTGCAAATTGTTGTCTCATACAAATTTCTAAATGTTTCGTCTTCTTTCTGGACTCTACTTTGAAACTTTATATTTGGTATCCAGTTTGTCTATTTTAAGTAATGCATCCTGCATACTAGATATTAGTGACTGGATGTCTTTTTTAACACAAAAATCCTGAAAATCATTTCCTGAGAGGCTTATCTAGTCTCTTCTCTCTTAATCAAGCACATGAAATTCTGACAGGAAAATTATACCTTTTGAAGAACCTGAAGCTATAAATCTTTTCTCTGACTATTAGTGGAGAAAATTAGTAAACAAGTATCTCCAAATTTTAATTTTTGATAATATTTTCTGTTGGAGAAAAGTTTTCAGTCACAGAGGTTTCACCAGTTAGTGATCTCAGTTAGTGACCTTGGCCACACACCCCTCCAAGGTAGTGGACATCTGATGTTAGGATTTGTCTGTTAGTGTATTTTAAGAGATTTGGCAAGTAATGTTGAATTAGTGTGTTCTGATTGGTTAGTGGTAGGGTCTAGTTTAGTATAGAAAAAATAATGTTGATCTGGGTGGGATATGGGGTTGGATGCTGAGCTAATTAGAGATGAGCAGAGCTAGACATACCAGAGCAGAGATTTCCCAGTGACATATTTCACTTCACAAAACAATCAGTTCCAGTGCTTTATTTTTGAGAATATTGTTTCTCTATTGTGTTCCTGTGTGCTACTCTTCCTTGTCTAGTAGTTGTCTAGTTAACAGGAGAATTCTAATAGAATATTTGTGGGTTATAGCTGTGTATGCTGTATATGTTATTTCCTAATGTAGATGTAGATGTGCACATTATTTCTGCATTCAGATACAGGTATAATGAATTAATACAACCCTATTTCAGGACACTTTCCCTAGCTGTTAGGTAAGTGTGTCTTTTGATGGGAAGGGAGAATATGGACATGTTCAGAAATGCTGACTGGCTTCCAGAGACACTGCCACAGCCAAAACAGACAGTTTAGGTAGACTAATAGCATAGATATCTAGAAGACCATTGTGCTACTGGCTTATTTTTCTAGATGCATTGTGCTATTGGTCGGTCTGCTCAATGTACCAAAGCCCAATGTAAAACCCAAGGTAAGTCCAGTGACTCCATTTTGGCTTTGATGAACTCCCTTGCCTTTGGCAGTACAACTCAACCAATGAAAGGGTTCAACAGGGAGCTCTAAAAGGGTAATTCAGAGAAGCAGAATAGAGATTAAAACACTGGAATGCTCTACTGAGTGCAGAGCAGTTGAGAGGTATTTCCTCCCCTTTACTCTACTGCCATTCCTTATGCCTGGGGCTTTCAATCTCAGAGAAGAGCAAAATGCAGCAAGTGCTGAAATCTCTAACCTAGTTACTGATGGGTGTTTCCCATCATCACCACATTGCACCACTTCATAGGGGCCTGCACTTGCTGGCTGGTAGGTTTCATGTCATCAATGAGGCTTCCCCTGGTTTATTCAGATGTAAGTAAAATGCCCCCCTCCCCGATCTGCAATAGCAGTGTCAGTGGTGCAACAGATAGCACACTCGGCTTTAGTGCAGAAGGCTGTGGGTTCTATTTCCACACCAGAAGATGGATTCCTGACAGTACAGTGCAGCATAAGGGGGGGTGCTGCACTCTTGTATGTGTGTGTGTGTGTGTGTGTGTGTGTGTGTGTGTGTGTGTGTGTGTGTGTGTGTGTATGTGTGTGTGTGTATATGTGTGTGTGTCATCCTTCAAATGGGACATTAAACTAAGTTTGGTAGTAGCTCATGTGGATGTAAAAGATCCAGTAGTACCTAGTGAAAAGAGATGGACAAATTCCCTTATACCCTGGCCAAATTTCTCCTAATGGTATAAATACCACCTCAAGTCTTCCCTGAAAAGAGGCTTCTAGCCTAGTGGGACCAACTCAGACAACAAAGGATTAAAAAATAAATAAAAGAGCTGCCAGCTTAGTATCATTCTATTTGTGCCCTCATACATACACTGTTTAATTGCTACTATTTCCTGATGTTGGAGTCCTCTGGCATCCAGTTTTGTCTACCAGGATCACTACCTTTGTAATATACTGCTACTATGGCTAAAGGATTCTTTAAACTATGCTGTTACTTCCCTGGTTGCTGCAGCCAATCATATCTAATTCCTCAATGAAGCGGACCTAATTGAGTGCAGCTTACAGGGAAGGTATAAAATGGAAAAAGTTTCAATTGCACTGAGCGGTGACATCATGTCACACAGCTGTGTGGGCATCCATGAGGTGCTGAAACGTACAGAGGAGCTGGGGAAACCCATGGCTACTGTATGGGGGCCCTCATTCATGGGGAGATAATCAGAGGCTCCCCATGGCCATGGGTTCGGCGGGTACCTAACGCCGGCTATGTTTAGGAAGTGTCGCTCGCCAGGACAGGATAAAACAAGGGAGCACTGTGGGTTCTTGTTCAAGCAGCTTTATTGTATGAAACACATCATAAATGAGGTTAAGTAACTTTAACTTATAAACAAATTAGCTATCATGCACATGGATGTTAACATTCTGGCTGCGCCTTCAAAATGTCACTGAAGTTAACACGTGCTTGGAATTTATATGCACACACAGATCTTGGAAATGCTTCTTAAAGGTACAACACACCTGTTATTCTATTATTCTACATCCTTCCTGTTTGAGAAAATGAGTTAGACATGGTCACTGAAATTAATGAATATGCAATTTACATACAAATGATTTTCATCATGCAATTATACAAAGCTAGATACACACACACACACACACATATATATATATATATATATATATATATATATATATATATATATATATATATATATATATATATATATATATACAACTACGTCCAAGTTGCTGTGTAATTCACATTAGGGTTTGAAATGGGACCATATCGTGTGACATAAAATTTGGGATCTGGTTTAGCAACTGGGATTGTCTGTCCTGACTGTTCAATCTTAGGAACACAGGAATCATCTGCTGGAACAGTATCATGAGTCAAGACATGTTCTGGAAGGCTCTTGCTGCCCCCATAGTGTCTTTTTTTAGGCAAGGCACAAAAGTCAAACCCACCTCCATAAACAGCACAATTAACAAAAAACTGAGGGTTATGCTACTCAACGCCAGGAGTTTAAATTTCAAAATGCACGCTCGAAGCACTCCTCAGCATGGAGAATGCTGACATCTGTACAGTAACTGGAACCTGGTTCAAGGCTCCAGAGAGCACCCCAGCACTACTGGGCTACAACTCCCACAGAACATGGACCGAAACACAAAAGGAGGGGGTGTATCCATATTCATCAAGGATACCTACACCTCCAGGTTAGTGGCGCAGCATGATACCTCTGAGATCATCCATGTGCAACTAACATCGGGCAATTCTGCAATGCAAATTGTGGCCTGCTACAGATCACCCTCCATGACCCAAGACCACCACTCCACCTTTCTGGAGACACTGGAAAACATGAAGGTCCTACCGAACACCCTGATATTGGGTGATTTCAATTACCCTACCATTCACTGGGAAAACTACTCGAGTACAAACTCCCAGGCCGAGCGCTTCCTGGAATTCATCAACTCAAACACCCTGGATCAGCTGGTAAACTCCCCTACCAGAGGTGAAAACATATTGGTCCCAGTCATCACCAACATGGGTGACAGGTGTTCCACACCGGTGGTCAACCCATCACTGGTTAGATCAGACCATAAACTAATCACTCTGGATGTCCACACCCCACCACCACCCCCAACTAAGGAAACCACAGTAAAAAACTTTTCTAAAGCAAACTTCACCTTACTTAAGACAGGGGTGGTAAGTTTCACAGCCAGCACACTAAAGGATAATGCTGCCCAAGATGCAGAAACCTTTACAAATGCACACTATGAGAACTTACAGGGATACATGGATCGTGCCATCCCTAGCAAAACCAAGACTCACTCCTCTAAGAGAAGGAAACCAGTTTGGTGGACTCCTGCAATAAACAGGCTATACAATAGAAGGAGGAAACTGGTTCAGAGAAAAAGAAAATCCCAAGAAGGAAAGGCATCCCTGATCAGTATCAGTAAGAAACTAAAGTCCCTCATGAAATCATCCAAGGCTAACCTTGAAAGAAAAATAGCCAAGGATTCAAAAGATAACCACAAAGCCTTCTTTAAGAATCTATGTGGCAACACGCAGATATGCACTGAACTAGTGCAAAATAGCACAAAATATACTGAACCTACTGATATTGCCAACATCCTGGCAGATAGATTCAGTGCAAACTTCAGCCCCCTCTCACCTCCAAAAAGGCCCACAACAATACCGGAAAAGTGTAGTGTCCCAAAAATCACTGGACGCACAGGTGAAAACAGCCCTTTCAAAAGCCAAAAACACAGTGTCAATGGGACCAGATGGTGCCCCAGGCTGAGTCTTGCATGAACTACAGAACGAACTAACCCCGCACCTAAACATGCTGTTCAACCTCAGCCTCTCCACAGGCTATGTGCCCATAGAATGGCACACAGCAATGACTATTCCTCTCCACAAAGGATGGGCCACAACTGACCCTGGTAACTATTGCCCCATAAGCCTGACTAGCCTGGACTGCAAGGCTATGGAGCGCATCATCATGGAACTCATTAACAAAGACATTGGCAACCTCCAAACACTTGACCCGACCCAGTTCAGCTTTGCCATGGGCAGATCATGCCTACTAAATCTGGTTGACTTCTGCAAGACAGTCACCAAGGCCATAGATGAGGGAAAGGTGGTTCACACAGCCTACCTTGACCTCGCCAAGGCTTTCAACACCATTCCCCACTCGGGTATTACAGAAAAGCTCACCAGCCTGAACATAAACCCCTACGTCATGAGATGAGTTGCCAACTGGCTTACAGACAGAACTCACACGGTAAGAATAGCGGGCTCCAGATCCGACTCTAAACCAGTCACAAGTGGTGTCCCGCAAGGCTCGGTCCTGGGACCCCTACTGTTCGGCATATACTTCTCAGAAGTACAGGCAAACACAGGAGAACTATGGCTAACAAAGTTTGCCAATGACTGCAAACTGGGAGCCATAATTGCCTCTCCGGCTGACACAGACATCCTCCAAAAGGGCCTTACTGAGATGGGCACCTAGTGTCAAAGTCATGGCCTCAAGCTAAATGCCAAAAAATGCATAGTCATTCCAAAATGGCTGCTGACTAGGAAACACTGTCTTCTATGTGCTCTTACTACTGCCAGACAATCTACTAAAATCACTTGCTGCTGTTACATCAAAAATTGAAAAAAGGGATTTTTCAAAACAAAGCTAGTCAAAGTCTACGTACCTCTCAAAAAATGTCTCTGGAATTGAGGCTCAGAAAGGCTGATACTTCTCCTCTTTCACTAAGGGTGCTGTAGCACTCACTGCCACATGTGCTTAGGCCAGACAGCACTGCAAGAAATCTACAGAAGCACAAACAAATAAAGGAAGACAAAAAAGGGGAAAAACAAAAAATTGATCAAGATGGAACAAATGGAGGCACAATCTTCGAAAACTAGACTGTCACTAATTTTGTCTCCAGAGAAAGAAACATCCACCAAAAGGCAAAAAACAACCAAATCACAGCCCGAGGCCTCTAAGCAGCAACAGAAAAACAAGGGTGAACATCCCTTAACAATTGAGGATCTTAAGGCAGCACTATCTCCACTTCAGTCTGAAATACAAGCTTTTCCCTCAAAACTAACCCTTTTTGTCAACAATCTGGAACAGATTGCTACAAGATTAGACCAAAACGAAGCAAGAATAATGAACAATGAAATCAAAATATAGGAACTTCCAAAGACTATCTCTACAAATGATTCTTCTATAAAAGACATGCAGCAAAAAATAACTGATCTGGAGGCAAGAACAAGGCGTAATAATGTGCTGATTAGAGGCATTCCTGAGAGGTTTGAACAACCACAACTACCCACCATTGCAGAGGAAATATTTGGATTCTTAATGGAAAAAAAAGACCTTGCACAGACATTCACAATTGAAAGAATATATAGGGCCTTGAAAAAATCACAAGTTCCGGATACACCTAGAAAAATCTACATAAGGTTACTGAATGCCTAACATGCCCAATCAATCTTACAAGTAGCAAAAACAAAGAGGTTCATTATGTGGAGAGGTTCAAAAGTTACATTTGCCCAGGACTTGCCGTTTCCTATAAAACAAGAAAGGCAATCCCTCTCGCCCTTCTGCAGGTTTCTTATAAATAAAAGCATAAAATTCCAAATGAAGTATCCAGCCATCCTTTCCTTCCAGCATAAAAATGTTACACATTCTATAAAAAACCTACAAGAAGCGAAAGCTACGTTCCACAAAGTATTTGGTGAAATTCCGACACTCTCCTAATAAGCATGAAACAGGACTGCCTATGTGCCTTTCTATCTAAAGGTCGAACTAAACAAATAGTTTTCAATTAAACACAAAAACTCTCACATGCCTACAAGCCTTGGGATGCTGAACAAACCATGATGGATCGTAATACCACTTGAAAAATCATCCCCTCAACTCCTCGACTTGAACCTGGTGCCTTTTTTAATCTCTTGCTCTACTCCATATCCCTTGGCCACAGCCAAGTTACCATTCCAACGTTAGAATGGTAGGCCAAAAAAAAAAAAAAACATGGATCCTGGTAATCCAGTGACTTATGACCTCCAGGTGCAACCAGTTAATACGTCCCACAGGAACCCCCTTGACTCTCTACTATGCCAGCTTGTCTCACACCGAGTGTACTCCGCCGCCAAAACTAGAACTCCGCCCATCTGTCTGCACTTCCTAATCAGAAAAGTGCGAGCTCTGGTGGCTGTGGGGAAGGAAAAGGACTTTCTCCAAAAGCTCCGATATGGGTAGTATTTGTTTACCATCATGATCCCCATCGACTGAGCCTCATCGTCAAAGTGTACCTTCCGCCCAGCTGTGTGCATGGTCTGTATAGGAAAGAGCGTGCTCCGGTTGCTATGGGTAAGGAAAAGGTCACTCTACAAAGCCCAAATATAGGATGTAAGTGATTCTTGTCAAGAGGAAATTGACCGGTCTACAATCCCTTTATGCCCTAAGCTCTGGCACAAGCTTACAGGGTAGAGAATTAACAAAGTCCAACCTGGACTGAAACATCCAGATGCAGAATGACGATTTTAAAACCCTGTATAAATGACACGTTCTTGATCAGAGTTGCTCGGGTTGGATCGAGCAACACTTGCAGGTAATCGGAGTGGGTGGGTTCAACTGGCACAAGTGGTCAGAACTTTCTGGATAAAAAAAAAAGGGGAAGAAAGGGGAAGGAAAAAAAAAAGAGAGACAGAAGCAGAACATCTTTCACATATAGTTAGTTGGGGTCTCACCTATCATGTCCACCATCGGACCCAGGTCATTAAACTTTGATTCTGATTCAGGGGCTAGGGTACCGAGGTTGATATTAAGCTAAAGTAAACTCACTTAAAGATGTTATGTCATTTTCACTTTCTTATCTCCTACTAGTAGTCAGCAAAATGTGTGTAAGTGTGTGAACGTTTCTTTTGTGCATGTAAAAGTGAATTAAAGAAACGGAAATGCACACATTAATTGGAAGAAATAACCTTGCATCTACTGTAATTGCAGGTCACAAAAAGTAATCACAGTCTACTTTTTAACTCATTCAAGCCCATAGCGAATTTTTTGTAGACTTCCAATTAACACCTATAGCTCCTTATGACATCCAGACCTTTTTGGATCCATCTTCTTTAACAAAGTAAAAATAGGCAGCATTAGAAAGCACAAGGACTTTTTGATAAAACGACACTAAGACTGTTAGTCTGTGATGTCCTGCAATGGAGAAAATGATCATTCTTTGCCACTTATTCATATTTTATATCTATGTACATATTTTCATAACTTAATGACCTACATGTTATTAAGGGGTATGGCATGAAATTCCAAACTGGGTGATGAGAAAACTCATTGTTAATGTCCATTTGTCTTAATCTATGCTGGAGATACTGCTAGTTTGTTAGTAATAAGCAATGTTTCCAGATATACTTGATACTTCAAAATCCAAGTGACAAAACTATTGCATGGCATCAAGTGAAACTTTAAAAGATATTGAAGAAGACAGTCACTCATATTTGCACTACAAGTTATACGTATTTAAAAGATATTCAGTGTTAACTGTATAATCTGCAATACGTGCAAGCATATGCTTCCCTGTTTATGTAAATATTTCAGTAAATACACACGCATATTGGAATTTCATGCTGTCATGTGGACACATATCTGGTTAACAAAAGTGCTCTAAAGGAAGAAAATACAAAACAAAAACAAAGGCTTTGCTTGCTTTCTGTGGGAGGATTCTCATCTCTTTCAATTTTAAGCAGGCTGTCATGTTTTTTTTTTTTAGGGGGAAGTAGATACATGTATCCTCTGAGTACTCAAAGGCTGATCTAATGTTGTTTAACAAACGATATTATCTCAAAAATATAAGTGAGTGTGAAAAGATGGCTATAAACATAATTAAACCCCAAAAATGTCTTAGGGAAAGCACTACTAGATATATATAATAGTGTGGAATGACAATATATAAAATTTGTGCAAAGCATTCAAACTGTTTAAGCTGAGGGTAATTGTGGGTAAATGACATATGGATATATCAAGCGGTTTTCTCTCCATACTAATCGAGGTCTGTAGTGACATATAAGCAGCTCAGAACTAATAATGCTCTATGAGGTCCTCGGTTAGATCTGGGTCAGAAAGGCTAAATGATCTGATATCCAAATAGTATTCTTGTTGCATATATATTTGCCTATATTCGTGGATGCATCCAAAGGTGCATTCCCACTGTGGGGGACAGTTTCAACCAGTTAAGTGTTACGGCAGGAATTGGTTTAAACCTAAAACTATCTGCTCCATAGTGGTGAATCTGTAACACTACATGTGGTGTATATGTTGTTTATTCACATATATGTGCTTTTTTGTATATGTATTATAGGACTTGGATTAGGGCAGCGGGGGAGAAAAACAGGTGAAGCAGCACTCTGGGGTCTGATTGCGATGAGGCCAGTATTGATGTAATGAACCTTGGCAAAGTAAATTTATGGGAGGCTGACAGCTGTCTGACAGCTGTCTGCTGCTACCTACCCAGTCTTATGACACAAAAATCTTTCGGGGGGGGGGGGGTTGCCATGAAAAGACATAGCAATCTCAGATATTAAAGTTAATATGTTTCATTGTTTCGAAAAGATGAGTGGGATGCATAGTTATTGTTCGGTTCCCAGTGCAAGGCTCCACTAGAAGCCAAGCCTTTACAAACACAACAAAAAGCACTGGTCAAAAGGTATATCTGTAAAATAAAAGTAAAAGAACCCCAATATGCCTGGACAGCGGTAGAGATACTCTCACCCCTAAAATACATTATTTAAACCCTACTAAAGCCACTTATGAGCCATGGCTCTTAGTTCAGTTTAGGTAGTCCAGGGGGAGGCCGTTACGCTGTCCAAGGGGTTATTCACAAGCTAATCTTCCTGAAATATCAAATGGTATTGTGTTAACCCTCTCAAAAGAAAGGGGGGGAAGGGGGAGAGTAAGAAAGAGAACCTAAAAAAAACTGTTATTTTAAAGCAAGAAGCTCTAGTGTGTGTAGTAAGTTGGATTTTGGAATGTGGGGAATTTTTTGTAAAGTAGTTACATTTGTAAATAGTTTTTTCTTATCTTTAGATAAAAGTAGAATGTGGTTAAGCATGGGGAGTGGTCTGAGAGAGGTGGCTGTCACCTTACCTTACTATTGTTTTATACTTATCTCAGCTAGAGAAAATAAGCTTGACTGCTATCAATCCAGCTACTTATCCCTATCCAAACTAACAACCCTTTTGTATGTGAACTCTTCCAACTCTAACAATAATAACCTGACTCTACCATTTCACTAAATATTTATCTGAATGATTTTGATAGATTCATGGAATATGGTTACAAAATAAAAGAAAAAAGAATCTAGTTCTACATCTAATTCAAAAATCTACTTTTGAAATTACTCTTATCCAGGAAACGCACATGACAAAGGTCCAATGGGTGAACGATGTTAGAAAGAAATGGATAAAACAAATAATAGCTGCTGGAAATAGCGCGATCTCCAAAGGGGTAGCAATAATTGTCAAAAATCTTTCAAAGGATCATTAATATCCACTGGTTGGGACCCAAATGGAAGATGGTGTTGCCTAACATGTTCTATCCCATCTTACAAAAAAGAAATACTTATATTAAATGTCTATGGATCCTGCTTACGCCATTCCTCGTTCTTATATGAAATCGATTCACGCATTGAAAAATTTCACAATCATCTATTGATCCTTGGCGGGGACTGGAACATGACTATCAGACCTGAAATGGACAGAACCTGCAAAAGCAACAAACAGCCCATAGGTACTACTAATACTATAAGAGATATAATGGACGACTTTAACTTGTTTGATTCTTTCGAACTCTTTAGAAAAGACCCCTCTATTAGTAACTACACATTCGTCTCAGCTTACCATAAATCCTGGTCCAGGATAGACTTTTTTTTTAATTTCAACATTTTTTTCTTCCTATGAAATAGTAAATAGCAGTGACCCCAGAGCTATTTCCGACCATGCCAAAATTAACCTTTACTTAAATATCTATAAACCAAACCATGAGAATCGTATTCCTACAACCTGGTCCCTTAATCCAAACCTTTTGAACAACTTGACTCTCCAACAAGAAATTCAAGATTTCCTGTCACAGACAATTACCTCCTTTGATATGTCCGATATACCTTTAGATATACAATGGGCGGCAGCCAAAGCTACCTTAAGAGGTACCCTTATCCAAAATTGCCTCTCTAATTAAAAAACAATCTAAATCACACACCATGGCACTAGAAACAGAACTACAAAAATTAGAATCAGAGCTGCAAACCATGTTCTCTCTAGACATTGAGAAACAGATGACAACCATTCAAAAACAACTACATGAATTACACCTAAGTCAATACTCACTTATGGAGTCCAGACTCATCCATAGGTATGCTGAATGGGTGCAAACACCTTCGAAGATCCTGGCAAGGATAATAAATGTCAAGCCCCCTCCTACCACAATAAAACAAATTAACCATAAGGGTCATTCCTTTTTCACAGATAAGGAAATCATACATGTATTTCAGGAAGTATACAAGGAAATTTATGGTCCCCAAACACTTGAGTCAGAAGGCCTACAGGATATCTCCCTAAACGAATTACAATTTCCAACAATAAGTGATTCTCACATGAACTTACTAAAGGCACCTATAACCATTAATGAAATCTCACTGGCAACTGACAGAATGAAACCAGGTAAAGCCCCAGGTCCAGATAATTATGTGTCAGAATTCTATAAAACCTTTAAGCAAGTGCTTGCCTCCATGCTTCATAAAGTTTATGACCACATAATCCAGTTTGGTATATCTGATTTATATATTAACAACTTCAAGACCGTTTTTATACAAAAATCAAATGACAATAATCTCAGCACAAATGACTACCGCCCAATTGCTTTAATTAACCTTGACATGAAGATCCTAGCATCTATTTTAGCAAACAGACTAAAAAACACATTACCGCATATTATATCCCATGACCAATTAGGCTTCATGAACAATAAGCATGTTTGGGATAACACTCTATCTATTGAAGCCATAACCTATATGACAAAATATGACAAACCCCCCAAGTATGCACTTTCTGTTGATGCCCAAAAAGCTTTTGACAGGGTAAATTTAAACTTCCTCTTTAAAATCATGAAACGCTTTTCTATCCCTGATGAATTCATCAAAATGGTTACAGCCCTTTACATTAAGGCCTCTACTACTCTCAACATAAGCAAAAAGAACTCCAAACCAATTCAAATTATTAATGGCACAAGACAGGGGTGTCCACTATCACCTTACCTATTTAATATCTATCTTGAAGTTCTATTGCTAAAACTAAGTCAGAAAACATTCCACCATTCAGTCTACCTATATAAAGTACCAGTGAAATACACCGCCTTCACAGACGACTTAAACATCTATTTAGAACTCCCCTCAATGGAACTGGAGAAAATTCTAAGCTCAATAGATAAATTTTCACAAATCTCAAATTACGCCATCAATCCTAACAAATCAATAATATTCCCACTAAACCCTCTTGGTCACAAAGAATGTTTTATACCAGAAACAATGATCAAAGTTAATTATTCTTTAAAATATTTGGGTATAACTTTTGTCCACCCCCAACAAGAGCTAAACAATAGCAATTTGTACAAAACATGGCCTAAGGTCATGGAAGATCTCACAAGATGGAAGAGTTTAAACCTATCCCTCCTCTCAAAAGCAGCTATTATAAAAATGAACATTCTCCCCAAACTTCTCTTTCACTTCTTCGCCCTTAATCAAAATATCCCAAACACTTTTTTTTCGAAAATAAATACTACACCGGGGAAGTTTATTTGGCACCCTAAACATGTCAGAATTAGCTACACCAAACTAACACTTCCCAAATAAAGAGAAGGCTTGGCTCTTCTGGACTTTCGAACATACCACCATATAATAAACACTAGTCATATTGTACACATAGCTAACTTCCAACATTCAAATAATGACCGGAACCCCTTATGGATAAGAATATACAATGCACATATAAAGGCATCCAATATCAACCCTAGAGCAATTATCTCTCTTAACACTAAAACTCTCAAAGAATATAAAATTCACCCTATATTAATAAATAATATCAGTGGGTTTCAAAACCTGATAACATCCCTTGGTTTGCGGCACTCTCTAACGATGGCCCAGCCAATTCATCTAAATCCCAGTTTTAAATTGAGTTACAACATGTTAAATCTCGATAGTTACCCTCTTATCAGGAACTGTACTGTGTGGGACTTTTATATAATTAAAGACCTACCATTTAATGCTATCATATCTTCACTGACAGTCAATAAAAATACTATATAATCATTAAACAAATACTTTACCTAATATCTCTGGTTACAGACAAGATGTCAGTTATCCCCCTAGATTACCACCTGTACCAGACACTAATAACCCAACTTCTATCAAGGACTAAAATGCTTTCCAATGTCTATAGACTAATAACAAAAATAAAACATCAAGACAGTATACTTTTCTCTAAGTTCTGGGATGGACAAAACAGGGAAATAACACTTAGCCGAAAACTCGATGCAATTGACGCAACAATAAAATTAACCCCCTTCAAAAAAACGAATTTATATCCAGTTCATGATAAACAATAACGCCTATCACACACCGTCATTCTTAAATAAAATTTATCCAAACACCTCACCTTTCTGCCCAACATGCCCCAACTCAGTGGCAGATATAATCCACATATTTTAGTCCTGTAAAAATGTGTACAAACTGTGGTGCTCTCTAAGACCTCAACTTGAGAAAAAGAAAATGGGGTACATGAAGTCAACCTTATCCTGGGAAATGGCGTTAGTAAATATATTTCCAAGTCCATTTAAGTCTGAAACTAAACATATTATTGTGACACTCTGTGCGCTGCTCAAAACGTACATCACATTAAACTGGCTAGACAAATCCAAAATGTCTTGGAAGGACTTCCAGTCGAGGGCTGTCAAGTATGTCTTGGCAAGTAAACTAAAGACAACAAGCAAAAAGAAATTAAGTTATTTCCAAAAATACTGGAATAACCTTATAGATGCTCTTAATTAATATAGTTCCTACGTATATTTCCATCCTCCCCTTTTTCTCTTTTGGGTCTCCTTTCACTTTCCTCGTATCTAACTCCCCCTCTTCATTTGGTGTGTTAATTTTTCGTCAAACATTTCTTATCTTTAAAATCTATCTCTCCTCTAACCCATGAAAGACCACAATAGAAACCTTGTTACTACATTCTCTCCTACCCTCGTGTAAGCACTAACAACTAACTTCCTTATACTAATACCCAAACATTTAGTGACAGTTGTGTATACATAATGTATATAGTTAAATCAAATAGGTTTTAGGTGTACTGTTACACATCCTCATATCTGTATAATAAACACCTGTTATTGATTTTGCTATCTCTGACTTTGTTAATCTCCTATTCACTTGTATAATGTAGGTTAATATTTTCTCCTTGTAATATTGGGATGATTATACTTGTACCTAAACAGGTTTTACTAAGCATATTTGCTTACTCGCTTTGAGCCTATTTGTTTTGTGTGACTTGTAATTATCTCTGTATTTGTATATTAAAAATAATAATAATAATGCTAATAGAAAACAGAGTGCAAGAAATTGTGTATATAGTTTACTAAGTAGGCCTAGACATATGGTTGCATCCTATTTGTGAGAATTTAATAAGTATATCACTACTTTTACAAAAACAAGTGAACACCAAGAACTGTCTTATATGAGCTTATGTTTAACTCTAAATGTTTTACTAGCACTGCAGTACATATGCCTGATACTCTAAACTTCCTGTATTTGATTGTATGTAACTTACTTTGGTTCAAAGCCGGTTTTCTTTCTGTATCTGTACTGTATATCGAAACTGTCACTCTGAGGCTGCCATTGCCATGTGCTTAGGCCTGCTTTTGCCTGTCACATGTTGCATGCTGTCTACATGAGCTCTGGAGCCTTCTGAAACCATACTCTTATCAGTAGCAATCCTATTTGTGTGCCTTTCTGACAAATCTCAATGACTTTACTCAGCATTAAATCACTGTTATGAAGCAGAATCTTTCTCACAGCAGCACTATTAATATCGCACACGAGTCTATCTTTTATTAACTCATCCTTTAAATCACTAAACTTACACATTTTAGCTTTGTTTCTTAGGTCAGTAATATAGGCTGCGAAAGTTTCCCCTTGCTTTTGATCTCTTGTGTAAAACAAATGGCTCTCTAGTGTAATATTAGTTGGAAGGATACACTTTTCTCTGAATTTGTGCTTTAAACACTTGGGGTCTTCCCTTGATTCAGCCTGCACAACAACATGACAAGTTTCTCCTTCACCTTCATACACTGCTGGTGCATAGACAAATGAAGGCTCCCTTTCAATGGCTTCTGACCCTGCTAGGTTCAGCAAAATAAATGCTGTGGTACATGCATCTTTATCAGAATAAGCTGCTTGTATAAATATATTGTATTCTTGCTCAAATATTCTCCAGTTCTCTGCAATATTCTAATCAAACACAAGTGGTTGTGGCTTGCGAAATCCATCGGCCATATTGATATATCTCAGTGAAAACTCTTGCAAATATGCACAAACACACACACACTTATACATATACATATACATGTGCTTGAAATTTATGCCAGTACTTGCAACAACACAATGAACCTTTGTATAAATAAAATGTCACGAAATAAGTTTTCTCGGCACTGCAACACCTTGAAATCTCTTTACTGTAAAGCCACTTGCCTTGAAATTATTATTACCATACAAGCCGTTTATCTTGTAAAGACAAAATGCTGAAGTCATTTATCATCATTTTACTGTACGAGCCTTTGTCTTGTAATCACTTTAATGCCAAAGCCATTTATCAACATTCTACTGCCAAAGTAATTTATCATCATTTTAAGAAACATTTCGAACAACTGCACAGTGTGAATAAACTGAGCAATAGAAGCTGAGGGCAAATTACAAAGTAACTGTACTTTGCAAATACACTTATCTCAAAGCAATGGCACTTTACAAATAATTTTTTTTTTAAAGTAATGGCACTTTGCGAATAAACTTTTCTAAGTAATTTCAATTTGCGAATGTACTGAACAGAAAAAGCTCAGAATGAAAAACACCTCAAAATACCTGCACTTTGCGAATAAACAGTACACAGCACAATGGAACCTCTCCAAAATGATGGCACTTTGCCAAACAACTCTGTATAGTGCAAGAGACACTCTATAATGGCAGCACTCTATGAACAGACACACCCAGGCACAAGAAACATTTCAAAATGGCTTCACTTGACTGCACTTCACGAAATAGTTTCCCATACAAAACTTGACCCTTAGGCACACTGGAACCTGTATCTAAAAAGACCATTCACCTGCTCCTTCCCCAGACACCAGCAATATTTTCTCTCCCTTGCCCACAACAGCATCCCAAGAGACACAGACGAAATGGCTACTGAGAGGTTGTTGTTTTCTTGAAAAGCTGCACCAAGAGGACTGGGGGGATGCTGTTTGGTCTGAGGAAAAATAAGTGCCTACAGTTAAGTCAACCACCAGCAATTGAGGCAAACTAGGAGCTGGGAAGATCTGATATGCAGGTCGCAGAAGCAGAACCTTGAGTCTGTAAGGTGAACAGCAGAGAACATATGATTATGGGATAAGTAAAACAATGAAAGTTTCCCACAAACACATTTCCTCACAAAAAAGTTTACACAAGCATCAACATGGAAAATCATGTCAAAGAAATATGATAGTCATAATCACTCTGTTTAACAGCAGAAGTATTTTTTATGAAAGAAAAAATACATGTTTTCCTCATAAATTTCTTTAAAGATAGCAAGGCTTTTCCCAGTGGGAACTTATCAGCCCAGTTCTTGAAGGATCGCTAGCCGACTGACAAATCATAGGAGCACCTCAAGAAGGATACAGTTTAGCTTCAACAAAACTCTCAAGTGTTTTGAAAGCCCAACTGCTCCATATAAAAGGCAGTTGGAGTACCTAGGAGGGTGCCTAAAATTCTGAGAATTGATGAATTCCAGGAAGCATTGGGCCAGTGTATTGGTGCATGAGTAGTTTTCCCAGTTGATGGAGGGGTAGTTGAAGTCCCTTAGTATGAGAGTGTTGGGTTGGACCCTAACAGTTTCCAGGGTGCTTAGGAACATGGAATGAGAGTCTTGGGACATGGTTGGGGATCTATAGCAGGCTACAACCTGAATCACCATCTTACCCAATGTTAGTTGACCTGAAGTACCTCAGATGCATTATGCTGGGCTACTAGTCTGGAGGTGTGCATATCTTTTATAAATATGGAGACACCACTGCCTTTAGAGCTTTAGTCCATGTTCTGGGGCCAAAAGGTGTGGAATGAGTTGTACACTGGTAATGCAGGGGTGCTTTCTGCTGCTTTAAACAAGGTCTCTTTTAAAGCACAAATGTCGATGTTCTCCATTTTGAGGAGCGCTTTGAGTGAGTGCATCTTGAGATTAAGACTTCTAGCGTTGAGCAGCATGATTCTCAGATTATTTATAGCTGTTATGGTGGTAATTTGCTCTTTGGGACATCACCTACAAAAGGCACTATAGGGATAGCAAGAGCCTTAGCCAGTATCCAGAAACCCAGGCTTGACAGATACAGACCATCTCTGGCAAAGCATTGAGGTCTGTCAATCATGTCATCCCAAGCAGACAGATACTGGATCCCCTTAGAATGACACCAGAAACTTTGCCAATTGTTGAAGTCAATCATTTTCTGTTTGTACTGCGGTATCATTCTGGGTGATGCTAGGATGCTGCTCAGGGCTAGGGTCATATCTGCCTGGGCCACATAATCCAAAAACTCCACCATGTCTCTTTTCATGTAGTCCAGGGAGGAATGTCTCAGGTCATTCACACCCACATGGACAATGACAGAGTCATACTTGTACTTGTTGTGAAGTGACCTGAGTGCGTGTGATATGTGGCGGATTCAGGCACCTGATAGACAGCTGACTGTTACCTTCTCCTTATTCACCCTAGTGAGTGGGACATCAGTGTGCCTCACTATTGAGTCACCTATGATTAGTGTACTGGGCAAGCTCTTTTGCCTGAGGAGCTTAGGTTGAGGGGCAAACTGTGTAGGTGAGCTATGTGTCTTGTGGTTTGTACTGTGTTGTGGTGGTCAAGTGCATTTCTGCCTTAGAGGTCTCTGCTGTTTGGGTAGATTTCTATTGAAAGCCTCAGCAAAGGTGGGTGTGTGGTTTATGTTTTTATGTGAGAGATGTGATCATGGGTGTTTTGGAGGGCTATGTGTTTCATGTGGTGTGGTGCAGGTGTTGACCTTCTCCTCTTGACCAGCTATTCTGGTCTTGGTTGGAGAGTGCATGGCTTCCAATTTGGAGATGTAAGTGCATCTCTCAGAAGTCTGAGTGTTGGGAGCATAGCCGGCCTTAGGCATAGGCCAACTAGGCGGCCGCCTAGGGTGCTGCTGTAGCAGGGGCACTTTTCCAGTATTTATTTGGTGTAGGTAGGCCAGGATGGGGGCACCTGGGTGGTGTGGGGGGGGGTGTCATGGAGCCCTTTTGCCTAGGGCACCAGCTGACTTAAGGCCGCTGGAGGAGAGGATTGTCTGTGTACATAAGGCAGTTGCTACACTGCCTCAGAATTCCCAAGTTCACCAGGTTAATAGGAGAAAGCATAGGGAACTGACCTTTAGACATGCTAGGAGGGATGGTCATCATTGCTAAGTACTGGAGTTGTTTCCTTCTAGGACATCTAGTGCTGATAGCACTTATGCATGATACAATAATTGCTATAAAAAGCCTGATGAAGTGCTAGGTGAATAAGCTAATTAAAGTGCAAGAGAGAAGAGAACTAGCAAGATCTAAGGGAAAAATTGAAGAGTAGACTTTCTGGCATGGGTAATAGTTTACTCAGCTTAGCAATGCTGAGCTGAGTGCAAACATGGGCTTTTTAACCAGAAAGTTGAAAGGGATAGAAAAACTGCCCAAATGGCCAATAAACTACAATTTCAGAGCCAGAAACCACTCTTCTTGTGGTAGATAGGCTATCTAGTGCTTACCACTCCCACTGATAAGCTGAAAGGCTTCCCTCTAACACAGAAAGGTCTGGAAAACTCATGAACTTACAAAACAATCCTAAAATACAAGTCAAAGATGTGTCCTCGTTTAAACCAGGGGGAGTGTAGGAATTCAGCCTAAGCTGCCAAACAAGTTCACATTTCTCTAACAGTAACTGATGTGGTCCACCTTTTTCATCAACCACTACCCGATCTATCACTTTGAACAAAAAAGCATGGGTAGGGTTCACGTTACAGTGTAAATTAAATTAAAATTAAAAGAAAGGATTTATGAAAACACATATCATATAAGGAAGAAGAGTAGTACCAATGCCCTAGCGAGACACCGTAATGTGAACCCTACCCATGCTTTTTTGAATTCCTACACTCCCCCTGGTTTAAATGAGGACTTGTATTTTGAAGTTGAGAAGTCTATTGAGGTGACACATACAGTATTTCATTTCATGTTACCAAAAGGTAGCAACTGTTGTAGTTTATTCCTGTTTTTCGTCTTGAGTTCCTTTGCACATTTTTATAGTCTAGTACTAAAAATTTGTTTTTAAATTTTTCAACATTTTAGAACACAGATCTTCTAAGGTCTTAGAACACAGTTTACCGTATGTATTTGTACTTTTAGGTATTTGACACCCTGTCCATAGTTATTGACATTTTTGCTTCAGACACTGTCACCTTTTGGTGATGTGAGCAGTAGTCTGTTGTTATATTTGTACTCATTTTATATTTATTATTATTATAATTACATTCTTTTTTTCTTCTTTTACACTCCAAGCATATATTTAAAATTATGTTTTCCTACATTTATGCTTTTGATTCAGTATTTCTGTTCTTTATGTTAGAGTACAGTTTTGCATTTTGTTTTTTTCTAAAATAAAAGTTTTAAACAGAAGTTTTAAATGAATGATTTTATTTTGCTGACATGAGCTTTTTTAACACAAGAAAAAGGTTTTTGATTCAGAACACTTTTAATTATTTAACTTAGTATTTAATTAGTTAATTGAATGGTGGCTGAATCCAATGACTGTGTTTTGCTTTCGTGCCTTTTTCCTTTTAAAACTGTGTATGAAGTTTTTTTTTTCTTTTGTCTGATGAAGTCTTCCAAAGGTGGAAGACGAAAAGCGCTTCACATTAAACTTTTTTTTGAGTTATTCTAGCCAGATCGGAGCCTGTGTTGTTTTTTCGTTTTGGAGAGTTTGTTGTTCCAGTTATTTATAAACATTCATAGTATTAAGAATAAAATAGAACAATTACATTCAGCCATCTCTCTATATAACCCAGATTTAGCAGTCATCACAGAAACATGGCTTAAGCCCCATATTAAAGACAACTCCATTACCTCAGCTGGCTTTAACATACTAAGAGTAGATAGAACACACAGAAGAGGTAGTGGCATTGCCCTTTTCTACAAATCCAACTTAAAAGTCCAGCTCCATCATAAAGAACCCCCAAATTTTGACAATGCTGAAACTCTATTCGCCAAACTCCTTCTAAACCAATACAAGCAACTCAACCTACTTAGCATCTATATCCCACCAGGAGAAAACCTTCATATCTTAGAATCTATACTCCACTGGGCTTCCCACTCACTCTCCCAAGAAACTATAATCCTAGGTGATATCAGCATCGACTGAAACAGTATACACTCACCTACAGCCACCAACCACATAAACCTATATAACTTCACCCAACTCAAACACTCACCCACACAACTTGACAAGACCAGCAAATGGGAATCCACCTTGGACTGCATCCTCACCAACCAGCCCAGCACTGCCCACCAATGTGGAGCACTACCCAACTCCCTCAGTGACTATAATCCGGCTTTTATGCTTAGGCAGAAACATAAATGCTCCAACCTACCCTCATTACTACAAACCCACTCCCAAAATAATTTCCCCTCAGAGCTATTCTCAGAAACCCTAAAATCCTGCAGCTGGGCTCCCCTAAAAGTACTTCCCCTAGATACTGCAGTACAATACTTTAACTCCATATTCCTAAAAATTCTAAACCAATTAGCCCCACTAAAAACAGTTAAGGTATGCAATAATCCTGCCCACTGGCTAGAGAAAACCACTAAGAATTTACTTAAGGATAGGGACAAATTATGGAAAACTTAGCGACAATAAAAAACACCCAAAAACTAGGCAAATTTTCTCTGAACTTAGAAACAAAGCAAAAAAGCAAGTCAAGATGGACAAACAAAGCCACTATATTACCTTACAAAGAAAATACAGTAATAACCCACAGAAATTCTGGGCTGCAGTGAACAACATCCTCCAACCTGGAAAAGCCAGTACACCACCACCAAACATTGAAGGTTCAGACCCTGACAGAGCCACAAACTTCAATAACTATTTTACCTCTTCCATAATGAAACTCATGAATGATATATCATCCACTACCCAACCACAAACCCAAAAATGCCAAACTCCATTCCCTTCTCACTCAAACCAGTGTAAACATCTACCATTCAAAAACTCTTAACAAAACTCAAACCAGCCAATCTCACTGCCGACAACCTACCAGCTGAATATCTCCAAATCGCATCCAAGGCCATTGCCTATCCCATCTCCCTACTCATTAATAGATCCATTTCTGAATGCACCATTCCTTCCTTGTGGAAGACCTCATATATCACCCCCTCCATAAGGGTGGCCCCTCAACTGACCTCTCTAACTACCATCCCATTGCAATCCTATCACCCCTATCTAAGATTCTTGAAAAGTGTATCCACCACCAACTCCTTACCGACCTACTAACCAACAACCTACTATCTAAAACCCAACATGGTTTTAGACCATGAACAACAAAAAATAGGTAGGCAACAGTAATTCTTAAACGTTTCTGGTTAGTGCTTTCATCAAGTATTCTTACACTCAACTTCATCAGACATTAGTTAAAAGAATGGTAGCCATATTTAAAACCAGATTCATAATCGCATGTTCAGTCACCTCACATGACACCATGTCACCTGATACAATTCTTATTTCAATAACACATGTATCTAAAAATTGTATAAACAATTGTGTAAAAAATGTATATACACTTTCCTACTGACTTAATACTCAAATTCATATACAAAGTATACATAAATATACATGAAAAAGCCAGCTAAAACATCCAAAAACAATATTTGTTACTGTGTACATAAAAATTGTTACATGACACTAATCAACCTGAATAAATTTCAGTTGAATGTCATAAATGCATGTACTTGTACATAAGGGGGGATTTTATGTATATATAACAAACACAAAGAGTGCCCCAAATTATATGTCTATTCACCTAAGTATTAGCCTTGTGTTAACGTTTTAAACTCCTCAGTTTCAAGACACATGCCAAAGAGCATACGTCATGTGCGGTGACTGAACATGTGACTGTGAATCTGGTTTTAAATATGGCTACCATTCTTTTAACTAATGTCTGATGACGTTGAGTGTAAGAATACTTGACGAAAGCGCTAACCATAAAAGTTTAAGAATTACTGTTGCCTGCCTATTTTTTTGTTGTTTTTCAGTAGTTTGTTTGCAATTTGACTCTACAATGGTTTTAGACCATCCCATAACACCACCACTGCTCTAATTAACTTCTCCATTACCATTAATACACACAGGAACCAAGGGGAAACTGGTCTCTACCACCTTCCTAGACTTATCCAAGGCATCCAACACAGTTTCCCACAATAAACTCCTTACCTGCCTCTCTGAACTCAACCTGGACAATCCCACTCTGCACTGGTTCAATAGTTACCTAAGCAACCACTCACAATCTGTCAAATGGGTCAACTCCCTATCCCCTCCACTCCCCATCACATGTGGTGTCCCCCGAGGCTCAATCTTAGGTCCCCTTATCTTTAACATATTTACAAACAATCTCCACTTAGCAACCACTAAAGCCGATATTGTTCAGTATGCAGATGACACAACCCAAATCTGCTCAGCATCCAACATCCATTTTCTTACAAAGTAAACCAAAGAATCCTTTACTGAAATAGAAAACTGGCTAAACAATAACCAACTGATACTAAACCCTAAAAAATACAGTTAATGCTATTCCATCTAACCAAGCACAATGACCCCACCTTCACCATTCTCTCAGCCAATAACACCCTCATCACCCCAGTAACTGAGGCCAAACTCCTAGGCATCACAATTGATCTACAACTTAAATTCAACAAACACATATCCCAAACTATCTCTCTAAAGTACACAAGAAGCTAGAATGTCTCTATCATTGCAAACAGTTCCTAACCCCTGAGTCTAAAACTATCATAGCCAGAACTCATCTCCTATCATCATTACTTTACTTTATGCCTCTCCAGTTCTAACCAACATTAATAAAACTAACCTGACCAAACTCTCCACATGCTACAACAAGATAGCTAGGTTCACAGCCAATGCTAGATTACACTCCCACCACTGCCAGTCCCTACTTAAACTACACTGGCTAGAATTTCCAAATTTACTATGCTACCACCAACTCATCATAGCTCATCAAATTCTTTGCCAGCATGACAGAACCCCTGCCCTAGCAGGCATGTTATATTTCCACAACTCTAACAGGACACTATGATCCAGTAACAAACCCCCGATCAAAGTCAATCCATGTAAGAACAGCTCTGGAGAAGCCCTATTCTCCTATGATGTTGCAAAAGCAAGGCACACCCTCCTTCTCAAACTCAGGCTACAAAATCAAGCAATCATATTTAAAGACCTCCTTAAATCATACATTTATGCTAACCCTCTTTGCAACTGCAAAGACCCCACCTGAATCCTCACCCCAATGTAGGCAGCTTACCCCCAAAGCCTCTGATGCTCACTCTACACTGTCACCCATGTGCACTGTACAATTTTTGCAAATGTTGTGAATATGTACTTATTCCTGAATACCTTGCATACACCAGCTGTACTAGTGCTGTAAGGTATGTGATCTCCTGACTGTACAGTTAGATTGTTATGCATTTAACTGTTTCTGCCTTTTATGTTAGCGTTGTATCATATATGTGAGTCAGCTCCTTATTTGCAATCAGCTGTCACTCTGTAAAATCCTATGTATTCACACTGTAACTTCTTGGAGCTTTTCTCCCTAGAAATCCACTGAAAATGGACACCTGCTGTCCAGTCGGATTTTATCCTGGTAAAATAAATGTTAAATAAATAAATAAAATAAATAATAAACAAGCGCAAACCCACGCAAACACGGGCTTTTAAACCAGAAAGTTGAAAGGGATAGAAAAACTGCCCAGATGGTCAATAAACTATAATTTCTGAACCACAAACAACTCCTCTTGTGGTAGATAGGCTATCTAGTGCTTACTTCTCCCACCAATAAGCTGGAAGGCTTCCTTCTAACACAGAAAGGTCTGGGGAACTCAGAAACTTACAAAACAGTCCTGGATACAGCAAATCTGTATCTGGACTACTCTAGAAACAGGAAAGCTGGGAAACAAGCTGACAGCTTTTTTTTTGCAGAAAAAACAGTTAAAACAGTAATAAAATCACTTTAAAGGCATTGCAAGCTAGCAGCATGTCACTTTAAGAATTACATGTAAGAGCAAGAAATCTGGACAAAGCCAAAAATAATGGGGGGACAAAGGCCCAAAAATAGGGACACTTTTTAAATACTGCTCTTACAAACTTAGAAGGTTTTGTATTCTTCTGTATTTTCTGAAGGATATGAAGTCTCAATCGCAAATGGCTTTCTTTATTTATTATTTAGTAACTTCAATCTTCAGTGATTTGCCAGAAAAACACAAATTTTATGAGAAACAGACCAAAAATATGAGGTAGAAATCTGGACATTCTGTGAAATTCTGTACAGTTGAGAGCTATGGTCTGCCTCAGGCTGTTTGGAGGGGAAATTAAGTAAGCTGTGTTGCCTGTTTAAGTAAGCTGTGTTGCCTGTTTAAATAAGTTGTGTTGCCTGTTTAAATAAGCTGTGTTGCCTGTTTAAGTAAGCAGTGTTGCCTGTTCTGTTCCACATAGCAAGTACTACTAAGAAGATAGTTTAGCACATTTAACTTTAAGCATTCATTTTGATAATAGTCTTTATTTCACTGTGTGTGTGTGTGTGTGTGTGTGTGTGTGTGTGTGTGTGTGTGTGTGTGTGTGTGTGTGTGTGTGTGTGTGTGCATGTGTGCGTGTTGCTGCAGTTTAGGCAAGATCATCCAATTGGATGTTCAGTTCTACAAGAAAGCTAATTAAATTGGCATAGCTAAAGCAAAGAAGTAGCTACAATACAGTCTAGAGGGTAACATTTTTACTGAGTGCTGGGGATGTGATAATAATGTTTTATAATGTTTGTGGTGAGTCACTGTGTCATTTTTTAGTGTATTGGCACTGGCAGAAGAATCTGGATGTTCATTCCTAAGGAAATAAAAGACAGTGTGTACATATTGGTTATCAATGTTTGGTGCAGTGCATAAAAAATGTAGAACACACTTCTCCACTCATTGTCTAGGTCTGTCTAGCCCTTATAAAACTGGTAAAAAGGTGGTGACTTGCACTTAATATATAATAATAGTAATTAAAGTTGTGACTTCTTTTAGTTAAGAAAATGTATATTAATTCACATTTTCTTATTTCAATGTCTCAAGTTAATTGTTTAATGTTTTAAGAAATCTGCTCAGCCTGGTATTTTTGTTCTATATGAGAGACACTTAAATAATGTATCTTGACTTCACATTTCACATGTTTTTTTCATGGTTAAACTGTCTCTTGACTTGAGTGATACTTAAATACACAATGAAATTCTGGGCCTTTGTCTGAAAGATTTCAAGCTTGCACAAAGTAAAGCACTGCTGGTGATTCCCTGCTGGATGAGAAAGTGTAAACCTATATATACGTATGCGTGTGTGTGTGTGTGTGTGTGTGTGTGTGTGTGTGTGTGTGTGTGTGTGTGTATGTGTATGGTTTCCCTTCAAACCATAGAACGTTTAAAACATCGAAGTTCAGATCATCGAGACCAGAACATCGAGTCTGAAAATGTCGAAGGTTTGAAGGGGAAAAAAAAGGTAAGTGTAGGTGGGAGAATGTTTGTGCCCTGCATAGTGTGTCTATGTGCCATCTCCAAGACCGCACTACAGATAGGCTACGGAAAATCTCCCGTTTAGCTCTTCTGCATAAAGCGCTAAATGGGAGATTTCCTTTTACTCCACTGTAGTGCGGTCTTGGAGTTGGAATATTAAAGTAGGGGTGTGTGTGCGGGGTGCAGGGGGGCAAAGCCCTCCTGCATACAATTGTTAAAGTTTATTTTTCTTTTTTCTTTTTTTTTTTTTTTGGTTTCGATGTTTCAAAATTTGATGTTCTGGTCGCGATAATCAGAAGTTCGATGTTTTGAAATTTCGATGGTTAGAAGTGGAACTATATATACATATATATATATCTATATCTATATATATATATATATATATATATATATATATATATATATATATATATATATATATATATGTGTGTGTGTGTGTGTGTGTGTGTGTATTGTATGTGACTGATACAGCTGTTTTCTGTTTTACATGCTCCATTTTGTTTTCTTTTCTAAGAAATCTGCTTGGCTTGCTGTTTCTGTTCTATGTGAGAGGTAGACACTTAAATTATCTAGGCTGCAAATTTCACAATTTTTTTCATTGGTTAAATTGTGTTTTGAGTGATACTTGAATAAATAGTGGAATTTTGTGCCTTTGTCTTTGCCTGAACAACTTCAAGCCTGCATAAAATAAAGCACTGCTGATGATTCCCTGCTACGTTTTCTCACCCACCCTTCCATTTGTTCATCTGCTTTTTTAAAGCTCATGATTTTAAGCTTCCCACCCCTACTGTAAATGAAGTTTAATAAGCTCCTTCCTTTCTACACTGCTGCTGCTGTCTTGAATTATTCATTTGCCTTTCCTTGTGGTTATATTGAAAAAGTGCATTTTGCCTCTTATTGTCTGTTCTACTGATTTACATCATCTGAATTCATTATCTAGCTAGCTGTTGGATAAAGGACATTTTACACTCTAACAAGCACTTGTTTTTACATTGAGGTCAGTGGATTTTCCATGTAGTTCACTGGGAGATAGCCACTTTTCAGTTTAGGTTGAGAAACACTTGAGATTTCCACATGTAGTTTTATTGGCTGGAGGGCTTATAAATCAGCTTATCTTGTTTTTAGTGCCTTTATAAATTCTGTACAACTGAGTAGCTCTTGACCCATTTATATAAAGTGAAGTAGTTTTATTGAATAATCATACTTTCGTGAGCTGTTTAAAGTACACTGCTGTATCCATTTCTTTTAAGTTTGTTTGTGGTAGTATTTTACTTTGGACACTCCTTTATTGTGCTTTTACATTAGGAGGACTGTGATTATTCATCTAGAGGCTGTGGGTGTTTACCTGGTCTATCTGAGCTGGGAAACACACAAAAGGGCTCTTTTTTTTTTGCACTTCTCATATACTGTGACTGTACTTCAGCAGTTTCAAAAAACAAAACTGCACTGTCTGCTGTTGTTTTCCCTGTATTACATTTTACCTGTTAGTTGCAGGGCTGTTGTAGGTACTTTGTGTGCTGAATTAAGTAACAATAGTATGTGGTGTGTGTGTGTAGCATTCATTCTGTCTAACTTTTGTTTCTACATTCCAAGTAAACCATAAGATAAGGCTTTGAAGTTTGTCCATATCTGACTATAGTCATGTGAGCCCAATGTACTCTTTATTGTAAAAGTGGAAATATCCACATTTTAGAAATTCTAGCACTTGTATATTTTCAGCGCAGAATATATAGTGTATGGAGTGCTGTTGGGACTAGAGCCAGAGCTAGATCCACTGAGTTACTAGTTACAAAGCAACTACAGTTGTTTTCTCTATAATGCAACTCAAGTCCTGCAGCAACCAAATAACACACAGAAGTCAAATTATTTGACTCCTGGTGCCAGCTAATTCCTCCACTAGCCATTCTTTTAAATCCTATCAGTGGATAGCTCAGAATGGTAAGCTAGGTTAACATTGGCTGGCTTCTATCATGGTAGTAAATAGTCTTTAAAAAAATGACCCTTTTTAGATCACCATGTGCCCTTCTTGCCCTCCACCCCACGCCTACAACAGTTTCTAGCACCCCTGCTAGAATATTTATGTATGGTACTATTATCCCTTTTAGTTACTGTAATGAAACAACTTTGTTATACTAAGGAGCTTTTCTCCTCGGACCACCGCTGAAAAATGGCTTTTACTCACTCCGACTATCCCAGTTAACAAATGTCAAATAAATAAGTAAAGTAAAATCTGTTTTCTTTTTGTAGGGGACTCCCTGGAAGAAGACCGACACAAGGATGGCACATAGGTTCAAAGGTTTATAGGTAAGTACTACATACATAGTTTTCTGGATAGATAACTGGGTATTTGTAGAACCCATACATTAAGGATACAGTGTCTCATGAAGACAGAAAGTATCATAAGTGGCTTTTCAAAGGGCTCTGTCCTGGACCCATTCCTCTCATACATAACTTCACTGGTGTGAAAGCTGATATCAACAGACTGTGTAATCAAGATTGCTGATGATCTGATGATCTTGGAAAATGACTGCCCAGTAGGGTTGCCACCTTTTCAAATGGCCATAGTGGGACATTTTCAGGACACACATCAGATTTTACAGGCTGACACATACCCACGGTCAGTACAAAGGATATCACTTTACTTTTTTGCCTAAATAAAAACTTATTATTGTAGGAGTTTAGTTGCTTATTCTGTTTCTTGTAACATTTAGGTATTTTAGATACAGAAATAACTATTTTATGCAACTATTGCATAAAATACGGGACATAATTATGTTCTACAATCTCAGGACATTTGCCATTTTTAATATTTTTGGTCAGGACACAAACACCCAAAGAGGAACTGTCCCTCACAAAGTGGGACAGGTGATAACCCTACTGCCCAGTTTTCCATAAATCATGGATTTGGGTTGTCTGAGTGTTGAGAAAGCTGAGATTTCACATAATTTGGCATGTCAGACCAGAGTACTCATTCACCATAACAAGTATTTCTTCCCACATTTTCTCCATATAAAATTGCCAGCAGGCATGACTGACTGTTCTGTACTTAGAATCTCTTTTAGTTTCTCAAAAAGGGTTCTTTGCCAATAAAACCAGAAAATTAATTTTGTCAAAAATAGGTTGTTTGCCCCCTTCTTAAAGAAAATCAGTTTATTCCTTCATTATTTCATGGATGAAATCAAATTTAATTTTCTGACCATATTATATATATTATCTGGGAAAATTACTTAAATGACCTGGTATTCTGTCTACTGCCTGATTAGCACACAAGAGTACATCACTGAGGTCAGCTGTATGATATAATGTGAATCTTCTCAGTTAGTTAAGATTTATGTCATTTAATCATAAAACAGCTTCACACTCAGAGACCACAGCTGGAGCAAATAATCTCATTAAATAAGAAAGGAGAATCTGCAAAAGCAGTAATCTTTAAATGTGTGCATACAGGTTTCTGTGTGATACAAATGCAAGCTATTAGCACATCCTTACAGCTAGCAACCACTCCTGTATGGCTTTTTACAGTGGGGTATCTGAAGGCGCTAAGTATCACTCCCTCCTCCATCTTGTTCTTGGCGCCTTGATATAAAGTATTTTATTTTATTTTAGTTGGTGAAACCACAGTAGAGCCAGTTTCAGTCAAAAAACAAACAAAATTGGTCCAAGGCACCCCCCGCGTGCACACACACACACACACACACACACACACACACACACACACACACACACGCACGCACGCACGCACACACACACACACACACACACACACATATACACACGCACGCGCACACACACACACACACACACACACACACACACACACACACACACACACACACACACACTCAGGAATACTGACTCAATTGTAGTTATTAATGATGTCAGTGGACTGTGTCCCTTATTCCCCCTTTTTAGCCACAAATAGGTAGAAGACAAGAAATGAACTTTGTTGCAATGCTTTACAAAAACAATTTGCAAATTAAAATGCAACAAAGGCGGCACCTGGGAATCGAAATCCAATAAAAGAATTTTTTATTCAGTCCAACCAGACCACAATACGAAACATAAATGCCATAAAACAACAAGGTTAAGTGCTTTCCTCTACTAAAACGTTAATCGTGGACTTCAGAACTTAACCTTGTTGTTTTATGGCATTTATGTTTCGTATTGTGGTCTGGTTGGACTGAATAAAAAATTATTTTATAGGATTTCAACTCCTCGGTGCATCCTTTGTTGGATTTAGTTTTATTTTTGCTGCTGAAGCCTTTGTTTTACAAATGAAAATGAGTACAAATCAATTACAAAATAAAACAAGCAAAAAGAAAAAAAACCTTTGTGAAACATTATAAAACAAAATAAGAATTAAAATAAATTATTACTATTTTTGGGAGGAATTCATTGGTATGGAGCATACAACATAGGACTACTGCACAGAGATTGACAATTAAAACCACAGTCTCACATATCTATAAAATGTGTACAGTTTATGTCGGTAATTGTGTTTATGTTTCTCCTCAAACAGGGACCCTTAGAGCTTCCGCTTTTTTTTAATAATGCTTTGGTCCCCTTAGATCTCTTGTATAAGGGCATGGCTCCCAATGCTCCACATCTACAAGGGCTCTGTCAGATATCCTCCTGCCCCCTGGACTTTTTCTGGAGCTGCTGGGGACATTCACTGATCTTAAGGGAGTAATGGAGGCTTGGCCATCTGTGCTTCCATCCATTGTTTTGTTGCTGTTGTTTTTGTATTGGAAGTAAATACTGTGGGAAGAAATAGCCAGGGAATTGTTATGGCTAAGCTTGTATAGGCCCTAGGCTGATAGCCTAGTACCAACCTATGAAGCTATGAATATGCCATACCCACTTTTCCCTTCCTCTCACACACTTGGTTAAGTCCAAGGGGAACTCCCCTCTGTGGACCACTACTTCACTTAGGAAGCTTCAACAATAAACACCCTCCTTCCCAGGATGTGTATGCTCATCTCTCCCTGCTGCTCCTTCAGTCGCCGGAGCCACTAATCAAACCCAGGACTTTATCACTCTATGCTACAGGAGTGATTTGTTTGATTTGCTAATTGCGATGTAAAAATAGCAGAAGAAATAATGTATAACTAAGAAAGCAAATAATATTCAGTACTGTGGTGCCCTAGAAATTTGTGGCACTATAAATTCCAATCCATGGGCATCGATAAAATCCTAGCTTACAGTAGGAACTGCATAACCATGAGTGTGACCAATATCATGTGTGAGGTTATAAGTTCATAGGTTAATATTAATCTTGCAGACATGAGGAGAGCAAGCAGGTGAGACTGATGAAGGATGTGTTCAAGGCCCTAAAATTCTTAGCTACAGCGTCACCTGTGCAGAACTATAGCTACATAGTGATAGGCCCTATGCAGTTTCTCTCCTTAATATTAAATTGAGCACCAAAAAATAAAGAAATAAGTCCTATCTAAATTGAGTACCAAAAACAAAAAGGAACAAAAAAGAAGCTCTTCTTCAGTGAAATTGTAACAAATGTAAAAAGTGGTTTTCTACAGTTATAATACCACACCCAAGGCACTTCAGCACTTCAGCCATGACCACAAATCCAGTGCTGACATGGTCTGTACTTGTATCATTGGCATCTGCTAGTCATTACTCATAGCACCTTGCGCCCAGGGCAGATGCATCCCTCAGCCCACCCTAGCTACACTTCTGTGTCTGTGTATACCCTCTGATGTTAGTTTACGATGAAAGAGAAAATAAGAATGACTGCAGGAATCTATTTTACATTTTCTCTCACACACATAGATGCAGTGTATCCACCATTTACAAGCCATGTTGAATGTCATTTCACAGTAATCAAATAACTGTCCTCTGGTTTCATATACTGATAGTGCATCAGCACCCTGAAATTTCTCAAAAATTAGACATCAAGTCATTTACGAGCACACTGCAGCAGAGTTTACATGGATATCAGCATGACAAAATTCATTGAATGCAATACTTCATAGACATAATAATGAAATACTAAATGTATCAAACTGTAGACTAGTACAATTGTTTTTATTTAGTTTGTATGTTACATTGTTCCTAAGTCACACCTGAAAATTTATTACATTTTGGTAGTGAAAGCACATCTTATAATATTTTCAGTTATGGCTAGCAAAATTTGTACAATTTTTGCTATGTTTCCATATGTTCCAGGCTTGGATCAAGCTGCCCAATTAAACAAACTGCAAACAATGCTGCAAAGCTATGCAGCTGCGCCAAGGTGACACTAGCTACAAAGAAAGTTACTTTCATCACTACTAACCTGAAAAAATGTGTACCCGTTTTCCACTTTTCCAACTCACAATAGTTCTGCAATCTATTCTGACTTCATCACACTCTTATTTACATTTATGAAAAAATATTGCTCCAGCTTTAGCAGCCCGATATGCAGACAATAGATTTGCTGCAACACTAAACTGGGGGGGGGGACTCTCTGGGTATGGCCACATACCCATGTTTAGTATATCTACTAACTGTAAGGCTGTAACAGTTTGTAACAAATGCAAAACTTACTTGTTTTGTTAATTTGAAATCAATCACAGTTAGAGGGCATGTTTTCTCTGGGGGAAAAATCTGAGATGCTGTACAGCTCCTTGTCTTTTGTTTCTAAAATGTAGAATACTGCCTCTAATAATGTGACAAAATAAGTAAAATGTGGAACACTTACTAATAATTTTAATGAGGAAGTTCATAGTTAAAAACTATTATTTGATACTTAGAAAAAATATATTGGAGAATTAATACAATCCAGTATTATTTTTCACAAACAAATTCCAATCAATGAGTGTACAACAGGCCCTTTCAATGTGGAACAGTATGGGACATATAATAAATATGTGGCCAAATTTGCAGCAAATACACATTTCAGAACCAGCAACTGTATGGCATTAAAAAGCCTAAATTGGTCAGAACTACCCCATTGAGTAACATAAACATGGGTCTATATTAAAATCCCGAAAGGCCTTAACAGCAAATGTATGTACATCGACACATAAAGGTCGACGTATATAAAAATCGAAACACGTAATCGGCGAAAATCATAATGCCGAACATGTTGAGTCAAGCAAGAATGCCTCACAGGTACGTTCAAACTAACATAAAAAACTGAAATTAACCCACTTTTGCAGGGGGGCAAGCCCCCCTGCACCTCCCACACCCCCCTACTTAAATACACCAACTCCGAGACCGTACTAGAGTGGGGAAAAGGATATATTTCCTTATCCCAATGATCACGCTGCTGTCTAAACAAACACATTTGTCATTGTGGTTTTCGCCGATTATGTGTTTCAATGTTTATGTACATGGACCTTTATGTGTCGATGTACATACATTTGATGTTAAGGCCTTTCAGGATTTTAATATAGACCCCATAAACACAGCTTCTTACAACCTGAAAAATTATCCAGTACCCATCTACTTGTCTGGCACTAAACAACATTCTACATAACTATGTTCCTACATAGTCATTATGATCCAGTGACCAAAAACTTCTGTCTGTCCACAAATCAGTCAAATATGCTGAGCATAGTCTGTACTCATACCATGTTGCTTAGGCCTGGAATGTCTTACCTGTATCCATGGAACAAGTCAATACCATCCATCAATTCCTTTAAAACAATTCTGAAAGACTTTTTAGCCAATAATTGGCTCTGTTCTTGCACAATCTTGGGTTAAACTACATCCCCAATTATGAACAAGTACCTGTTCATACCTCACACCTCCTTACTCCCCCTTCTTTACTCACTTCCTAACTGTAATTAGTTTCTCTTACCTGACTCTATATCTAACTAGGCTACACACTCAGTTTGTTTTTATCTCACTTCACATTGCAATTCCTCTTCATAGTACAGTAACTTACATTTAATTGTTGTAAACTGGCTAACATTTCTCTATATATTAAATAATTGTCATATAAGTTGCATCTGTTTTTAACAAATGTCGGCATAATTATTTAAACTGTAGAGGTTTTTCTATTATTGTTGAAACTTGTAAAATGACTGGTCTTAAAATATTTTTAACAATTCCAGCAGTCTAGGGCTGAGTAAATGAGACAAACAACACCAAACCACTCAGCAAATATGTGCAAAAGATGGGATCTCAAATACCAGAGTTAATTTTCAAAAATTATAACACGTAAAGCTTTCAGGATAATAAAATGCACAACCTAACTTGTCATCTTTTATGCAGCAGATGACCCTAAGATGACAAGTTAGGTTGTGCATTTTATTATGCATTGAAAAAGGGAGCTGTCCCAAAAGCTTTGAGTCTTATCATTATTATAGATTAAAGTTTTGAAAATTAACTCAGGTGTTTGAGATCCCATCTTTTGTACATATATCTTAAAATATTTTTGAAATACTTTGGAGCTTTTCTCCTAGGTCCTCCACTGAAAATTGAAACCTATCCAGTCTGACTTTCCCGGTAATGCAAATGTCAATAAATAAACATTGAAAGTCTGTGGCTTCCATTTCCCACCCCAGGTTCATGGATTAATTATCCGAAACTGAGAGGGTGCTGCATTCCTGAATGTGTTAATCTCCAAATGAAATGTTAAACCAAGGTCCCATCTGCTGGATTTGGTGTTATTTCACCTATATTTCAAAGATGCAGTGGCACTTACCAAACGAGAAGACGTGGTTTATTTACATTTTTTACAGTATATTACACATCATTTTCTTTATACTCATATAATTTCAAATCATATCTAAATCACCATAATTATGTTTTCATCAATCATCCCCCCTCTAGCCACACATTTCTTGATATAGTTTAAAACACGTTTCTCACATCTTATTAAACAATTCTTCCCATCTCCAGTTCTATAGTCACAAAGTTATAAACAGTTTCTTCTTTATCCTGTAGCTAACCAGAGTTGCCAATGACTGCACGCTGGGCATCACTGTCTATTCTGCCATGGATACAGAAGCACTTCAGGACAGTCAATCCTTACAAAGCACCAGTGGACGGAGAAAGCATTCAAACTAAGTATAAAAACTGTACCATTGTTGCCTTTGAGGAACACCCATCAAAGAAAACTTGAAGCATAGCCAGCATCCCTCTACATGCAGATATGGTAGTCAGGGATCTTAACACCTGGGTCAACAATTCCCTCATCTCTGTCCACTATCTTACATTTGTTAGAATATCCTTATATCATGCATAACTGATTATTCAAGGTATCTTATATAGGTGAAGGTATATTATTGCCACACTGTATGATGTACTAATTACACCAATTATCAAAAACAATGCCCCTTTCAGTATGTACATAAGCCTGACATATACAGCTATAAATGGGCTAATGATTCCTGATACAAAAAGATTAGTGGCATACAAAAACATTAGCCACCAAGAAAGACTAGAAATCGTATCTCTTATAGATTTCTGTGTGATGTATGCCTGGCATTTCATGCCACTAAAAATCACATCCTAATAGATTTCTTATACCTTCAGAAGATGTACAGCAACAGAAACATCTGAACTAAGGATATGGGCCTCCACCAACATATAAATAAAACTCATTGAAGGGGTAGGTGTTTTACCGAGAAATACTCCCACCTCTAAAATAAATTGCCTCTGCATGTTAAGCAGAGTGACACCCTTACCTTCTTCAAGACTTACCAGTGAATGTTGGATGGATACCTGCTAGTTTATCCATAGAATGACATGCTTTGCCCTCCTGATGTGGGGAGGTAATCATAAGTGTGGTTGTTGGCAAGGTGCTCACGGTCTTCAGATTTACTTGCCTTGTAGCTCTTATGATATTGTGATGATCCAATGATCAACATTATTCTTACTGTCAGTTTTATATTGTCCATACAGTATCACACTCATATTACTGTTGTGCAAACTTTCAAATCTGAAAGCATTTTAAACAGATTAAAATAACCTTTCATTTTTTACAACTTAGAGGAGAAACATGCTCAGTCATTCTACATTTCATCTACTGCACAACTTGTCTTATCTCTTATATTTTATTTGACCCTTTATAGAAAATTTAATATCACCCTTTGTAAGAAAATGCATATTCTCATATTACTGCAAATCTTTTTGCCTGTTTAATAACTTTTTTACTTCTCATGCAGTTCTCTCATAATAATTTTCTTTCATTATGTTTTCATACCACTCCTTTCCTTTTGCAGTAATACCATCCATTTCTAGTCTCCAAAAATTGATTTTAGTTTCATGTTCCTTAATTTAATTGCTATCCCACACCCTTTTCTTTTCCTAGCTTTTATTTAATCTCATACATCATCCTATTTTCAAATGGTTTAATTGCCTCGCAGAAAGGCAATCTAGCCAGAAAATAAGTTGTTTTGTGGTTCATATTAAAACTGCGGTGGTGCTGCTGCGGTAGCATTGTCGCCTCACAGTAAGACGTTGTCCTGTTCGATTCTCAGCTAAAGCGTCTTCTGTGTGGAGACATGCGTGAATGGGCGTACCTTCGTTGAAGGTTGTGTGTCAGAGCTGGCAACTCGGCACGTAAAAATCTACTGCCAATCATTAGCGGACCAGAGTTCCGCTGTGGTGACCCCTAACCAGGAAAAGCCGAAAGACACAACAACATTGTACATGAGGTTTCCTTTTTGCTATGTTTTTATATTAAGAAGACTAGATCATCCATTTTGTGGCAGAAGGCGTTTGCCTGGTCATTCAGAGTTGGGAAGCACCCCAGAAGAGCTCAAAGTGTAGTTCCATATTGGCCAGAGGGTTCAAGAGTAAGATTTTAGTTTATTTTCATTTTTTACAAATTAAGTGCATTTGTGCAGAGCTGCTTACAGTACAGGGCAGCTGGCAGTGCCCTGTACCGAATCAAATGCTTAGACAGTAAAGTTTACATATAAAACTAGAATTAGGATTTTAACCAGTAACTTTCTGAGTCATTGCATGTTGTTAAACTTAGAGCATCTAGCTTGTGAATTTAACAGTAGTAATACCATATCTTAGCACTATCTGTTGATCCTAACCCTAGTAACCACCCCAGGAGACTTCTGGATATCCCAGTCCTTAAATCATAATAACCCAACCTAATTCCTAATTCAGGTCTGGACAATGTGGATATGCAGTTTCCAAAGGTCTCTGTGACCATCTTGGTAGATATGGACATCCTGAGACAATGTAGCAATTGTCTCATGTTCACAGACAACCATTTAATCCTTTAGAAACTAACACATTATGCTAGAAATATACATACACAATTTCCTTGGAGGCAAAAATCTTGCTTGCAAATAAGGTTGTCAAGAACTCACATTAGTTATGTGAGATCACAAAGCTGTTGCCTTTCAAAATAAAAAAAAATTAACTTGGAAAACCCAGCTAAACGAGTAACAGTTAGGAACCAACATCTTGTTAAATTACATTTTGTCAAAATTCAATGCTCACACCAAACTCAGAGTTCACAGTAACCTATGTGGAATTGTTCACAGAAATTCTGTACAATCATATAAATTGTTACATTCTCTCCTTCTACCTCCTTTCCATTCAACATACCTACATCACTTCCCTGTCAATGTACCTGCACCTTTAGAGTCCTCTGTCTCTAACCCCAACCAATCACAAACTCGCACCACTCCCTCTTCTCCAAACAACACCCTATCTTTACTCTCCCTTCAACACACCTACCCTCCTAGCATATCTACATTCCTCCTTAAATTTCACCATGTTGTATTCCCTACCTATGCCACAAATCTCTCTCTAACAAACCCCTCCTCTAATCTACCCCACCCACCATCACTTACTAACTTACCTCATCCTGCTATCCCATCCTACTTGCTGCCTTTCACTCTTCTCCCTAACACCACCTTCTACAAATCCCCTCTCTGACCTTGCCTTATTCATTCACGTTCCACATCACGTTACCTATCACACTCACACAACCATACTCCATTGCTCATCCTTCTATCTGTCCTCACCTGGTACACTCCCCTATATTATTATCCCCCCATACAAACATGCTCCTTACTTTTCTCTATACTTCACTACTTCTCGTCTTATCCTACCTCTCCTCCTATCACACCAATATAGTTCATCAGCACTCTCCGCCTACCATCACTCACATTACCAATCACATCCTAAACCACCACTCATTCACACTATATCTTCATCACTATTTCCTACTTCAAACTCACTCCTTCCCAAGATCAAAACGTCACCCCACTCCATTTTTCCCCTTAAGACTTAAATACAAATACTACTTACAACACCTCTCCCACCCAACTCTACTTTATCACCACATTACCTTACTCCTTTCTAGGGATATACACCCCATCCCAGGACCCATCTCCCACCTTTCCCCTTCAAACCCAACCCCACAACCTACATTACATCACCCAAACTCTACCAATAAACACTTATTTATATACTCTATCGATATTCATAGAATTCAGAACAAAATAAGTGAATTCCATGCTTAGATGGCCCTACACTCTCCTGACATGATAACTATCACAGAAACCTGGCTCAAACCCCATATCTCCAACAATGAACCCCCCCCCCGATTATAATTTCTTGCGACTCGATTAACCTCACAAAAAGGAGGTGGTGTTGCCATATTATTTGCTGGCCACCTGAATCTTTCCCCTCTAGCCAATCCTCCCCTAATATTTCACCCTGTTGAACTTCTAGCAGCAAACTGCAAACTTAATGACCAGAAAACACTTACCATTGCTGCTATTTACATACCTGCAGGAGACAGTATTCTTTTACTAGAACATACTCTCTCCTGGTTCTCCCAAAACATTCCCAATGAAACAACTATTCTAGGCGATGTCAACATTAATTGGCTATCTCTAACCACTATATCACTCATGTCTTTCATTAACCTACACAAATTCACCCAGCTTGTTAAAACTCCTACACACTTCAATAAACCAACCAACTCTCGTACAATAATTGACTGTATATTAGTTTCAAAGACAGGAGTTTATCATCATCCTACCTCTCTACCTGACCCCGTTAGTGATCACTCACCTGTTAGCATTCAAAGATACCACCGTCACCATCTTAGGCCTCCCAAATTCCTAAGCTGCCACAATCTCACCAACTTTCACACAAAAACACTTAACAACTTGCTCTCTGCTATCATCTGGACATTTCTTTCTGAGCTTCCTCTTGATGATGCTGTTCATAAATTGAACTCTGTTTTTCTGAACATTCTACACTCTGTCACCCCCCTCAGAGTCAAAAGACTAAAATCACTCTGCTCTCCCTGGCTAACCCAGACCACACGAACTCTCATGCACAAAAGAGATAATGTCTGGAAAGTCTGGACTAATACTAAATCCCCACTCACCTACAAACTTACAAAACACTTTGAAGATTACTTAAATGACAAATCAATACTGATAAGAACAATTTCTATGCAAAACCTCAGACAACTCAGCTCAACAACCCCAAAACATTCTGGAATACTATTAACCAAATCCTCCACCCAGGTAACTCCTCCTAACTCCTGTCCTAATAACACTCCTGTAGAAAAAGCCACTATACTTAACTCTTATTTCATTGACATTATCAGTAAACTACTACAAACTATGAATCCCTCTAAACCTACTCACCCTATCTCCACCTCTAACCAAAACAACTCCTTCTCTTTAAAACTGATTCCTGCTAGCCACATAAAAAAGGCTCCTTCTTAAGCTTAAGCCATACTCTCCTTCTGTGGATTATGTACCTCCACTCTTCCTTAAACTAGCAGCACACTCCATTGCTCTCTCTATTTCTATCCTTATTATCTGCTCTCTATCTGAACTGACAGTTCCCATACTTTGGAAAGAAATGTTATATCATACCTATTCACAAGGGTAGTAATTTCACAGACCTTTCAAACTACCAACCTATAGCTATACTGTCCCCTGTCTCTAAAATTCTAGAGGAATCTGTACACAGGCAATTGCTGGACTACCTACTTCATGAAAACCTACTCACCCCATCTTCTCCTTCTACTATCTCCTGGTTCTTCAGCTACCTCTTCAACAGACTGCAGTCCATAAAATGGTTCTCTGCACATTCTTCCTTCCATCCCATCACTATGGGAGTTCCTCAAAGGTCAATTCTTGATTCACTACTATTTAACATCTTCACTAACAACCTCCACACTTCCTGTCCTCACTCTTCTCTCATTCAGTATACTGACGACTCCACTATCATCTTCATCTCTAACACTGTCTCTGACCTACACACCCTTACTCAAAACTCATTTAACTCTATAGAAAGCTGGCTCTCCAACAATTAACTTCTACTAAATCCCAAAAAGACCAAACTACTTCTATTCTTACCAAAATCTTTCACCCTCTCTAAACCTGCCTTCATTATAACTTCTCTCACCACACTATTATCAATATAGAAACACACATCAAACTGTTTGGGGTCATATGACAATTTAAATTTGACCTACATGTCCACAGTTGCATTAAAAAACTCACCAAAAACTTGGACTACTTTATAAAAATAAAAATTTCCTTACAAAGGAGTCCCAAATCACACTAGCCTATGCCTACCTTCTCCCAAGCCTCCTCTATGAGTCCCAAATCTTAACTAGTATCCAGTCCCCCCTACTCACCAAGCTGGAAACCACCTACAACAAAATCGCCAAATTTGCAACGAATCTACCCTCAAACTCTCATCACTGTCATTCCCTCAGTAGATTGAACTGGATAGAGCTCCCCAAACAACTTCTCTTCTCACAGCTACATGTCATTCACTCCATTCTCAATAAACCCTCCTTCTGCCCTGACATTTCTTCTATCATCTCTCGATATACTCCAGCTAGATACCTTAGGAGTGCTGACCAAGACCTCTTAGATATTTATAAGGCCAAAAAATCTATTGGCCAAAACCTATACAGCTACTTCTCAGCCATATCCAGGAACCAGCTTCCACTAGCCATCAGAGAAATAAGTAATAATCCAGCTTTCAAAAAAAAACTCAAGGAACACTTATACAGGGAGTTCCAAGATGGCTGCACACTGAGTAACAGCTTGTTTTTAGCTCTCCCAGTGTGAAATCAGAAACTTAGCAGAGAAGGCCAGTAGACTTGTGTTTATGGATGAATTTCAGTAACTGCCTAGTAAGAACACTGCCTGGATGCCAGGAATAAAGAAATACAGAAGACCTGGAAAAAAATCAGCTACAAAACGTGAGGAAGAAGCATTGACTAGGGAGAATTTGCAGCTGCTCAGCAAAAAGTAATGCAACCTTCAGACATGACTTCTAATAACCTACAGGATGATATAAGACAACTGCATACAGGCCTGGTTAAAAAAAAACACTGATAGAGTATATTAACACAAACAACAAAAGGCTGGAACAAATGGAAGAAGCTTTAAACAGATATTCAGATGAGATGATAAAGCTGCAAAAGTCAGAGGTGGAAATGAAGAAAAGGCCGGCTGAATATGAGACTGTTTAGGAAGATATGTTTAAAAAAATAATAGAATTAGAGGTCAGAGCACGTAGGGAAAACTTGAGATTTTCAGCTATACCAGAGAAGCTGGAAGGAACAGACTGCATTAAATTAATTCATGAAAGCACAAATAAGCGGCTGGACTGGTATTCCAGAGCAGGATTTATTAGCTGAACGGGCACATTGTGTGTATGCTCCAAATCTAGCAATAAGAAAGCAACCTAGACCTTTACTAGTAAGGACGCAATCCTACCAGCAGAAAGAATTGATTTTGTTAAAACTGTGGCAGAAGGACACAATACTAAAAGTAGGTGACAGCACAGTGTTTGTGGAGAATGATTACTTATTGTACACCAGGCAAAAGAGAAGTAAATTCATCCCTCTATTCAGAGAATGCCGAGATGCAGGTGTGAAATTCAAACTGTTATATCCAGTTGTCTTCAAAGTATTCTTCCCTGGAGGAACAAAATAATTTTTTGATAAACTGCATACTAAGGAGGAAAAACAGAAGTTTGTCCAACAAAAACTGAGCTGTGAAACAGAAGGAGATTCAGCTTCTCGCTCCTCTGGTAATAAAGAACACAGAGAGACTGCACTTGTGAAACCTTTTCCAGTATTTCAAAGGAAAATGTTGAAGAGAAGGAAGGGAGCATGAGAGGTGACCAGTAGAATCACGAGTACATTGGAAATGAAGCAGAGACAGGATCTGGGTGATGGAGAAGAACAGTAATATAATCAGTAACTTGATGTGGGATTACAAAGGATTAATTATATTTGTGAAATATGATAGCTGAAGGAAATCTGGAAACATTGGACTTCTACAAAATTTGCTTGCTGAGTGAGGGACTCAAGTATATGCCCTACTTCATGTCATTAATGTTCAGAAAATGCTTTGGGAAGGGGAAAAGGGGGAGAACACTAACTGTAAGCAAAGAAAACACCTTATTTTCTTAATAATATTGTATCTGTGTTGCATGGCTTTCTTTGCATTCTATTTTTGGGTGTAATGGGGATTATAAACAGGTGTTTTTTTTTTTTTCCCCTCTTCTCTTTTTCCTTCTTGAGAAACATAGGTAATGTAATGATTACCAAAAAAAAAAAAAAAAAAGAAGCCTGGTTAAGGGGGCATGACAGAGTTCAATTTGATGTACTTCTTTTTCATTCTTGCATGGGAAAATGACTGATTATGGACCTTTGTTTTAAAACAGAGAACAAGTAACTGAAAAAAAAAATGCTGGATATTATAAGGTTGTTTTTCTAGCCCTTGCAAATATCTGTACTAAGTAGCTTTTCTGCAGCTTGTCCCCATGGAGACATTCTGGTAAAGTGAAATTGGAGACAGTCCGGTGGAAGGTGATTGGCTGAAGGAAAAGAAAAAAAAAATAACAGAGAAACTCGCTAGGACATAATGTTCCCTGAAAACAATCAGGTTTTCCTAGGTGTGACAGCTTTAAAGATAATATAAAACCAGTTAGACGAAGTAAACTTCTCTCATGTTTTAAAATGCATTGGGGATACTAATATAAACAGGTGTTTTTGTTTTTTTTTTTTTGTTTACCCCTCTTCTCTCTTTTACTTTGTCCAGTTTTGAAAAATGTAGACACTTTAATGAAAAAAGAATGAGGAGGGGAGGAGAGCACAAGGGTCTGGTTAACATTGTATGACAAAATAAAAATCAGTGTGCTTTTTCCCATGCTTGCATATGGAAATGACTGGGTAAAAAACATAGGCATTATCCAGTAACAAGTTTATTTACAAAGCATGTAAATGAAAAAGAATATTAAATACTGTAAGTCTTTCTTTCTGATAAACACGGTACCCTTAGCAGTTCAGTGTCTGATTTGCATGTCACTAGAAGACAATTTGATAAGGAAAAATGGCTTGGAGAAAGTGTCTACTGAAAGCATTCAAGTGCTTTCTCAACTGGGAGAGTTATATAGATATAAAAAATTAAATATCCCCCAGGATTCATGAAGCTTGGTGCAAGGACGGTGTTAGCCTTGCACCGAGCGTGCGGCGTAGAGATGGTGCAACAGCACCATATGCATATTTATGAAGGCGTGCTGCTACACCATCCACATGCACAGAAAACGTGCGTGAGTGCAGGGGGTGTGTTTAACCGCTGCACGGAGGCGTGAACATGTCTGCTACATTCGCACAACCTAAATTGCTGACTAGTACAGCCTGCCTCAAATAGTAATCAATCCTGTCAGTTTCCGTGGATACTGAAATGTATGCAAAGCATACAAGAGAGTTCCGCAAACACCAAAATAAAATCACAGGAGTAAACACACAAGCACATAGCTGAATGCTGAGCCCCCATCCCTAGAACTATTACATTTAAAACCCGTGTCCGTATTTCATTGTTGTGTTGATTTTTATACCAAGTGAAAGTGAAACGCAGTGTGTTTGCGCACCGCTGCCATTTCCTAAGCCTAGCCCAATGGTTACAGCATTCACTTAATATCTGCCCATTCGTGGTCCAAGCCATACTTGTCTGGACGGCCCAAAACTGAATGGGTATTACCTGGGTCAACCTACCATGTCATGAAAGATAAGTATTTGCGTGTACCTATGTGCGTGAAGTACAACGTGTGGAAGACCAAATATGCTAGGGTTGGCCTCACAACCATAATGGTATCAGAGATATGTAGAGTAGGCAATGTGTACTGCTGTCTGTGCCATGGGCTAACAACCAGAGAAGGGATGGATGGTGTGTATGTGGAGTTTGGGGGGGTTGATGGGTAATGCAATAATTTGTCAAGGGGAGACTGAGTCGGATGTACAATAGGTGAACTGGAGGTGTACGACGGAGCAGTGGGAGAATCCAAAAGGAAACTAAAGAACATACATTCACATCCCCAATACACCCTGTCAGGTCATATTGCAGAACACAATCCCACAAACATATGAACATTAAAATGTACGATACACATGTACAGAAACGGTACCGGCTCACACCACGTAATGGTTTGGCCTGAACTGAGCAATCCAACCCCTACACACCTGTATACATAATTAAATACCCATCGTCCCCTCCACAGCACACCACCTCCCTTTGCTGAACGTCCACCAAAACCACCCATACTCGGGCTGCTAGCTTGGCCCAGAAAAATGTGAGTCATCGGCATCCACAATTTTTGGACATCCCTCATGGGATACGTGTCTGTTCTCAAGATTAGACTTGGTGGCACAACACGATTTCCACCCTCGTTGACATCCGGACACAAGTTGGATTAGCAGTACTTTTCCACAACCCTGCTCAGCCTCCACTCGGTCCTGCAGAACCTATGACCCGGGATTAAACACCTGACCGTGATGCATGTCTCCCGATGTGCATTATTGGGAATATATACCTTTCACATGTTCCCAAGAAGCTTCCCCATAGCCATCTTCCAAATAGTACACATCCACAAATTGTATACCCTGTCCAGGTTCCACATCGTAATGATGCACACAACCCCTGTATACAAACGGTACAGGTCCCTCCCGGATGCGGGTGTTCATATACATGGCCATGTATAACCCCAGATATGTAGTCATATATATATAAATGTACATACTTATATTTGCATAGCTGCAGCTACACATCACACATACATGCATATAAGTAGTTGTCAAGTATGTGTTTTATTCATAAATATGTATACTTGCAAATGTATACATATGTCTCTCAGAAACATATGAACATTAACATGGACTGTACATATGTACACCAACCAACTGTCAAATTTTTTGGCAGTAGTATGGAATACCTGTAGTAAAGTCATATATCCTAACTACCATCCATGCAGAATGTATCACAGATGGTTTAGTGGTCAAACCAGTGACTATGGTGTTTCTGTTCCTGGGTCCAAGCCATGCAAGGGCTGCTAATTTTATATGATGCCCAGAATAATGGCTGTCAGATATAGGGTGATTAAGACACTTTCAAGCAGACCTAAGTGGGTATGCGCAGTGGTAAGTGGCGGTCATTCAACAATATGGGAAATGTAAATAAGTATGTAGGTGTATATGCATGTGTATGTATAGACAGAGAGATACATACATACACATATATATATATATATATATATATATATATATATATATATATATATATATCCATGAAGAATGAATATGGTCACAATAAAGCATTCATAACAAATGCAAAGGAAAACAGCAGCGGAACCCCCGTATTATTTAGTGCTGTCATATAAAGCTGGCCAGAAGTGAGCAAACCTCCTGCATCTCCAAGCACAGGTAGGACGCTAACAGTGGGACTAACTTTGTCCACGTACTACGTCTGACTTTCAACCAGGTACAGGGCAGTCCCAGTCCTCAGTCAGATGAGCTGAAAACTAATTGAACTCCCTGACCATTATATGAATGTATGTTCCAGGACTATAAACTTGGGATGTCTGAATATACTTGGAGTGAGTCAACATGTGGGACGTATCTAGAGCAGTAGGATTTGGCGCATGAGTAGTGGTGTGGATTTTTCCAACTGGAGAATGGATGACTGCTGTGTTAGTGAAGTGTTGCTGCGTGTGTTTGGGTAACTATGAACCATGGGTATACATGCAAATGAAGCAGCACAGCAATAGTGTAGTGGTTAGAGCATCTGCCTAATGAGCAGACGTTGACAGTTCGACAGTAGCATACACCATTTATGTTGCATAATACGTATACGAGCATATTCTGACATTTTTATGCTGTATAACGATATAATACCATTGAGATGTGAACTGGAGTGACGTATCACACTAAGTTCTACAAGCAGCAGAGTTCTACAAGCAGCAGAGAGTGAAAGAGTGACTTTCCTGGATTTATAAGTATTTTTTCTGGCTTTCGCTTAAAGTACTGCATCTCGACTGCATTTCGCTTAAAAAACAGCTCTGCATATTGTTTTTACTGTTCTTGTGTTGAATTTATACTGTTAGCACTTTAAAAAGTTATTTTTGTTAAATTTAATTGTTAGGCTAACACACTAAAGTGCACTAGCCGTTTTATAGCATTTACTGTTTGTTACTGCATCTTTTCTCCCTTCTCTGTGAAAAAAAAGAAAAAAAACAAAAAAATATCCTTGTTTTCCCGCTTTTCTGAACTAGAATAGTCCAGTCTTCAGATTTTGCTGATCTCTGGGCTTTGTCTTGGTTCCTGTGCTATCCATACCCTTATTTGGATAAGAGGAAGCTTCTTTGTCTCACCAGTGGGAGTGGGGAGCACTGAGCAACCTATTTGTCCCTAGAGGATTGGTTCCAGCCCAGAACTTGTAGTTTATTGGCCATTTTGGGTCAATTCCTGGCTCTTTTCAACCCCCTGCTATAAAGCCCGCTTTTGCGCGCTTTTTACTTGTAACAGACTCAGCACAGCTCCTCGTGGTGTCCTGCAGAGTTCTACAAGCAGCAGAGAGTGAAAGAGTGACTTTCCTGGATTTATAAGTATTTTTTCTGGCTTTCGCTTAAAGTACTGCATCTCGACTGCATTTCGCTTAAAAAACAGCTCTGCATATTGTTTTTACTGTTCTTGTGTTGAATTTATACTGTTAGCACTTTAAAAAGTTATTTTTGTTAAATTTAATTGTTAGGCTAACACACTAAAGTGCGCTAGCCGTTTTATAGCATTTACTGTTTGTTACTGCATCTTTTCTCCCTTCTCTGTGAAAAAAAGAAAAAAAAAAATATCCTTGTTTTCCCACTTTTCTGAACTAGAATAGTCCAGTCTTCAGATTTTGCTGATCTCTGGGCTTTGTCTTGGTTCCTGTGCTATCCATACCCTTATTTGGATAAGAGGAAGCTTCTTTGTCTCACCAGTGGGAGTGGGGAGCACTAAGCAACCTATTTGTCCCTAGAGGATTGGTTCCAGCCCAGAACTTGTAGTTTATTGGCCATTTTGGGTCAATTCCTGGCTCTTTTCAACCCCCTGCTATAAAGCCCGCTTTTGCGCGCTTTAGCGCGTTTTAGCGCGAATTAGCGCGGAGTTGCTCATAGAGCAGCATAGGGCAGCGCCGGTTAATCAAGTTTAAACTATTTCTGGCTCCGTAAAGTCTGCTCTTCAATTTTTCCCTTAGAACTGTTCTACTTGCAATCTATACAGCCTATACTCTATCTGAAAAGCTCAGCACTTGCTCCTAAAGCATTTATTTATACAAGTAAAGCACTCTTAAACAAAAGAAAGTACTTCATTCACCTAAATTCTGTTGAGTACCCATTTCCCTATAGGTCCTTTCTGACTCAGTTACACAGCAATCTTTTTCACTATTTCTAGCATGTCGAAGGGTCAGTTGCTAGCGTCCTCTCCTGTTCAGCTGGTGAATCTGGGAATCTTAAGGCAATGTTACAATTGCCTCATGTACACAGACAACCCTCTCCTCCTCCCAACAAATACAAATATATGCGAGAGATGCAACTATATAGCCAAACTGGAGGCTGAGCTCCCTCAATTCAGTACTGGCAAGACCAGTCAGGAGGAGAAGGTAACCACGCACACCACAAACCCAGTCTCACATAGAACTATCACAATTGCAAACCAAACACATAAACACACAAAAACATACTGGGAGGCGCTGATTAAAAATCTACCAAAACAACAGAGGCCTCCAAAGCAGACACCCAAGCAACCGCCATCTCAAGACATAGCACATGCAACACATAGTTCACATAGTCAGTGTGCTAAACAGTCACAGCCCTTAAGGCCAAACAACATGCCAGACACACTTGTAATAGGTGACTCCATAGTCAGACACACTGACGTCCCGCTCACTAGACTGAACAAGGAAAAGGTCACAGTAAGCTGCCTGTCGGGAGCTAGAATCTGCCACATAACACAAGCACTCAGGTCACTCCACAGCAAGTACAAATATGACTCAGTCATTGTACATGCCGGTGAGAACGACCTGAGACGTACCTCCCTGGACTACATGAAAAGAGACATAGAGGAGCTCTCTGATTATGTAGCCCAGGCAGGTATGACCCTGACCCTGAGCAGCATCTTACCCTCACCAAGAATGATGCCACAGTACAAAGACAAAATGATCAGTTTTAACAATTGGCTTAATTACTGGTGTCATTCTAAGGGGATCCAATGTCTGTCTGCTTGGGATGACATGCTTGACAAGCCACGCTGCTTCACAAGGGACGGCTTGCACCTGTCACCCCTGGGCTTCCGGATATTGGCCAAGGCTCTTGCCACCCCTATAGTGCCTTTTTTAGGCAAGGCTCAAAGGACAAACCTACCTCCCTAGAAAACACAAGTGGAAAAAAACTAAGGGTAATGCTGCTCAATGCCAGAAGTCTAAACCTTAAGATGCACGCCCTCGAAGCCCTTCTCAGTATGGAGAACATCGATGTCTGTGCAGTGACTGAAACCTGGTTCAAGGCTCCTGAGAGCACCCCAGCACTATCAGGTTTTACCTCATATCATGCTTTCCGGCCCCAAAACTTGGACCGAACCACAAAAGGAGGGGAGTATCCATATTCATCAAAGATACCCACACCTCCAGGTTAGTGGCAACGCATCTAAGCATCGGAGACCATCCAGGTGCAACTAACCATAGGCAAAACTGCCTTACAGTTTGTAGCATGTTACAGACCACCCTCCCAAACTCAGGAACCCCACACAGCCTTCCTGAAGACACTAGAGAGTATGAATGTCTCTCCAAATACCATTATATTGGGAGACTTCAACTACCCAAACATAGACTGGGAACATTACTCAAGCCCCAACACCCTAGCCCAAAGGTTCCTAGAATTCATAAACTCAAATGCAATGGAACAACTGGTCACCACTCCAACAAGAGGAGACAATATACTAGACCTGATCATCACAAACATGGGGACAAAATGCTCCACACCGAAGTATATCCCTCTCTGGTAAGATCAGACCATAAATTAATCTCACTGGAAATCCACATCCCACCCCCTGCACAAAAGACCACAGTGAAGAACTTCTCAAAAGCCAACTTCACACTTCTTAAGACTGAAATGGTATCCTTCAAGGCCCCTGGGCTAGTGGAAACCACAACCCACACTGCTGAATTCTTTGCAAATGCCTTCTACGGGCACCTTCAAGAATGCATGGATCATGCAATCCCAAATAAAACCAAGACCCATTCCCCCAAAGGCAGGCGCCCAGTCTGGTGGACCCCAGCCATAAACAAACTCTACAACAGGAGGAGGAAGCTACTACATGACAGAGCAAAATCCCTAAAAGGGAAGGCATCTCTGATCAGTACTAGCAAAAAACTACGTTCACTCATAAAATCATCCAAGGCCAACTTTGAGAGAAAAATCGCAAAAGACACAAAAGACAATCACAAGGCCTTCTTTAGCTATGTTAGAAACCTGGGTGGAAACTCCCAGATATGCTCAGAGTTAGTCCAAAATTATACAAAATACACTGAACCCACTGACATTGCCAACATTCTGGCAGACAGGTTCAGTGCAAATTTCTCCTCCCCCTCCCCCCCAAAAGGAGAAATAACTATCCCAGCAGAGTGTAGCCTCCCTAATATCTCAAATGCCCAGATGAGAGCCGCCCTCTCTAAAGCTAAAAACACAGCATCAATGGGACCGGACGGTGTCCCGGGCTGTGTGCTACATGAACTCCAAGAGGAACTAAACCCACACATAAGGCTGCTGTTTAATCTTAGCCTTACTACAGGATACGTACCCAAAGAGTGGCATACGGCGACAGTGGTACCACTTCACAAAGGTGGTGCTTCTACGGACCCTGGAAATTACCGCCCCATAAGCTTGACGAGCCTGGTCTGCAAAGCTATGGAGAGGATCATTATGGAACTCATAAACAAAGACATTGGGGATCTACAGACATTGGATCCTACCCAATTTGGCTTTGTCAAAGGCAGATCCTGCCTTTTGAACTTGATCAACTTTTTTGAAACAGTCACTAAAGCCATTGATGAGGGTAAAGCAGTTCACACAGCCTACCTTGACCTTGCAAAAGCCTTTGACACAATACCCCACTCGGGCATCATAGACAAACTCACCAGCTTAAATGTAAACCCATATGTCACAGGATGGGTTGCAAACTGGCTCAAGGACAGAACCCACAGGGTCAGAGTTGCTGGAGCTATGTCAGACTCTAAGCCAGTCACAAGCGGTGTCCCACAGGGCTCAGTCCTGGGACCCCTCTTGTTCGGCATTTATTTTTCTGAGGTACAGGCAAACATAGGAGGATTGTGGCTGACAAAGTTCGCAGATGACTGCAAACTGGGCGCCGTAATTGATACTCCAGCGGACACAAACATCCTTCAGAGAGGCCTCATAGAAACGGATAATTGGTGCCAGAGCCATGGCCTTAAGCTGAATGCCAAAATGTATAGTCATACCCTTTGGGAAAAACAAGGTACCCACAAATTATCACATAGGTGGTAATCCATTGGCACGGAAGAGGTAATCAGGGACCTTGGGACCCAGGTTGACAGTAACCTCTCATTTGACACTCACATTGCCAAAGTGGTTAGGAAGACCTTCTATATTGCACACCTTATCATGAAGGGTTTCACATCTAGATCAAGAGAGGTCATTGTGCCCCTGTACTCTTCTCTTATCAGGCCAATGATTGAGTACAATGCCCCATTTGGGATGTATCTTACCCGTCACCTGCAGCAGTTGGAAAGACCCCAAAAGTTCCTCACCAAGAGGATAAAGGGTCTTAAACATATGTCATATGCTGCCCGACTGAAAAACTCCAGCTCTATTCAGTCGCATACCGCCTACTCAGAGGTGATCTGTGCCTGACGTACAAGGCCATGTCCAATCCGGAATTAATGGACATGCTCCACCTTAGTAAATCCAAATCCACCAGAGCCACGAGAGCAAGAGACTTAAACCTCAACACAGAAATAAATAGGACGTGCTGGAGGGACAGATTCATAACCCAGAGGCTCCCTACACTCTGGAACAGAATCCCAATCCATGTTAGGCAGAGCCCCTCACTGACTCTATTCAAGAGAAGTCTTGACGAGTGGATGGGAGATCGTAGGTTTACCCCGGGGGTCATATCTGTGTCACTACTAGACAGAGGCACAGTAAACTATACCCTAAAAGGGCGTAGTATTCTCATCCTAAGGGGTGGTGAAAGCCACACACACTCTGGCTAGGCTTATAAATGCCCTAGGGCAGATAGCCTAGTACGAACCTATGAACCTATAAGAATGGAGAAGGTGTTTGCATGACAGGAAGTGGTTGTTAAACATGGCAAAATGGAAAACCGCTGCTGAAAAGTGTTATACTCACCCTTTGTTCAACGGCCCTTGTTCTGACCAGCAACACAATAAACCGCCTCGGCAAGGCTCGATGCCAGAACCCTACACACCACAACCAATGTGATTTACCACTAAGCCATGGCAGTTATACTTAACTCTGATGTTATCACAAACATAGCAGACAGCACAGTCATTCAACAGTATGATCAAAGTAAATAATCATGTAAATGTATATGCATGCATATGTAATACACCAATAGTGTAGTGGTTAGAGCATCCACCTAATGAACAGGCATTCACAGTTCAAATTCAACTGTAGCACATATCATTTTCCATGTGGAATGAATGTCGTTCTGCTGTAAAACCGACATAATAACATGTAAAAGTGAACTTGAGTATCGCATGGGACTTTTAACCAAATCCACTCAATTAAAGTGGTACTGTCATAATGAATAAGGCACAAGTAAGCACAAATAAGCAGCAGTAAACATATATAACAAACAGTAGGTAAATTGGAGTATGCTTGCGCGGGTGTAAGCAGTGCCCAGCATAGGACACACACACACACACACACACACATATATATATATATATATATATATATATATATATATATATGAAGAATGAACGTCGTAACAATAAAGCATAGAAAAGGAATGAGAAGGGAATCAACAGCAACCCCAGTATTATTTAGTGCTGTCAGTGTATGTCATATCAAGCTGGCCAGGAGTGAGCAAAGCACTGCTACTCACACCACAGGCAGGGTTTTACCAGTGGGAGTAACATTGCTGATCTGCTAAGTCTACTTTACAAACAATCAGAGGGTAGTCCCCAGTGGGACTACCAAAAATTGACAGCATATTTGGATCTCTGTGCATTACACAAGCAAGGGCAGGTATGTTCAAGGACTAAATGGTGGGAGAACATGATAATACATGTGGTGGGACAACATACGTGTAGGGGTCCTAACGCTGGGGGGAGGGCAACGTGTGGAGGTGTGTCATGGCTGTGAAAGCAATTGGATAATGGATGGATTGCGTGTATGTCGAACTCGGGTGGGGTCGAGGAACCATGGGTATGTGATTATGGATCCAGGCATGTCATGGTTGGATGGCCTGGTTCTAAATGGACGGCCTCGTGGAGGCCAGCGAGTTAGTTATAAGTATGTATGCATACACACATGCATACATCTATATGTAGTAGTACATTCCCTGTAGGATATCCATTCCATTTGCAGACATAAGCACATGAATGTACCCTTACAAACCTCGACAGTAAATAGAATAATAGGTAGTGCATAAGAGGGAAGGGACAAAATTGCTAAAACGCAGAAGTGTGTACAATGTCCGAAGTCAGTGCTGTGCTGAATAAATCAAATGAGAGGACTGTCTCACAGAGGGAATTATCCCTGTGATCTGCCTGCAATGGCAAGACCAAATACTAAACTGGTCTATTTGTAAAAGAATCACGCCGAACAGGTACATAATTAGTTCCCATGTGTAACGTGTACGTTACCATATAGTCAGACTAATTAATTCATGTAGTGTCATATTAAAGGGAGTAAATATGGAAGGAAGTAAGAGTCTAATCTTGACATAAAGACAAGTGTGTCCCATGTGGGATAACGCAGAAACTGCAAATAGTGTCCTATTGGTCACTCATGTCACCAATGTTTGTGGACTAAATGTTAGGGATTCCTGAGGATACGTGTAGTGAGTCAACCAATGGGATGGGTCTACAAGGGTAGGGAGCGGCCAAATGTGTACTGGTGTGAATACACCATAAATCCAACTGGAGAATGGATGACTGCAGTGTTGGTGAAGTGAACATACTGTTTTTGTATATATATATTGATCTCTTATAAAGGTGATATTTATACTAGGCTTCTTATATAAGACAAATTGTATTTATGTATTTTTAAAAAATTTTTAAACAAGTATATGATTTTTTAGACTGTATATACCTTTTAGCAGTGATTGATTTAGTCATGTGATGCAGTAACCACTATATAAATGTTTGATGCTTTTCAAATCATGTTATACATCTGATGAAGTAGCATTGCTACGAAAGCGCTTATGTTTGTGTTCTTAGTTGTCCTATATTAAAGGAAAAGTTTTTACTTGAAGTATCTGCTGTCCTTGGATCCTTAAATTTCTACTGTGTGGATTACAATTTACTTTTTGGATTCAAGAACTGGTTGGGTATTGTGGTTTGTGTCCTAAATATATATATATATATATATATATATATATATATATATATATATATATATATATGTATACAGCAAAATATAAATATACATGTATGCATACATATACAGATATATCTGTATACAGTAATGTAAATAGAGATAGATATGTGACAGTACATATACACATGTATATAGCTAGGATATGATACAGCAGTTACGAGTAACGTATGTTCACAGCCTGTGCCTATGGGGGTGAGGGGTCCAATAAACAAACGTGTAACACGTAGCATCAACCCCCCCCCCCAGCTAGGCCGGTGAGACATACAGACACACAATAAAGGTAAACACACCATTGCTTCCCAGACCACCGGCAGGATACTACCAGTGGGAGAGACCTGCAAGGTCTAATCTTGAAACATAGACATTGATTTCCCTTGTGGGACACCAAACATTAATGATTGGAGGTCGTCCCGGTAATGACTTATCAAACCAGGCTGTAGCTGTACACGGACCAGTAGGTTGTGCAAGCCTGATAACCCATGGGTCGACACAACGTATGACATGTGTCCCGACACGGGAAGAGTGGGCAGTGTGTAGTGGTGTGTTTATACCCCACCTGCACCCACAGTAAGGATGAGTGCTGTAGAGGAGTGGCAGGTGGGGGAACTATGGATATGCAATTATGGGCCTAGGCGTGCAGGTGTTGGCTGGCAAAGTTGTATTAGGACCATCCCGGGGATGTAAGTAATATTCTGAAATGGGCATAGCTGACGCCCATACCTCCCAACCCTTAAGAGCACATACACCGGACAGGCCATAAACAATTGGGGAAACAAATAGGGACCATACCTTTGAACTGTCTCCGATATCCAGGGACGTCCCTGATTTCGACTCAGTTTCTAACTCTGTCCCACTTAAACCCTCCTAAAACTAGTGACATTTGGAGGAAAGGTGGTGAATTACACGTAATGAATAACGACAACAATTAAGAGTTATAAGCATCATTTACCTCAGAAAATATGTATGAATTCATATGCTCTGAGTCTGTCAATGTGTCAGGTTAATAGCACCAATAATTTCAATGTGTCCCTGATGTTGTTATGCCGTGTCCCTGATTCAGTTTGTATTTTTCCCCAATCGTATGAGAGGTCTGATAGGGACAGAAAGCACATATTCCACTGACAACCTTAGAAAGATGATAGAATATTAGGTATGCAGTAGCATGACTCAGCTGAAGGATGTGGGTTCCAAAACCCAATTATTTGTTTGTATTGAAAAGTCTCAGTTCCCATGTATTAGCCACATGGGTGCAGATTGTAAAAGGAACACACCAATAATATGAATCAAACCCTGGACAGGCCGCGGATTCCGTACAGTTGAACGGCATGCCATCGCCTAATGGGCAGCCATTCTCAATAATGTAGGCATGTAATCCGATGTAATAGGCATCACAAGGTAATATCATAGTCCTCACTCCCACCCAGGGGTGTGAGTATCAGATGCAAACACCAAATGCAGTGCATTTGCAAGTGCGGGAGCAAGCGGGTGTAAGCCTGTTTGGCCGCCAGTATGCGAGTATTACACTGGTAAAGCAATTTAACTGAGTGTAAGAAACTATAACCAGAGGTTAGCATTGCTTAGCACCGTGCAAACCCACGCACACCTGCTCACAACTGCTTTAATGTGCCTTAATCACTCCATATCCAGTGGCCTTGTTCTGCCCTGCAACAAAATAAACGGCCTCTGCAAGGCTCGAAACCAGGACCCTGCACACAGCTATTGTAATTTACCAATAAGCCATGGCAGATATACAGACATCGGACCTTATCACAAACATGTCATCCAGCGCAGTCATTCAACAGTATAGAAAATATATTCCATCATGTAGATGTATGTGTGAGTGTTTATGTCCAGCATATAGGTACATACATATATAGAGATATATCAGAAACATACCATGTGACAACAAAGCATTACAAACGAATGAAAAGGAAAACACCAGCAATGCCTGCATTATGTAGTGGTGTTGTCCTATGTAATATCAAGACTCCCTCAGACAGACATGTGTCATTCATACATGCAAACATTTGTACATTGGCCGTATACATCACTCTGTGCATGTTATTTACATTAACACAACGGTTCCTGTCCAATCATTATGTGAGAACAGTACTCTTGCAAGCTGCTGTGTGCAACATCATCATCATGATAAAGGTAAATGGGGTAACCATAGAGGGACCGGTAGTGTTGTGTGTACAATGGGGTCGTCCGCATCACATGTACCTGGAACATTTAGGAGTCATGTGCATACTAGGATCGTGTGCCTGAGAGACGGGGTGAGGACAGCAGGAGTATGTTGTGATGCATATTAAAAGGGTTACATGTGTCCAGTGGACACATGTGTGAAATGGACAGCTATGTATGGGGAAAATGTTGTTCTAGGAACCGAGGGCCTTATGTTTCCGTAAGGTGAAAGTGGGATGTGGGGGAAGGAGAGTAGGTATGCCCATGGAGGATAGGTAGGGTAGGATGACAGACAAGACAGCATACAGGGTTGGAATATGACACATGTGGGGGGATACACCTCGGACGGGAGGGGTGTTTGGCATTCACAAGCCCATGAGCCCCCAGATGGAAACAGTGGGACGGAGGTCCCCAGCCATGGGCAGCCACCACTGCACCATAACAGTTGCAAAGGTGGCAGTGCTGGGGGCTGTCTAGGAGGGGCAGCATCACCCTGTAAATGTGACACTCTGCCCTTGAGCTGGTGTATCTGGCCTCAAAACCCCTTATTGAGCCCCCTAAGCATCACGTCCAGGACCGTACGACAGTGGACATGTCCCTGTCTGGACCTGCTCCCAGGGGGGACAAGCCCCATCCTTAGTGGTGGTACCACCAGAAGGTGGTGCAGAGCCAGCAGAGGTGGAGGTCCAAGGCTGGGCCCCAGATGTGCTGGTGCCCAGTGCCATGGCCAGCTGAAATGGGAAAGGAGGTTCTGCCGGGACCTCCAAACCCATACAGCCAATGGTGTTGCAGTTTAAACACAGATATGGCTTAGTAATAGTCAAAAGCATTCAGGATTACTTATAACAGCATGCATAGATATGACCATCAACCCAACACAACAGATGGTATACATTTGCAGAGGGAGCACAACACATGCATATATACTGCATGACATCTGTACAAAGTGTAGAAGATGTGTGACTGCAGCTATGAACAGTGGCCCATTATTGGCATGTCACTGAGAACCCCAGACAGTGTCTGTCATACCACTGTTTCATGTGACATATGTCCAGTCAGGGATGCAATGGCAGTAACACATCACTATCACCATGTACTGGCTGCAATCCTCACACTATGCTCCTGCTGTTCACAGATGTGTGTTCAGTGAGTAACACAGGAAACAAATGGTTCCACACACTGATCAGTCCACAGATGGCCCTACAGATGGGGGTCCCTCATGAACAGAGCACTGTCTTGTCAGTTTTAAAACATGCATAATAGCCATTACCACACACAACTTGTTAAACAGGCAGTAGTCTCAAGAATAGCTACATTTACATGCTGTAGTCATGTCTGGCACATCACCCTCCTGTCTTTAGGCTATTTCCCACTGTGTATGTTGTTTGAGGAACATCCAGATATCATCTGTGATGCCATTTCCAAACACCAGATCCAGGTACCGCTCACAGCGACTGTCATGGGCAAACACCAACATGATGTTCCTAGATATTGTACTGTGTTTCCCATGCGAATGGCTATAGGAACATCATCACAGCTGTTCCACATGCAATCAGCTAGAGGAGCACTCCAACAAGTGCAGAGGCCATCACCTGATCATGACCATCACTTACAATACACAAGCTGCTGCTGAGCAGGTGTACACCTCCACATCCACCAGAGAGTGTGTGGGAGGGACAGACAGAGGCAATGTACATTAGAGAAGGGCTTGGAGACTAAAACCTAAGCGTCGTCTGTCACACACCTACCAGTACAGGGGCCAAACCCCTGACTGACTAGTCATTACTATTGCAAGTGCATGCAGTTACTCCATGTGCCACAAAGCTGACATGTTGGTGTGCTGTAAAAACATATATGTGTGTTGGTGAGCGACATCTGCAACAGTGATATAGTAGACATACATTAGGTGTAGCACACATGGCTGTCCACATGAATGGATGTCATTGTCAACACAACCACACTCTCTAATGGACTCACATTGACACTCTTTGCCAGGCCCACAAATACACTCCCTAACTACTTAGTTTGCCACACTGCAGTAATGCACAGGTACTACATGCAGCACAGGGGATATCCAGAGGTTCTATGGGCTAGGGCATCTGAACATGTTTGACATCTGTTGGTATGCCAATGGGAGTTATACTGGGAGTGACTGTGGTTGGGAGCATCATACCCTACACGCAGACACAAGGTGCCAGTACTGACATGCATGTGTGCATTGCTTCATGGGTGTGTAGTGGTTGGCTGTGCAAGATGGCCGTACAAGGCTGGGTGAGGGGTAATCCTTGGCATCACGCCACCCAACAATGGTGTGCAGTGTGGTACAGGGGTGTAGTGTCTGCAATGTCCCACACAGATGGATATTGTATGAACTGCCCTGACATCCTGGTTACCATTGTGTATGGCCATAGCTTTGCAATACATGCCATGTCTGTGTTTGATAGTCCTTGACATGGACATTGTCTGGGATGTGCATGTCCCACAATAATGTACAGTGACATGTACAGGTGTACCTGGTTTGGCTGGAGCATGTTGTGTACACAGACTGTTATCCTCCGATATGCCAATGCTGGCCTGGTGTGGCAGAACCTGCTTATAGTCTGCAGGTTGACCCTGCAACTGCATTGATGGCATGATACAGGTATTCCCTGGTGTCAGTGGCATCGGTCCATACAGAGCACCTGTACAGCATTGTATGACCTCTGTGGATCACATTTGATGGCACCACATATGTTGCAGGCATCCAGTGGGGAACATAGTGAAGGCACATTGTCCACAATTATGTGCCTATTGTACTGCTGTACAGAGTGCCATTTCCTCTGCAGCCCACTGCAATCACACCATGCCTACTATCTGTCATCAATGTGCAGGGTACTGGCAACATAGTGGGATATTCTAGGCAAGTGTGTTTGTGTATGACACATGGGTTCAGGACATATTCCGGGTACCAGTAGGGTTGCATACTTTGTTCACCAGGCCTTTTTCCAGATGTAGGGGTATGGCTTGCCAACACAGTCCCATGGCTGACTGACATCTGTACTCCTTGTGAGGTGGGCATTGTGACATAAGATGGACACCGTATAGGAAAACTACAAAATCCGCTCCCCAACATGTCCAGTGGTTAGACACTCACAGCCACCTCCACACAGGCTCTGACGGTTGAACACACACACACACACACACACACACACACACACACACACACACACACACACACACACACACACACACACATACACACACACCTGCCATGTCCTGGAATCAAACCCCTACCTACCTAGTGTATCAGACTACAGCAATACGCAGTCACAGCACATGCTACGGTGAATACTTGGTTACAGCAATCCTAGAGGTGTATTCCTAGGTGGGTGACATCAGCAGGATTGCCAAAGGTGGACATTTGAATTGTACAGAGTGTGCATACACTAAAAAGCATTGTTCTTGTCTCAGGCAGACAGAGATGCACACACAGTTGGTCTCTCTTGGAATAGAACCCCTACCTAACTATTTTATCACACTACAGCAATACGCAGTTACAGCACACACTACAGAGAATACTGGGTTACAGCGGTCCTAGAGGTGTATTCCTAGGTGGGTGACATCAGCAGGATTGCCAAAGGTGGTCATGTGAATTGTACAGAGTGTGCATACGCTAAAAAGCATTGTTCTTGTCTCAGGCAGACAGAAACACACACACACACACACACACACACACACACACACACACACACACACACACACACACACACACACACACAGTTGGAATCTCTTGGAATGGAACCCCTACCTAATTAGTTTATCACACTACAGCAATACGCAGTTACAGCACACCCTGCGGAGAATACTGGATTACAGCAGTCCTAGAGGTGTATTTCTAGGTTGGTGACATCAGCAGGATTGCCAAAGGTGGTCATGTGGGTTGTAAAGAGTGTGCTTACTCAAAAGCATAATTTCCTTCACAGGCAGGCAGACAGATACACACACACACACACACACACACACACACACACACACACACACACACACACACACACACACAGCTGACCTGTCTGGGATTAGAACATCCACCAAACTAGATTAACACACTACAGCATTACGTAGCTACAGCACACGTCATAGATATTACTGGGTTACAGCAGTCCCAGAGGTGTATTTGTAGGTAGGTGACATCAGCAGGATTGCCAAAGAAGGGCATTCCAAGGGTTCTGCGGGTTGTACATGTCTGTTACCTGCGTGCACCAGCTGCTTACTGTCACAAAAACACATTTACACATGCTTACAACTGCTTAAAAGTGTCTTATGCAGTCCTAATTGACAGTATCAACAAGGCTTGTAGGTCTTGAACCTTGGACCATGCACACTGAGGTCACTGGACGTACCACTAAGCCATCTGGGTTGTACACATGTTGCATGGAGTCTATAATGCACATCCTACCACAGGTATTCCACAGTACTGAAAACAAATGGTACAGTCCCTTTGTGTACATATGTACAGTACCCTTGAATGTACTGTACTCTGTGAAACAGCAAAGACAAGTCTACATCTGTACAACTGTCATAACTACACATATATATATATATATATATATATATATATATATATATATATATATATGTATATATGCACCTACGGGATGTGTACACACACACACACACACACATATATATATATATATATATATGTGTGTGTGTGTGTATATATATTGACCCATCTTTTCTAGCTTTCTCTATTTCACTAGCTTAACTGAATTTTTACCTTTTGTCCACTTGGTGGCATACTACACTAGGCTTGTGTTGTATCCCATATCCTTTCACTCTCATATTAAATTCTAGTCTACAATTTAGTTTCTTAGCTGTAACTGCAGGGGTGGCTCGTGTTATAGGACTGCAGGACTGCAGCCCTCCCACCTAGAAACAAATAGAAAACAAACAGTGAAACAAACATTAAGAAAACAAAGTTTAACAATTATACAGCTGAACTATCATACCCCACTCTCCTGGAACTTCCAAGGGCTCCTCAGGAGTCTGCTGCTTACTTATTGTCTCTGGAATTTCTCTTTTACCTGCTCTAACCCGCTCCGTTCACCCTGCAGGCTCACTCTGCTCCCCTACCCTTCCCCCAAATCCCACCCACCCCCAGTGCTCCTACACTTATTCTAGCCATACGTCGCCTCCCACGTGTCTAATCCAATCCATTCACATCTCCTCACTATCCCCTTCCCTCCCATCCACCAATACTTTCTCACCTCCTCCCCCTTCCCAATCCTTAAAGCATTGTATACACTTCTATACACCTCCTTCCTACTCTATCATACTCTCCTACATCCAACTACTTCCTCAACACCTAATCCCCAACTATTAATTTATATCTAAACCTTACCATGTCCTTTCACACCCTTCTTCTCCCTTCCCTCAGCATACTACTTCTAATAACACTATACCATGCCACCTCCTATACCTCCTACAAACTACCCACTTCTTTCCTATCCCCTCATCACTCCACCATCTCCCCTAACACTAATCATCACTCTGCCACAACTCACTTTCACTCAATATCCCCATCTCTTGTTCATCCAAACCCACTCCTCTTCTTCAAACTAAATCTCCTATCCTCCTCAATGAAACATCATATTCCCAAAGCATTATTGTACCTCCCACAAAACTCCAGGAGTAAATCTAAACCCCTGCTCTCATTCCCTTTTGACTACCTATGCCTAGCAGGAGACATACACCCCAACTCAGGACCAACTAACAGCAGCAATCCAACTCCCCCATTACCACCCATGTTACCAACCCTAAATACCTCAAGCTCCTGATCATCAATACCCAAAGTCTAAGAAACAAAATATCCCACTTTCACACTTGGCTATACCATACCCAACCTGACATAGTAGCCCTCTCTGAGACATGGCTAAAACCCAATATTTTGGACTCTGAAATCATACCCCCAGGGTTTCAAACTCTTAGACATGACTGCCTAAAAAAGAAGGGTGGAGGAGTAGCTTTAATCTACACTAGCCTACTCTCCCATTACTCCCCACCAAAATTCTATTCCTCAGTTCAACAATGCTGAACTAGTCACAGGAAACCTCAAACTAAATAACCATAAAAGTATTTGTGTTATAGCCCTCTATATCCTCCTGGAAACAATACTAATACACTTGAGGAAATCCTTCTTTGGGCCTCATCTAATATCAGCCTTGAGACATACATCCTAGGAGATGTAAACATTGACTGTAACAAGATCACTGGTAATAATCCCACCATTTCAATCAATCTATGTAATTTCACTCAACTTAAAAATGCTATTACCAGACCCAATAAAAATAACCCCCCAGGCTCCATACTGGACTGGATCCTTGTCTCCCACCCAAATAAAATCTCCCACACTGACACCTTACCATACTCCATTAGTGATCACTTGCCAGCCTTCATCTATATAGAAATCCCCTCCTTTCCTCACCTACACCAATATATCCAAACTAAGAATCTCACAAATTTTAACCCCACAGCTTTCTCCAATTCCCTCAAACTGATAAATTGGAATAAATTAAAAACTCTTCCTCTAGACGATGACATTGAATTCTTCAACTCAACCTTCTTGGATACCCATAACTCCCAAGCCCCTCCAAGAATAAAACGTATAAAAACCAATTCCGCCCCCTGGCTTACTAAAGATACCAAAACACTCATGCAACAAAGGGATAAGACCTGGAAACTCTACCATCATAATAAGCACCCTGACACCCTTCTTAAATATAAACAACTCCGCAACCTAGCTAAAAAACATATTACACAGGATAAAAAATTATGCTATATCAAACTCCAGACTACTCATTCCACAAACCCCAAACAATTCTGGAAATCCATCAACTCTCTTCTTAAGCCAGGCACCAAAAACAACCCTTGTCCCGACACTAGCAAACATGACACAGAAATAGCTACACTGTTCAATTCATTCTTTACTAACTCAAAAGCAGAACTCACCCAAACCTTCCCTAACAACAACTCCTCCTCCCATCTCAAATCGTCTACCCAATCTTTCATCCTAAACACTCCTCCTACTTTTCATCTCAAACCCATCCCCACATCAAACATAAAAAAGCTTCTCTCTAAACTTAAGACTTGCTCCAATGCCCCTGACAACATCCCCTCTATCTTTCTAAAACTAGCAGCAGACAGAATTGCCATTCCCATTAGTATACTTATCAACAGATCTATACAGGAATCATATGTCCCTAAACTATGGCATACCACCTTTATCCTACCCCTCCACAAAGGAGGCAAAATAATAACTACTCCAACTTCCGACCCATAGCAATTCTATCTCCTATCTCAAAAATTCTTGAGAAATGTATCCACCTCCAGCTAATGCCATTCCTTACAAATAACCAACTCCTCACCCCAACACAACATGGGTTCCGTCCTGGCCATAGCACAGTAACAGCTCTTCTTTCATTTCTAGACAAAGTAAACCACACCTGTGACTCCGGGGATCTAGTATCCACAGTCCTCCTCGACCTCCCCAAAGCTTTTGATACTGTCTCCCATACCCACCTTCTTACCCACCTTTCTAAACTTAAATTTTCACAAAACACCATTACCTGGTTTAGCAGCTACCTCTCTGATAGATCCCAGGCTGTGAAATGGAAAACTGGTACCTCTGCCTTCCTTCCATCCCCAACCGGGGTACCCCAGGGATCCATACTCGGCCCTGTGCTCTTTAATATTTTCATTAATGACTTCCACACATCAATTCCCAACACCAGAATAGTACAATATGCAGATGACTCAACACTAGTCTGCTCTGCCTCCAACCTCCTTGAGCTTCAAACTAAAACTCAGTCTGCTTTCTCAACTACTGAGAAATGGATGCTTCAAAATCATCTCTCCCTAAATGCCAACAAATCTAAAATCGTACTATTCTCCCCATCAAAATCTATCCCTCTTGACAAAACCTCCTTTAAAATTACCAGCCATGCTAACTCCACTAGAGAAATTGTTCCTTTTGCCAAACTTCTTGGGGTTACTATTGACGAGCAACTAAAATTTGATACCCATATTCAGCTAAATATTAAGAAAACCCATCAGAAACTTGGCATGCTGTATAGAAACTCACACTTCCTCTCCCCCTCAACTAAACAGACCCTTGCCTCAACCTACTTACTACCCTCTCTGATGTATGGTGCTCCCTTACTAACCAATCTATCTTCCTCCACCTCTTCTAAACTGGAAACCTGCTACAATAAAATTTCAAAGTTTGCAACTTCATCCAAATACTCTACTCACCACTGTATACCTCTCCACCAGCTGCAGTGGCTAGAACTTCCCAATTACCTGGACTACCTCCAACTCTGTACAGCCCACAAGCTTATTTTCAAACCTAATACATGTCCAGCACTTGCTAACATCTTACCTTCATACACCCCACACAGACCCCTAAGATCTGCCCACCAAAACCTAATCTCAGTGTATAAACCAAATCATCCCACTGGGCAGCTACATCTATCCTTTACCTTAGCCAAAAAATGGAACTCTCTCCCTCCATCTCTATGAATCTCTGAAAACTTTGAACACTTCAAAACCCAGCTCCATTACTACCTCTCCCATACTTGGAAGTGCAACTGCTCTCTACCTACTTAACTTCCTTAACTCATGATCACTTTTATCACATTCAAAGTCCCATTCTTTCCTTACTTACCAGGGATCGATCCCTTAATAACTACTTTCAGATAACTATCTGACATTTCTAACCAATGAACAAATTCTACTCTATACTACTGTTCTCAACCTACAAACATATAAATATGTATTATATATTGTATATATGTTGCAGTTTAACTGTTCTTAGTTTGCTATTTAATACTTACAAGTTGTTACTACACATTTTTGCTACTGTGTATTGTATTTTGTTAACTGTGTATTGTATTTTGTTAACTTTGAATTATCTAGCTGTACTGTGTAGTCTGAATTATGCAGTTTATGCTTTGTACTATGGAGCTTTTCTCCCCGGGCCTCCACTGAAAATGGGCTCTTTGAGCCCAGTGGACCTCCCCGATCACCAAACTGGAAATAAATAAATAAATAAATAAATAAATATGCATATTCACAGACACAGCCATAGCCACACACACACACACACACACACATATATATATATATATATATATATATATATATACACATACATGTCTGAACACCGTTTGTGACACAGAAGGGTTCCAAAGGAACTGACATGTACACAAAACAGATGCATCGCCTGTGTTATAACATTTAAATCATAAGCAGTTCACCAGAGAAGGGGTGGTTGTTGTGTATGTGGCGTTTGGGGTGGAGAATGATGGCTATTGTAATCTACCCCGGGGATTGTGGAGTTAGGGTGGGAGGGTGATGGGTATGGACCTACACCCCAGTGACCACTTCTGCTCAACAGTGGCACAGTAAAATAACATACCCAACTGTAGTCGTGCTTGACCGTGTATACTTTACCATTCCTAACTATACAATACTTTGTAGACACTGGTCACCACAGATGGCTACCATGGTGTGCTAAAAGACATTACACATGTGTATGCCTGGCTACAGGGTAGTCACATACACAAACATGCACACACATGCCAGTATTGTGCATACATGTCTTGCCAATGTAAAGGTAACTAGTACAGTGGTATGCATTGGGGTATGTGCCACAGAACACATACACGTACACTTCCTGATTCCACTTCAGAGCTGGGTGACATCACAGGACTGATTACTTGCAGTGGGGAGGGGGGAAGAGAGAGGTTTAGCGGTTGACAGGGATAAAAGCCAGTGCAAAAGGAGGTATCGCTTTGGAATGCAGCAAAACATGCTGCCATGACAGGATGCCAACACATATACACACACAACCACACTCAGCCATTTGCTGACACACACACTCAGGCTTTTGCTGAGACACACACACACACACACACACACACACACACACACTCAGCCATTTGCTGACACACACACTCAGGCATTTGCTGTCACACACACACAAACAGTTGCCAGTGGTGGGATTAGAACTCCTGCCTATCTAAAGTTCACTATTACAGTACTACACAGTTACGAGAAGCGCCACAGAGATTACACATTCCAATCCAGTCAGACTGCCCTTCTACAATTGAGGACAACAACAGGGAGCCTGACAGTCATGATGTACATAGCTGTAGACCTGTGTGTCTAAAGTAGGTGTCCATTACAACCTGTATGCACAAACAAGACACATTATATGCAGGTAGGCCTGAGAGGTATAGTTGTAGCACAACAGGAACCTGAAGTGGAGTATGGCCATCTGCGGAATGGACAACTACTATCACTATACAGGGTTACAGTGGGCATGCTCATACACTTAGTAGCACAGGGCCATTAGGGATGCACTATGACTACAACTACACAAGGTTATACTGGGCATCCTCATACACTTAGTAACAAAGGGCTTGTTGGATGCACTAACTCAAATTACACAAGGTGGAAGTGGGTACGCTCATACACTTAGTAGCACAGGGCTGTTTGGGATGCACTCTGATTCTAACCACTGAAGGCCACAGTGTGCATGCTCAAACACATACATGCACAGAACACGTTGTAATGGACTCCTATTGTAAACACACAGGTTTACAGCTAGGTATATCTTACTTGTCAGTATGTATGCACATCATACTGGTTTACTACCTGATACCTGTATGTGGCCTGTAAATGATATATCTGTGTCTGTACTATGTGATACACATGCATACATGTACATGAAGTACTGACATATATATGTTACATATACACATTTATGCATGTGTGGATGTGACAGACAATAGGTTACCTGGGTCGCACAGGTGGATGCTACCTACAGCATGTGTCATACACCTTGCTGCCCTGAAAGGCATACATTGATAGCAGGTTGTGGACAGTGGCATTATACGTGGAACAGTGGCATGTGCAAGCATAATGTGTGAGCCACCTTGTGTACTGGTACTGAGGTGCAGGTGACAAGATGACCTCTCCCGGCTGTGGTAGTAGTTGTCATTATTAGCAGGACTGCTACCCTGAGTATATCTCACATTGGTCATATACACAAGTTCTGCCACTGTCCATCACCTTACATGGGGCATTTGCTAACAAGCACACTAATGGCATGTGCAGTGATGTCATGGTACAGGTGGCAACTGCTAGACCAAAACAATGAGCCAATGTTCTGCTGTTATTATGAGGTCATCCAGTGTCTGTCATTCCGGGCTGTCATGGCTGAATGACGAGCCTTCAACACAGAGCAAATGCATCCATGTTACAAGTGTGTGTGGATAATACCTAGGTCGCATTTACCCATAGAGCCGCATTCCAAGGCAAATATCCTACACACAGAAGTAACACCCTGACACCTACATGACAATTGCATTGGATGCCTATGCTAACCCGTGCTAGATGTGTGGCTTTAGTAATGTAATCCATTAGCTCAATGTAGAACCTACAATGGAGAATACCGACATCTGTGCAGTGAGGAACACCTGGCTGAAGGCTCTTTGATGCACAATTGCACTACCACCATATAACTCGGATCCAGACATGTGGTCCATAACAGTGGTATGGACTATACCAGGTGGTGGTGTACACATATTCATAAAGGCTACTCACATGTAAGGACCACTACTCTGACATAATGCATCACAGATGAGTCAGGTACAGGTGACAGTGGCAAATGCTGCATTCTGGGTTGTATCCACATATACATCATTCACCTTGTTCCCAGACTACCAACACACATCCATATGTGGTATAACATAGTATGGTAGACCACCAGATAACCCTCGATTGGTGGACTGTACCTAGGCCTACATCAACTATGCAATGTACCCCTGCACAGACACAGCTGCATAATGTATTATGCAATGCAATAATACCACTGTTTGTAACCTGCTCAGTTGTACACATATCAGGGCCCCTCGGATGTTGTCAGCATTAACACGGTCGACAGTTGCTGTACACCAGTAACCAACACCCTCATGGTTGGATATGACCTAACCATACCTGCCCTGGATATGTACATCCACACTCATGCAACATATATTACATTACCATAGCTTTCATTTACCTTTCTACATACAGGTGGCTACAGTCATTACACACATGCACATGGCAGATAGCATGCTAACAGTACATAAGGTTCGATATCTATGTTGACAGAGGTAACATCCCCTCTCTACTGGTCACCCATGACACCTATCATATCATACAACACCCCATGTGGCATGTATGTCTTTAGACATGTCCACCTAATGTAATGCCGACAAACATACCCAAATAACAGGACCATAGGACCTAGACAAGGCCTGTATTGACAGACAGGGAAATCCAGCTCTGCACTGTATGTTCCTGAGTAGTTACAGGTGATATGTTCATGACATGTACAGCCATGTGTGGCCACAGCTCCTACATATACCCCATGTCAACAACTGCAAGTCATGCATGCTGTGTGCTGTCTGGACATTAGCCTTAGTACCACAATAGCCAGTACATGCTGGGGTGAGATGTTTACAAGCCACAGATGCTTGGCTATGTTTCACACATGGCGTGGGGAAGGTGTGGTATGTATCCTCCTGACCTGCTAGTGCACGTACTGATGTAGACTGCATATGTGTACATGTATTGCTGTTTGTGTAGATTCCATGTGTGTGCAGTGTCTGATGTCTGAAGGTGACTGTTGTCTTAGTACATCATGCTGTTGCAATACAGCCTCACAATTGCCAACTGTATATGGTGATATGCTCTAAGTACAGTAAGCCGTACATGAGGTATGGACGGATGTTTGGTCATGACTACTAAGTGGTGGGGCTTCTTTGCAGATGAATGATTACTGAGGACAGCTCACCAGTCCTACAATAACCTGTGTACCTGCTAAGGTCATGTTTTGTTAATTGAAGTGGAAGACAGACAATGTAGAATGCTGTAAGGGTGACACTGAAGGCAAACCCCATGACACCTGTAACAGTAATACCTCCCCTGTGCATATATTGTGCATATATCAGCACAGTTGTCATAGGAAAGTGTCAGTAAGCATTGTACCGGATGTGATAGTGCTGTACTGCTGTAGTACCTATCATGAGATAGTCATGTGTTTGATTCACAGTACCGGCACATGTGGGTGTGTGTCCATATATGTCACATATGGTTGGGAATACATCCCACATGTTATCACTCTCCTGAACACTGTTGGTGACACCAGTACAGAGTGAAGTGTAGAAAGAAAGCCATAGGCAGGTGGTTAAACAACACACATGTAAAGTGACTGTATGTGTGTGACATAGGTGTATATCTTTGTGAATGCCGGTGTGTGTGTGTGTGTGTGTGTGTGTGTGTGTGTGTGTGTGTGTGTGTGTGTGTGTGTGTGTGTGTGTGTCTATGTGTATGGCTGCCCGGTTTCTGGAGTGAGGCTGTATGTTACCATAGTGGAATGTTAATGCCCCCTCCCCCCATCCATTCAATGCTGTGTAGCATGCCTGTTGATAACATCAATTGTAGACAGGCATACTAACCGCCTGTTAACATGTATGCCCTGGGGTGTGACCTGTTGTTACATAGCCTACTGATGGACCCCCCTCTCCACATACACTCATTGCACTTTAGTATCCCTGTCGATGTCCTCGATCTTAGGCCATTCCAACTACCTGTACATGTGTAATTTCTCTGGCATGTCTTGTAATTGCGTAGTACTATAATGATGATATGCACATAGGCAGGGGTTGACATCCGAACACTGGCAACTGTGTGTGTGTGTGTGTGTGTGTGTGTGTGTGTGTGTGTGTGTGTGTGTGTGTGTGTGTGTCGGAGTGTTGTTACTGTGTCTGGAATCCCTGAGTGTGTGGGTGTGTCTGTATTTGCATGCTGTCATGGCAGTGGGTATTACTGCTTGTTAGATATTATGAATATAAGGCTGAAATTAATTCTGTTGTAAGTATGCTGAAAGAAAAAGCTTGCTTAAATGCAGAAACAGAATTTAGTAATATGTGATCAGCAACCATATTAAATGACCGTGGCTTAAAAAAATACAGAACTTGCTTATGAGTGTATTACACACACATCAAGAAAACTGACTTCTTACAGACATGACAAGAATGTAATTTGCTTTCAATGGACAACAGGACATGTTTTTTTCTAAGAAAGTTTAAAAATATGTTTTTCTAAGAAAGTTAATCCACAAGGTGTTTTCTTGAAGACAGTTTACTTATCAGCATTTGCACAAGAACAGATGTATCAGCATTTGCGTCATCAAAGCAGTATCTTTCCAAAACCTAGAGGGTGTGTGTTTAACTAAAATATGTATAAAAAGTCTGTATTAAATCTAGTTATGTTAGAGGTATGGTAAGGACACAAGTCCTGAGGTAAATGTTATATCTCTCACATCATCTGTACTATATGAGAAGTAAAGTTGGAACGGTACTTTAAGCTGCAACGTTTGTCCAGTTTGGTTTATTATAAAAGTTATTGGTTACTGCTCTTAAAGACAGAATCCAGCCAGCAAGACTGTGTCTTAAGAAGACTTCAAATCCCACAGCAAGAAGCAAGAAGCAGCAGTAAGCAGCTCAATATATTTTTTCAATGGCGAGCCAGCTGAGTGTCTAGAGCCATATAATTTTTTCACTGCTTCCCAATGTGATGCCACTATTTCCACTGGCCTTTACCCTTGTCATCCAGCATACCACGCTTTTACCCACTCCGCGCTCCAGGTAACTATACCTGTGATGTCACCCACTATGGATGTGATGGCTCTGAACACAGTAGCTTACTACACAGCTATCATGCTCTTGGATCATTAGAACAGTAAACATAATTGAAACATGGGAGAATATAACTGTGATGTGGAAGCTACAAAGTGCATGCAGGTATTGTCATACTGACCTGTGGGTAGTCAACATGTACATATGGGACTGCCGCATACACCAACATCCCCCGGCACATGCAACTACACTTGAAAGAGGAAGGCAGACCATCAGGATCAACATGCTGTTAGTGTTGTTACACATGATACATGCTGTCAGACATACAAAATGCATTCTAAAACTGCAGTACATGTTATGTCTGCTGCCTGTCAACACTACTCAACAATATGAATCTACAATTGTATTGCATGGGCACTACCAGGCAGAGGTCCAGATTGGGTACCGTCTGATGACACCTGTCCACTGGAATTGTGTCCCTGTTGGGACCATCCAGGACCATGCGCATGTGGCCTGCTGCATCCTGGTGTGAACTGCACAGCACCAGCTGCTGCTGCTACTGCCACTGATAGCACATGACAGTGTGTGACATTCATAGCAAGGGTATACTCCACAGGGGTGTATCCTGTGGGCTGGGCATACTCCAGCTCCAACATATTTAGTGTGTGTGCACACATATGCTCTTTGTACAGTACTGTTCGTATTCCCAACATGTGTACTGTTGATATGTAGTACCTGTCCCTACAGTGGAACACACCTCCATCCATCATTGTATTCACTGTTGTGCACACATCTGATAAGGTTTAGTGTAGGTGTTTCATATAGTCTACAATTGATTCACATAGGTAAACAGTGTGATGCATTGCAGGTCTGACCAGTGTCCATTACCAGGACCACCATACATTATGTGTATGTGTGTTATGGCAGATAGCATGCAATTAATATGTTCTGTGCAGTATCAAGCCTGGTAAATAACAATCTCACCTGATACAGGCTGTTGTCACTGCAAAATGCCAGCGGTACCTAAACAGGGGTGTCACAACAGTATAATTATCCACACCTGTGTGGTAGCTACAGGGTGCAATGTCTATGTTAGCACATAAGCCAGTACAATACACTATACTATGGAGTATGCACATCTGTGCATACATAGAGTAGCAGACTATAGTATGTGGTATGTGTGCAAACATGCCTTGCATATGATGTTACATTACATATTGTACAGTAACACATGTAACTATGTGATATATGGTTGTGTTTTATGTGCAGTAGTGACTTACCAGGCAACTCCAGGCTCGGTGGTTGAGAGACACCCACCTCCACAATACCAGCTAACGCTTGTGGATGGAGGTCTGCAGGTGTCCCCAGGTTGGCCAGTAGCTCCTCGGTACGTGTCAGTGGGGGCTGGGTGAGTGCCCCCCCACCTGTTGCACCTTGTTCCCTGTCGATTGCATTTGCACACTGTTTCACCCATCTTATCTGGTTAGTGCAGTGTCGGCGCACCTGCTGATAGGTGCAGTTGTGACCGCCAACATCATTTACCCTCCTGCAGAGTTCCTCCCACAGGGCATCCCACTGCTGTGCATCCTGTGGCACATGGCTGAAGAGCGTCATGTAGTTGTCGAGGAGGAATGGGATGAGGACCTCATCCTCCAAGTGGCTGTATGGCCGCAGTCGGCTACGGGCCATACCTGGAAGACATAACGATGAAAACAGGTCACATTAACTCACAGAGAAGTACAGCAGTACAGCTGAACATACATGTGTATCACATTTATTGAGTTTACAAATACGTCTTTGTAGATATACATGACACTAACACCACTGACATGTATAAGTCGCACACATTTGACACCTACTGGTGATGTGATGTTATCACCATATATGTGTGTGTCATGTGATGACATTGCTCATACACCATGTGGATGTTGTCTTGATGTGGGCATGTCTGTTTGCCTGTAGTGATGTCTTTACCTATCAGCACATGCCTGGATGTGTTCACATTAATGCAGTCAACCTTAATGCTGTGTATATGCCACATATATAGTCATACATAGTCGTTAGGGACATGACCTGTGACCCTGCAGACTTGCAAGCATGTATGTGTTTTGCCATATACATCTACATGGCACTGTACAGCTGTGTAGCATCCTGCCATGTATTGCCTGTGTAACACATGGGACAATAGCTAGCCTGATGGTATTTGCAGGGTTGGATATCAACTATGGCATGTATGGTCATAGTGATATGGTAGGCTATATGCCCTGGGTCATTTATGAGCCTAGGCAGACAGGTTACCTAAATGTTGGCAACAGACAGGTAATATTCAGTGGCCAGTTCAAGCAGTGCCACAGAACTGATAAACATGGTTATTGATATGTTTGGCATGCGGGCATCACACCATGTCACAGAGAGGGGTGATGTGCAGCTTCACTGGACAGGGATGCATAGTATGGCAAGACTATGTTAAGTGTATGGGACAGGGATCTGTCAGGCATGTTGTGATCCTTGTACTAGAAAGGTGGATATCAATGACGTAAGTGTTTATTTGGGCTCAGGATGTGTTAGGTGTAGCATGTCCAACACCTCTAGGTTGGACATGGCTTTATTCAGGGTAGGCTGCATGCTACATAGTGCAGCTAGGGATTGTGAAGGGCAGTGTAGGCCATCTACACATGGGAAATTACCCTTAAAGGAAATATGTGATCTATTATGGGCCACATGGGTGTTGAGTATGGCTGGGCAGTTATCTCTATATTCCTGGATGGCACCCTGTCATGATTAGGGGTGCCACATATGACTACATGTCTTTTGTGGTGATGTAACTATCAAAGGGAAGTACTGTCCAGCTGCATCTCATACACACAGTTGCCATTATGTTGACCGTTGCCTAGGTGGTAGTTAATGGGTACAGTGTTTGTAACATAGGGGATGACAATGCAATACGTAGCTGTTAGAATGTGGCCATACATCACACACCACACATCTGACACACTAAGGCCCTTCTGTATGTTGAACGCAGCACACAATGAGTTGACTATTGCTCCTAGTTCATAGTCATTTGCAGACATCAATAGGCTGATGCCTTCTGTGTTAGTCTATGTGGTATAGCTACCAAAGAGGGGGAGTACCAGGAATGACCCCTATATTACTGTGGCTGGCACTGGTTTGATGTGCGTGTATTCGTCGGACACCCTCTGTAGTGTGGGTTCTGCCAGCAGTCCATTTGCCAACCACTCCTGTGACATAGGTATATACACCTACTTTACTGAGTGTAGCTGGAACACAGTATGGGTGATGGTGTCCTATGACCTGGCAAGGTCATGATATGCAGTGTGAATCAACCCTACTGTCATCTACATCTGTACCGAGTACATCAATTACATTGACCACAGTTTATGGCCTTACAGACTAGACTCAGCAGGGTAGTGGTGTACTATGTCCCATTATCAATGGTGTCTCCCCCTTTATGGGGTGTGATAACTGTTGCTGTGCACCATTCGGTGTGTACACAGCCTGACATGGAGCTATGACTGAACATCATGACTATGTGGATAGCTGAATGTTCTTACATTTGTGTAGGATACACCCTGGGATGGTGACAGGTCCCATGAAAGCTGTATGTATGGCAATAGAGAATGCAGCTTGTACCTGCATAGTCGTTAGTACAGGGGCCCTGTAGTGTACATGGATATATTACTAAGTGTACCTGTTGGGGGTGGGGAGAGGTAGGAGTGGGTTTAGGTTCTCTGAGACCCTATCAGGATGAGTGGGTGCTATTTCTGTAGGTGCAGTACTTCCCATGCCATAGTGCTGAGCAGCATGACAGGTCTTGTCGTTGCCATTATGATTAATGACACAGCTATAGAATGCTCTGTCCTTGGCCTCATACTATGTGGCTGATTGGTTTCACTGTAGCTTTGCGTGGTATCGTATGATGTATCTGCATCTTACTGAGGCTGACCAGGGATCACCTACACTCATGTGTGTTCACTCTTGCAACAGTTACTACCTTCTGTGGTACAGTTTAAAGCATGGTACCACCAGTTTGCCTATTTGTTTGTGTTGGGTTGACTCCTGGTTCTGTTTCAATGGCACAATCACTGCACATATGTGACTGCTTAAGGTTAATTTGTGTAGTATTCAGCATTTGCACATGCATTGTCCATCTGCATGGGTGCCATGGCACTCACCACTCTGCTCTTAGGAAACATAACATTGGCATTGGAGACTAACTACGTGTAGCATACTGTTAGCCCTGTTTGTGTGACTACTGTGATCCAGGTCAGTGGGGTCGATGGAATCCAACATGCATTAAGCGCAGGTGTTGGTACATGAGGAGTCTCCACAGTTCATAATGGAATAGTTGAGAGTAGCCAATAGTATGGCTCTGTCTCAGACCTATTCTTTCCCATTACAGCACATTATGGCAGTTGGGAAGTCCGCGGCCTGGTGGGTGATCTGTCTCAAGGTGCATTTTGAATTCCACTGTGGCACAAAGGTAGTTGCTCAGCATAATGTATCTGATGTTATGCAAGTGCAATTAGCTTGGGAGGGGTACATATCCTTCAGGAATATGGACACACCTACATCCCATGTGTTCCAATAAAGGATAATGGGCAAAAGGTGAGGTATGTGGTATAACATGGTCATGCAGGTGTGCTCTCCGGAGCGTTGAAACATGTCTCAGCCACTGCACAGATATGTTCTCCATGTTATGGATTGACATATGTGTGTCCCTATAGTGTTTCTGACATGTATCATTGTGTAGCGAGACCCACAGTGTATTGCTTGGCTGTCCGTGTAACAGCAGTGGACCCTCACCTGAACCGTGCATGATGAGGGCACTATAGGGGAAGCATGAGCCCTAGGCTGTACCCAGATTCCCAGGGGTGACAGATGCAGGCCCTCTCTGGCAAAGCATCATGGTCTGTCAACCATATTATCCCAGGATGACAGATACTGGATACTCTGCAACATGCACCACCATACTACACAATTGTTGAATACAATCCTTTTGTCCCTGTACTGCAGTATCATTCTGGCCAGTGGCAGAATGCTACTCAGGCCTTGGGACATACCTGCATGGCCTACAAGACCTGACAGTTCCTACATGTGTTTCCATGCTGCCCAGGCTACTGCATCACAGGTCCTGCACAACAACATGGAATATGCTAGAACCATGTGTATAGATCAATAGGTGGTCTGAGTGTATGAGTATGTGGCTAATCATGTCAGACAGGCAGCTGACAGTATGTATGCCCTATATAGTTCGGTGTGTAACATAGTGCTAGGGTTTGCACTCACAAATGAGTACTGTTGGGCATGTTTCCAGTCATGTGTTCAGAGGTGTGGCACAATTATGCAAACTATGTCATACAGTTTGTGTATATCAGTGTCTGTCTCTTCCTGCTTGGGGGGGTCACTTGTTTGGCCAGATACTTAGACGCGTCTGTGAATGTGTATGATTTCAGGTAGTGTGTGTGGGTGTCCTTACTGTGCTCTGTTAAGGATATGTGTTGGTTGTGTTGATGAGCTGCATGTGTTAACCTACACCTCATGACTGTCCAGTCCAGTCATGGCTGTAGACTGGGCTGCCGTCCAGCTTACCCCTGTAGCTGCATCCCAGACAATGTGTGGGGCATGGTGTTAGGTGGGTCTGGCAGTGTACATGGCATAGAGATTACATTCCCCTGGGATGGCTACATACACAAAGCTCACATTAGGAGACACCAGTAGCTGACTAGTGGACATGCCTGTATGAGCAGTCAGTACTACAAGTACCAAGTACTGTCTTTAGTTTACGTATTGCCTAGGAAGATGTAGACAGTGATGCTCACATGTAACTATATGTGTTATGGACATGACAACACTGGCTATTACAGAAACAGTGTAGCTACCCTTGGCAGCAAACGGTGCACATCACATCCTGTCAGTTAATTATAGATGATGCATGTGTCTACAGGTCTGTTTCCTTACCTGGGTATATACTCACATATTCACCAGGACCATAAGCTCTGTTGGGCACAGACACCCACTCCCCAAACAGAGTCATGTATCAATAGGCTCTGATGCCACTATCAACATGATCAGGATATAATCAGATAATGTGAGCCATCACCTATGATGTGGCTATTACACATGGGCAGCTGTCTCCTACATCTTACACTCCTACTGCAGATGTTACACTGGAGTTAAAGATGATGTGCAACCTGATTCATTATCAATGCTGTGCACTACCTTACATACAACATGTGCAGGCGGCTGTTAGGTTGGGCTACACAAACCTGGCAGTTCAACCAGTGTGTCTGTACTCTCAATATCCACTCTATGTAGGTGTGCACATAGCCATTTTGCCCAGCCCTGTAACAAGAGTCACTACACATTTGCATAACATGTACAGATGCACAGCTGTTATTGCTTGCAAACAATAGTAGAGAGGTGGATATTACATGTGTTATGTGCATGGATAGTTACCTGGCTCTTACAATTATCTTTGCTATCATGCTGCTAACCTGTCAGATGAATACTAATGCTATGTATCCTGTCATTGAGTATTGTAATTGCCAATAGATATAACTACTGTTTGCATAACATATCAGAACTGCTATGTAGGATAGAATACAGATCTGCCTAGACAACTGTACATTACACAGTTATTGGCACAATATTCCACAACGCACATCATATTTGCACGGTAAGCCCACCTTTAACATGTTCAACTTACTTATACATATGTCGACTGTTACAATATAACAACATATACTATCCCCTGTTATAGCATATACTTGTTGGACCAATCCTGACACTGACAGTGGCTGGAAGCGAAATGGTGGGTTCCAAGTCCATAGCATCCCTTGTGGTGTATGTGGAGTGTGCCATGTGACCTATAGCAGTACACACATAGAATACTACAAGCATTACTACTACTCAGCAATATATCGCTATAAGATAACTATTTCCACTATATGCATTGATTACACTGTAATTCTTACAGTACAGATACTACATAGACAGACATACTACATGTTATACATACCATTGTAGTAATCGGAGGTGTTATTAACTAGTGTACTACTCATTTTTGGTTTGTCTTTCCATGGTTTGTACTATCCTACAGGTAGATACAGATGGTTTGAATGTGTGACAAGGCAACCTTTTATAGCTACAGATCAGTAACATGTGCTATCCCGATGGCCAGTTGGTGTTCCTAAGTAGCTAATTACATGCACATCAGCTGCACTGCTACTGCCTTAGACAATACCATGGCTACAGTGGAGTATAATTAAGTACTCCACTTGGGTGGTGTCCCTTTGCCTTACTTGTGAGGAAGACAGTGTGGAGGCTTTTTTGGAATCCATTGCAACAGCTGTATTGAGACAAACACTAATATATTGTGTGTAATGCCTAAATGAGTTGGTCTAAATGTGAGTACTGCTGTTATATTTCTGAACATTGCTACTTGTGCAGGGTTTGTCTGCATTAACTGCAATCTGTCTTAAGGCTCCTGAGAGCACACCAGCACTACCAGACTACAACCCATACCACACATTTCAACCACAGAACACGAACTGACAGACATGGAGGGGCTGTATCCATATTCATCAGGGATACCTACACCTCCAGGTTAGTGGGGCAGCATGATACCTCTGTGATCATCCATGTGCAGCTAACATTAGCCACAACAGCAATGTTGAATGTGGCCTGCTACAGATCACCCTCCATGACCCAGGACCTCCACTCCACCTACCCGGAGACAGTGGAGACAATCCTAATACACACCCTGGCATTGGTCGATGGCATCTACCATACCATTAACTGGGAAACGTACTCCGGTACTCACTTCTGTGACTAGCGCTTCCTGGAATGTATCACCTCATATGCCCTGTATCAGGTGGTAACCTCACTAACGTGGTGTGGAAGCTACTAGATGTGGTCATCACCAATATGGGCAACAGGTGCACCACAGTGGAGATTTACCGGTCACTGGTTAGATCTGACCATGAACCATTCACTGTTTCCACACCCTAGCATCTCCCCCACCCATGGATACCACAGTGTATACCTTTCCTACAGCTAAATTTGCACTACTAGTGACGAGTGACAGCCCCCATGCTAAGGGGAAACACTGCTCCAGATACAGACAGATTTAAAATGCAGTCTATAAGCACCTACAGAATGTATGGATCGTGCCATCACTGGTAAAACAACACTCACTCCTCCTAGACAAGGACACCGGTCTGGTGGACCTCTGCATTAAACAGGCTATACTACAGATGTAGGACAGTGTTCCAGACATACAGCAAATCCCACGAAGGGCTGACATCTGTGACCACTATTAGTATGATACGTAGGTCCTCATGACATCATCCAAGGCTAACATCAGCAGGAGAATACACAAGGATTCGAAAGATAACCACAAAGCCTTCTTTGGCTGTGTCAAGGATCTATGTGGTGACACACAGATTTGCACTGTGCCAGTGAAATATAGCGCAAAATATACTGACCCTACTGATATCGCCAACATCCTTGCAGATACATGTGGTGCATACTTCACCCCCTAAAGATCCCACAGCACTACCCATAAGGTACAGTATCCCAAACATCAGAGACACACAGGTGGAAATGGCCCTCTCTAACAGCAGAACACCGTGTCACTGGAGGCAGATGTTGACCCAGACTGCATCTTGCAAACTGTACATGACAACCTGCCCCCCACCTAATTATGCATTCCTACCTCAGCCTCTCCACAGGCTACATGCCCATACAATGGTGTGTGGCAATGGTTATTCCACACCATCACGGGGAAATCACAACTGACCATGGTAACTACCACCCCATAAGCCTGACTAGCCTAGTCTGCAATGGTATGGTTCAGATACTCATGGCACTCATTAACAATGACATTGGTAACCTTCGGACATGTGACCCAACCCAGATCAGCTTGGTTGACTACAGTTCATGCCTACTGAACCTGTTTTATGTCTTACATAGAGTCACCAAGATGTTAGATGACAAGGGAGGTGGTTCACACATACTACCTGGACCTCACCAAGGCTTTTGACACCATGCCCCACTCAGGTATTATTGATAAACACACCAGCCTGTACACTCACCCATACATCACAGGTTGGGTTGCCAACAGGCTTACACACACAATCCACATGGTACGACTAGCGGTCTCCAGGTCCAACTCTTGAACAGTCATGACTGGTGTCCCACAGGACTCAGTCCTGGGAGCCCTACTGTTTATCATATACATCTCAGCTGTACAGGCAAACACAAGTGGACTATGGCAGAACATGTTTGGCAATGACTGTAAACTGGGAGCCATGACTGATAGTCCAGCTGACATGGACATCCCTCAGAGGGCCTCACAGAGAACATCACAGGCACTCTGACATGGCCTCCAGCCAAGTGCCACTAACTGCATGGTCATTCCATTATGGAATTGGCACCCACATATTAACACATGAGTGGCAGCCACTTTAATACAGATGAGGTAATGGGGTATCTGGGGACTAAGGTAGATAGTGATCTCTCCTGCGACAATCATATCTCCACAGTAGTTAGGACATCCTTCTATGTAGGCCATCTGACTACTAAAGGATTCCCATCTAGACATACTGGGGTTATAGTGCCTCTTTACTCATCACTCATCAGTCCCATCATAGGGTATAATTATCCATGTGGGATGTACCTCAGAGGACACGTCCGACAGCTGGGGGGTCCATGAATGTGCCTCACCAAGGGGAATACTGGCCTCCAACATATGTCCTATGCAGCCAGACTGAATACACTCCTGCTTTACTCAGTGGCATCTCGTTTACATAGAGATGATCTCCGCTGACCAACACAGCCATGTCGAACTCTGGCTTGATGGATATGCTCCACCTATAGAATCCATGTTACAGTGAGCCACACACTGTAGTGAGCTGACCTTGCCACAACAATAACCGGAAGATGCTGGAGGGACAGCTTCCTGTCACAGACACTCCTCATACTTTGGAACAACATCGCTAACTACATTTTACAGAGCCCCTCACTAACACTCTGCAAGAGAAATTTGAAGGGTGGATGGGAAACAGTAGATGCACTCCAGGGATCCTGCCATTGCCTCTGCTCCACAGAGGGATGGTTAATAACTCAATGGTGTGGCAAATGCTGACAAATGTTGGCTGGCCATATGAATGGTCTCTGGCAGTTGGCCAAGTACCTACCTATGAATCTATACATACAGTATCTGCATATGCTGATAGCTTAGTTTACTGTTCAGGTGTTGACTTACCTTGTGCCACTGGCTGTTGTGTGTGCAATAGTTGAGGGCTGCCTATGTTGGATGCACACAGTAGACTGCCTATACATGACATTTACAGGTAGTCTTGTGTGTGTGCCATCCCTTTTTACGGTGTGTGCAGTTGGAGAAGGGTGTCAGTCCCTAGGTGCCTACACTGTCAGTGTGTGTGTGCTATACATTCCCTCGTTGTCAAGGCTTGGGCATACTGGGCACACCTCCGTCTTCCTACTGGGGCTGGCTCAGGGTGTTCATGGTCTAAGTATCTCTGTGCCTGTGGGACCCTTGGCAATGGTGGTGGGCTATGAGGGCCTTCACCATTCTGTCCCTGCTGCAGCTGTTTCCACAGGACCATATTGTGTAGCATGGCACACACTATGAAGATGTGGGTACACATGCCTGGAGAGTACTGCAAGGCTCCACCAGATATGTCCAAGCAACGGAATCATGATTTCAGCATCCCAAACACACTCTCTATGATGATTCTGGTTTGTACATGTGCCTCATTGTGGTGTTCCTGCATGGGTGTGTGTGCATTTCTGATGGGAGTCATCATCCACGGTTACAGTGCATAGCCAACATCCCCCACCAGGTGGCCATTTGGGATGTCCCCCCTGGCAAATAACCGATACAGCTGTGAGGCATGCCAGATGTGGAAGTTGTGATAGCTTCCAGGGCTGCCAGCAGACACATCCATGATAATGCCCTGGGCATTGCACACGACCTGGCAGTTGATGGAGGGGTATCCCTTGCAGTTTATGTAGCACCTTCCCTGCTCACCGGGTGGTGACTTGATGTGTATATGCGTGCAGTCTATTGCACCCAGTACCTCCAGGTATTCTGCCACATGGTGGAAGAGATGCATATTGCTGGCCAACTCCTCCTGCGTTCGGGGGAAGTATATGTACTCATTGGCATGTGGTAACATGGCATCCAGGAACTGGTATAGTATCCTGGATGCTGATGCCTGTGCGATCCCCATGATATCCCCAGTTGGTCTTTGAAAGGTACCTGTAGCTAGTATTCTCAGGTTTACACATACCTTCGTATCCACTGGGATGGGTTCCCCTCTGTTTTTTCCGGCTCTGAGGCGTGGCCGGCACAGCTCCACAAGTTGCTGTAGGGTGTCCCTGTCCACCCTGTAATGCTGTACTATTTCCAGATCATGTAGCCCCTGGTAGATTAGCCTGGGTCTGAACACTCTCCTCTTCCTCTGGTGCCTGTGGTGGTCGTGTGCATCATCCTCCACACCACCAACACATGCTGGTGGATCAAAGCTATGGCAGCCCCTAAAAGGTACATGATAAAAGTTCCCCGTCTGTATACACCACTGGTGCAGAGTGTATGGGAATACACAAATGTGTATGAGGTGCTTTCAAAGTTTATAGTATTGTGCTATGGATGCTGCTGATGTAAGTGGGTGTGTATGAACTATTCCAGCTGCTGCATGTCTTAATTATGGGTTTTGCAATGAGTACTGCAAGTATGGGGCCTTTACTGTGGAGATCTACTTGCCTGCCTTGATTACTCTGTTGCCCTTTAATTCACTTTTAGACCTGGATCCCATCCCATTATCAGGTATGCATCCACCTGCCGTCTTTATTGTTTTGTACTTTCCCTACCTAGTCATGGCAAATTGTGCCTTGTAGCTGATATACTGCATATCATCTTTGTTCTGCTTTGACACTTTGCTGTTTTCTTTGCAGTACAGACCCTCCCCTTCTCTGTTCTGCAGGTAGCTGCTTGCAGCCTTGTTAGCTGTTGTCAATGGCCCATTGTAGGCTCCTAGGTGTTAATTAGTCATTTGTACTCCAATTTCACTGCTGCAGCATTTCCTTATTTCTTTCCTATATCCTTCCTGTTTCAGCTGCAATGAGCAACTCGCATACCTGTTTACCGGGTTTACACGAATTTTCATCTCTGTTCACATGCATACTCGGTTACCTTGTGTACTCTCAGCTAAGCATAGCTATGGGCAATTCAACACCGATTTAGCAATGCTCCAATGTGCTTACAGCAATGGCGACACACCCCTCTCTTGATGTCATCTTTATCTCAAGGGCTCACCTCGGTGTTATAATGCTATGCTGTTTTGTGCATCCTTACACCAGCGGGAAATCTGTGATTCACTATTACTCCTCTCATTTGCATGGCATTGCCTACTAATTCCTAGCTATTGAGCATAACACTGTCAGAGCCCCTTGGCAACCCTTGCGCTATGAGTATGGTGTAGCATGCCTGCCATTGACTATTATGGAGAAATCATGATATGTGTTTCATTGCGGTTTTATTCTATATTTTTATATATTCTTTGCAATCTCCTTTGTGCACCGCTGCCCTGCGCTTCCACGTTGCAATAGTGCGACTATATATATTTAATGTTAATTTTATATTTTGTACATTTTTTTATGCCAATGGCTATATATTTAGCCATTGGCATATATTAACATTATAATACATGTGTTTGGTCGGCTGTCATGGCTCCGATTTTATGTTTGCATAAATGTAAACCGTTTTCTATGGTTTACATTTCTGCTTGCTTACACTATGCCTGCACCACTTCCTGAATTGCTATATACCTTCATTTGCATGCTACACTGCTGCACATGGGGTAATTAGCATACAGGCACTGTGCGGGCATAGCGTACGCGGGGTAGTGCATGTAGGAATAGCTCATACCTGAATCACTCAGTGGCCATATTTGGTGTTAGATCACCGATGCTACGCCTGCACCTGGCACAAGCTTCATGAATCCTGGGGAGCATTTACTAATAGCACAGGGTCTATCAACATAGAACTTGTGTTCTTATTAGGAAGCAAAAACTTCAATATTTGAAGATGTACATAGTTTTGTGTGTTATTGTAAAGTTTGTAGGTTTTAGGAGGGTTTTTTTGGGAGGGGTGTTTGTTCTGTTTGAGGGCTTTCAAAAAAGCAAAAAGTTATGTAAGATGTGACATAGGTGCAAATGGATATGACATGAAAATAGAAGTTATGTACTTACCATAACGTTCCATGTGGAGTGTTCATCTCGCCTTTGTTCTTACACATGGGTTCGGAGCCGATCCTCGGCTCCGTGCCGGCCTCTTGCAAGCTCTGCATCGAGAAGAAGCTCGAGACAATCTAATACCCACAATCCCCCTCTGCCTTTACCTCAGATCTAGTTTGCAAGCAAACCAATCTACATAACAGTACATTCATGCCATACATCTATACATACATAAACAGACACATATAAGTATATGTGTATACCAACTATGTACAGAGAATAATGACAGTAGCAAAAATGCTTCTGGCCAGGCATCAAAGAACGTTCTTCCTAAGGGTGGGAGGGTGGGACTGTAAGAACAAAGGCGAGATGAACACTCCACATGGAACGTTATGGTAAGTACATAACTTCTATATGTGATAGTGTTCAATCTCGCTTGTTCTTACACATGGGTAGCGCCCCTAGCTCCTAAATCCTGAGGAACTCACGGAGGACGTTCTTGAGCACAGTGGAACCAAAGGTTGCCCTGTCCCTAGAAACCTTATCTACTTTATAATGAGAAATAAATGTATGTGGCTTAGACCAGGTAGCAGCCGCACAAATAGCATCCAGAGGTAGGCGAGCTGCATGAGCCAAAGACGAGATATTGATCTTGTGGAATGTCCCTTGGGTTTGTTTAGAAGGGGTTGATTTGCAGAATCGTGATACATAGATTATACAATCCGCTAACCACTTTGAAAGAGTTCTTTGGTAACTGCAAGTCCTTTCCTGCTATCAGCAAAAGCCACAAAGAGTTGATCTGTTTTCCTGTGATCTTTTGTTCTATCCAAATAAAACCTTAGCTGTCTGTGAACATCCAATTTGTGTAACATATACTCCATTTTGTTGGAGTGGTTTTTGAAGAAAGTGGGTAATTCAATGGACTGATTAATGTTGTTAATAGAACACACTTTAGGGAGGAAGGATGAATTGGTTCGAAGAGAAACTCTGTCAGAGTGAAAGATCAGATAAGGGTGCTTGATGGAGAGAGCCTGAAGTTCAGACACTCGTCTAGCAGAAGTAATGGCTACCAGAAAGAGAGTTTTCCAGGACAAAAATTTTAATGGGCAAGAAGAGGCAGGTTCAAAGGGGGCAACATTAATTTAGATAGTAACAAATTTAGACTCCAAGGTGACGTAGGAGATCTGACCGGAGGTCTAATATGAAAAACTCCTTTTAAAAAGGCTTTACAAAGTCTGTGAGCCATGATAGGAGCTCCACACTCTTCCACATGGAAATTCGAAATGGCAGCCAATTGAACTTTTAGAGTAGCAGGAGAAGCACCCTGATGAAATAAGTCTGTTAAAAACTCCAAAACCTTATTCAAAGGAGCTGTAAAGGGATCAACGTGGTGTGTATTCGCCCAGAATACAAACCGTTTCCATTTGCTAGTATATGTTTTAGTAGTGGAAGCCTTATGCTAAGCCACTAATATATTCTGGACTGCTGGTGACAAAAGATCAGACCTGGCTAAGTTAGAATTGGAGCAGCCAAGCTGCTAGATGGAGTGACAGAAGCGGGATGGGGAACCCCTGACGAAAGTGAGTCAACAGATCCGCTCTGGGTCCAGAATCCAGGGTCCCCAATGCAGTGAATTTTCAGGGAGGGGAAACCAAATTTGACGAGGCCAGAATGGAGCAATCAGTATTATCGTCTGGTGAAGGTTCCTGGTTTTTTGAAGAAATTTCGGTATGTGAGGTAATGGAGGGAATGCGGAGAGGAGGCCCGGGGCCAATCAGAAACCAGTCGCCCCTGGGGACTTCCCTGGAGGGTAATAGGCAAAGTAGCTCCTGCATTTGGCGTGCATTGGACAGGCAAGCAGGTCACAGGAAGGCTGGCACCACGTGCGACAAATCCTTTCGCCACTGACTGTTTCGAGACCACTCGTGCGGTAGCAGAATTGTTCTGCTCAGCCTGTCGGCTATGACGTTGGATGACCCGGGATGTGCTGCTATTAGAAAGACCCGTGGACTCTGCCCACTGCCAAATTCTCATGGCCTCTCTGCATAGTTGATAGGACTTGGTTCCCTTGTTTGTTTATGTACCAGACTACCGACATGTTGTCCGCCTGAACTGCAATAGTCCCTAGAGGAAGAAGGGGAGCAAAGTGTTGCAACGCTAGAAACACTGCCCCCAACTCTAGAACATTGATGTGCAGATTGTACTCCAAATTGGTCCATTAAGCCTTGGACTGTCTGTCCTGAAAGATGCCCCCACCCTATCAGGGAAGCGTCCGTGGTCACCGTAACTGTGGGCGTGGGTAGCACAAACGCCTCCCTGGGAAAGGTTGCACGTTTGGAGCCACCAGTTTAGATCTGTTTTGCAAGTCTTTGTTATGAGAATCTCGTGTGTTAGAGGTAGTTGTTGAAATGACCATTGAGCAAACAGTAGCCATTGTAGAACTCTCATGCAGCCTTCCCATGGAATTGCAATAAGGGAGGCTGACATGAGGCCCAACACCTTCAGTACTAGCTTTGCAGGAGATTTCCTTGACAAGAGTAGAAGACATGTGAGTCTGCATTGATAATATCCTTTCTGGGGGAAGCCTCAGAATTAATTGACGTGTGTTTAACTCTGCTCCTATGAACAAGATATTTTGTGATGGCTGAAGTAAGGATTTTCCGAAATTTACGGAGATCCCTAGGTGAACACACAGTTGAAGAACATAGTCTCTGGCCTGCAGTAGTTGACGCGGTGGTGGCTGAAAGGAGCCAGTCGCCCAGATACGGAAACACCTGAATCCCTGACGCCTCAAGTGAGACGCTACCACTGCCATGCATTTGGTGAAGACCCTGGGGGCTGAGGTCAGACCAAAGGGCAGGGCTGAAATTGAAAGTGACTGGCCCCCAGCCGGAAGCGCAAATGATCTCTGGATGCCCTGGCCATTTTGATGTGGTAGTATGCATCCTCTAGATCTATTGAGCACATCCACTGCCCTTCTGTAGAAATGGAAGGATCGATTGAAGCTGCGACCATTCGAACTTTTCTTTCTTGACGAAAGTATTGAGGTAACTCAGGTCTAGAATGGGCCTCCAGTCCCTGTTTTCTTTGGAACTAAAAGAACCTTGAGTAAGTCCCAATCCTTGCTGGTCCGCTGGGACTGGCTGGATGACTCTTTTTCTAACAACTTTGAAATTTCTAAAGCTGCTGGCTCTGCAGATGGGTACATCTGGAGTCTTTTCTTTGGAATGGGATAGGATAGGAAAGGTATGGTGTAACCTCTGGTAACTACGCTTTTTACCCAATTGTCTGTAGTTATATCTTGCCAGGCCTGAGGGTAAAAAGCCAAGCGACCCCGACTGCCTCCAGAGCAGGACAGTCGGCCTCCTCTCAGGAGTGCTGGAAAGGTTTACCAGGGAGTGTATCCCCGTCACCTTGATGTTGCGGACCCCTCTGCCGCCAGGGTGGCGTTCCACCTCTGCCCCTCCTCTGCCTCTAGAGGGGGCATCACCTGTGTGCCCGGAAAGACCCTTGATTTTGTTCCAAACCACATTTTCCCACCGCTGCCCTTTGGGGCACGGTCTGGTTGGGGTGGAAAACGGACTCCGACAGCAGACAGAGTCTTTCCTCTTGTTCACACCGGTAAGGGTCTCCTTTACCTTGGGGCCAAAAAGTGGCACCGTCCAAAATGGGGCGCTTGTAAAGGAAGACTTGAAGGCTTCCAAAAGGAGCATAGGTGCATCCAGGATTGTCTACGAAGAGCAATCGCTGAAGTTGCTGCCCCATTCGAACCTTCGCCGCGTGAGGAAATCAGCCTCATGGACGAGTTAACAATCGATGTTAGGTATTGAGTTGCGCTGTCACTTTCTCTGAGACAGCTGCATCTGTAGTACCCTGGAGGGTATCTCCCAACTCTTTGACTAGATCCCTCTGCAGACGTGTAAAATGGGTCAAATAGTTCAGGGACCGCATGGAAAAGCCGCTGAACTAAAATGCGCTTCCCATATCTATCCATCGTCCTAGAATCTTTATTAGGCGGATGGACAGACTAAGAAGACTCCGACATCTCCTTTTTCGTGGCTGCAGCCACCACCATAGCGCCTACTGGAACTCCTTTAGTAAGGTAGGACTTATCCCGAGGTGCTGTGATGTACTTGTTCGGTTTCCTAGGAACAGGTTCCACTGTGTCAGGAGCCTCCCACGCCTTCGAGCAATAAGTTCCATTAGTTCGTCAAGGGCGGAGTGACCCAGGAGGAGGAAGGGCGAAAGCACCAAATGCCTTCAGCAGAACTGACTCATCCTCAGAAGGGAAGGGACTGCCAGTCACCTCTCTGTTTCAGGATCTCCAAAATGTCTGAAAAGAGACATCTTCTGAAGGTGACTTAGGGGACCCTCTGACTCATCTAAGTCAGTATCAGAATGGTTTTTATTTTTGCCATTTACAGGTAGTCTTGTGTGTGCCATCCCTTTACGGTGTGTGCAGTTGGAGAAGGGTGTCAGTCCCTAGGTGCCTACACTGTCAGTGTGTGTGTGCTATACATTCCCTCGTTGTCAAGGCATGGGCATACTGGGCACACCTCCGTCTTCCTACTGGGGCTGGCTCAGGGTGTTCATGGTCTAAGTATCTCTGTGCCTGTGGGACCCTTGGCAATGGTGGTGGGCTATGAGGGCCTTCACCATTCTGTCCCTGCTGCAGCTGTTTCCACAGGACCATATTGTGTAGCATGGCACACACTATGAAGATGTGGGTACACATGCCTGGAGAGTACTGCAAGGCTCCACCAGATATGTCCAAGCAACGGAATCATGATTTCAGCATCCCAAACACACTCTCTATGATGATTCTGGTTTGTACATGTGCCTCATTGTGGTGTTCCTGCATGGGTGTGTGTGCATTTCTGATGGGAGTCATCATCCACGGTTACAGTGCATAGCCAACATCCCCCACCAGGTGGCCATTTGGGATGTCCCCCCTGGCAAATAACCGATACAGCTGTGAGGCATGCCAGATGTGGAAGTTGTGATAGCTTCCAGGGCTGCCAGCAGACACATCCATGATAATGCCCTGGGCATTGCACACGACCTGGCAGTTGATGGAGGGGTATCCCTTGTGGTTTATGTAGCACCGTCCCTGCTCACCGGGTGGTGACTTGATGTATATGTGCGTGCAGTCTATTGCACCCAGTACCTCCGAGTATTCTGCCACATGGTGGAAGAGACGCATATTGCTGGCCAACTCCTCCTGCGCTCGGAAGTATATGTACTCATTGGCATGTGGTAACATGGCATCCAGGAACTGGTATAGTATCCTGGATGCTGATGCCTGTCGCGATCCCCATGATATCCCCAGTTGGTCTTTGAAAGGTACCTGTAGCTAGTATTCTCAGGTTTACACATACCGTATCCACTGGGATGGGTTCCCCTCTGTTTTCCGGCTCTGAGGCGTGGCGGCACAGCTCCACAAGTTGCTGTAGGGTGTCCCTGTCCACCCTGTAATGCTGTACTATTTCCAGATCATGTAGCCCTGGTAGATTAGCCTGGGTCTGAACACTCTTCTCTTCCTCTGGTGCCTGTGGTGGTCGTGTGCATCATCCTCCACACCACCAACACATGCTGGTGGATCAAAGCTATGGCAGCCCCTAAAAGGTACATGATAAAAGTTCCCGTCTGTATACACCACTGGTGCAGAGTGTATGGGAATACACAAATGTGTATGAGGTGCTTTCAAAGTTTATAGTATTGTGCTATGGATGCTGCTGATGTAAGTGGGTGTGTATGAACTATTCCAGCTGCTGCATGTCTTAATTATGGGTTTTGCAATGAGTACTGCAAGTATGGGGCCTTTACTGTGGAGATCTACTTGCCTGCCTTGATTACTCTGTTGCCCTTTAATTCACTTTTAGACCTGGATCCCATCCCATTATCAGGTATGCATCCACCTGCCGTCTTTATTGTTTTGTACTTTCCCTACCTAGTCATGGCAAATTGTGCCTTGTAGCTGATATACTGCATATCATCTTTGTTCTGCTTTGACACTTTGCTGTTTTCTTTGCAGTACAGACCCTCCCCTTCTCTGTTCTGCAGGTAGCTGCTTGCAGCCTTGTTAGCTGTTGTCAATGGCCCATTGAAGGTCTTAGGTGTTAATTAGTCATTTGTACTCCAATTTCACTGCTGCAGCATTTCCTTATTTCTTTCCTATATCCTTCCTGTTTCAGCTGCAATGCGCAACTCGCATACCTGTTTACCGGGTTTACACGAATTTTCATCTCTGTTCACATGCATACTCGGTTACCTTGTGTACTCTCAGCTAAGCATAGCTATGGGCAATTCAACACCGATTTAGCAATGCTCCAATGTGCTTACAGCAATGGCGACACACCCCTCTCTTGATGTCATCTTTATCTCAAGGGCTCACCTCGGTGTTATAATGCTATGCTGTTTTGTGCATCCTTACACCAGCGGGAAATCTGTGATTCACTATTACTCCTCTCATTTGCATGGCATTGCCTACTAATTCCTAGCTATTGAGCATAACACTGTCAGAGCCCCTTGGCAACCCTTGCGCTATGAGTATGGTGTAGCATGCCTGCCATTGACTATTATGGAGAAATCATGATATGTGTTTCATTGCGGTTTTATTCTATATTTTTATATATTCTTTGCAATCTCCTTTGTGCACCGCTGCCCTGCGCTTCCACGTTGCGATAGTGCGACTATATATATTTAATGTTAATTTTATATTTTGTACATTTTTTTATGCCAATGGCTATATATTTAGCCATTGGCATATATTAACATTATAATACATGTGTTTGGTCGGCTATCATGGCTCCGATTTTATGTTTGCATAAATGTAAACTGTTTTCTATGGTTTACATTTCTGCTTGCTTACACTATGCCTGCACCACTTCCTGAATTGCTATATACCTTCATTTGCATGCTACACTGCTGCACATGGGGTAATTAGCATACAGGCACTGTGCGGCATAGCGTCTGTGGGTAGTGCATGTAGGAATAGCTCATACCTGAATCACTCAGTGGCCATATTTGGTGTTAGATCACCGATGCTACGCCTGCACCTGGCACAAGCTTCATGAATCCTGGGGAGCATTTACTAATAGCACAGGGTCTATCAACATAGAACTTGTGTTCTTATTAGGAAGCAAAAACTTCAATATTTGATGATGTACATAGTTTTGTGTGTTATTGTAAAGTTTGTAGGTTTTAGGAGGGTTTTTTTGGGAGGGGTGTTTGATCTGTTTGAGGGCTTTCAAAAAAGCAAAAAGTTATGTAAGATGTGACATAGGTGCAAATGGATATGACATGAAACACCTGTATAAAAGATCAAACTGCTGGACAGTATATACATGTAACAAAAAGTTGGAACTAGACATTTAGCAAAACAGCAGTTATATATAAAAGATGGTAATAACCATATAAGAAAATGATGCTTTCTGTAATGTCTTTTAATCTAAATGGTCTTACAGATAAAAATAAAAAGAAACAGTAGTGAACTATATTAAAAAATGTAGAGTGCAAACAGCTATGCTACAGGAGACACACCTGGAAAGAACTGAATATGTGAATTTGATAAAGAAAAGTTTTCAGGATGGTTATTCAGTGGAATATTTGGGGCAAAGGAAAGGATCAGTACTTATTTTAATTGCAAGAGGAGCTCCAATAGTGATAGAAGAGGAAGAAAAAGACAATAATGGAAGATACATAGTACTAAAGAGCTACTGGCTAGGGAGGAGGATTATACTGGCATGCATTTACATCCCCCCTAAAACTGCTATAATGGAGCTTAAGAAAAATTTGGGAGAAATAATCAGCTTTCAGCAAGGAATATTACTTACAGGTGGAGACTGGAATTTGGTTTGCAACAGTGAAGATGTGACTAGGGGGCCTAGAAGGGATATATAATAAGGGAGGGTAGATTTTTGAAGAAATTTATGAAAATGTTTGGCATGGAAGATGTGAATTCATTACTAGGAGTTTGGAGTGAATTTGCATATTACTCACTGAGATACAAAAACTGGGCTAGGCTAGGTAGGTTTTATGTCTCACAGGAACAAGGTCTTGAAACACACCCAATAACTATTTCAGATTATACGCCAACACCAATAATAACCAAAATAAAAACACAAAGTAATGAAATGAAAATGAGACTCTAGTGCTTTCCCACCTACCGGCTGAAAAGAAAGGAATTTAAGGAACGGGTTGTGCTCTTATTTCAGGAGCTACTACAGAAGACAGATTTGTCTTCTGAAAACATAGCAAAGGAGTGGGATAAAATTAAAGTGGATTTTAAAACTAGGTTGGAAATAAAAGAAAGGGAGATATGGTTAAACAGTAACAATAATTATTTACAGGGATTGATAAAATGTTAAAAGTATTGCAAAACAAGGGAAATCTCTCAGAACAAGAAAAGAGCAACTGCAGAATGCTAAACAGAAAATAAGGGATTACCTCGATAATATGCATGAGTTTAGAAAGACTGCTGTTAAGCAACTGTTTTTTGATAATAATTCTAGAGCACAAAAACTCTTAGCACAACAACTCAGGCAACAAAATGTGGAAAGGGCAGTCACCAAGCTTAGGGAGCCTATAACGAGGAATGTAGTATTAGAAATATTTGGAAATTTTATGAAAATTTGTATAAAGCAGACAAATATGGAAATCAAGAAAAGGTACAAATGGAAATGTTTATGGAAGAATTAAATACGCCAAAGTTAGAGGTAGATGAGGCTCAGTTACTAGCAGTTAGGATAGGAAGGGATGAGATAAAAACAGCTATGTATAATCAATCTACAGAAAAGTCCCCAGGAACAGATGGTATTCCTGTGGAAGTTTGGAGGTTAGGAGGGAAAAAAATGATAAAGATTTGGAAGGTTTTGTTTAACAATATTTTAAGAGGAGTAAAAGTTCCAGCATCCTGGAAGAAGGCACTGGTAACAGTAATACCTAAAGAGGGTAAAGATCCATCAGATCTAGCTTCATACAGGCCCATTCCATTACTAAACCATGATTAGAAAGTGGAATCCATTGTAAACCAAAAGGAGCAAAACTAAGAAAATACAAAGCGAACTGGACGACCAGGAAAAGTAAAATTTTATTGAGCTTTAAATATTCCATGTTTTTTACAACCATGACAAGAATGTTGTTGATTTTATTTGTTCTTGGTTATGAAAATATAGTTATAAAGAGATATAACATCTATGGTCAAAATTTACATGACTTACTAGTAAAATGCATTAAGGAGCCTGTACCTTTAAAAGTGTATGTACTTTTTATAGTCTTTTTAATTGATTTATTTAGTGGTTATATAAGACTCAGTGTGTAACTTGATTTTATTCTGAAGAAGTCATAGTTAAAAATTGACGAAAGTGCTCAATACAATTTTACTTTTCTTGGTCGTCCAGTTCGCTTTGTATTTTCATGATTAGAAACTGTTTATGTCTACAATGGCTAAAAGAATGACAAAAGTGATACCAAAATTGATAGATATGGATCAGTGTGGTTTTGTGGAGGGGAGGCAAACATTTGACAATATTAACAGAACAATGATGATCCATAGGGAAGCAGAATGTAAGAAAGTACTTCATTTATTGGTGGGTCTTGATGCAGAGAAAGCATTTGACAGAGTAAACTGGAACTTCATGAGCAGGGCAATGGAAACATTTGCATTCCCTGATACAATTATAAGGTTGATTAGAAGAATATATGAGGGATCTGAGGTGCAAATTAAAGTGGATGGGGTCCTCTCCAATAATTTCTGCTTGAGTAGGCAGGCAGGGTTGTCCGCTTTTCCCTTTGTTGTTTGCATTATATTTAGAAACACTGGCAAAGAAAATAAGGGACGCAGAAATTCAAGGATATAATTGGTATGGTAGTCAGGAAAAGCTGGCTTTGTTTGCAGATGATATTATTCTATACATGACAAAACCAGAAAGGGACATTACAGTGTTGTGGAACATTTTAAGACAATTTCAAATCTTCTCAGGATACAAAAGTAATAAAGGTAAAACAATGGCAGTAGCGGTAAATTATGTACCCACACACAAATTGATCCAACAATAGCCATATTTATGGGGACATGATAAAATGAAGTATTTAGGAATATGGATTAGAAATTATTCTGTGGTGGCTGCTAATGATATGAGGAAGAAGATAATACAAAAATTGAGAAACTGGAAGTTTTGTTATATGGATATGGATACTAAGATACACGCCATTAAAATTGTTTAGTCTCTTTAGTCTTACACACCAGCCAGGCATACTTTTATCAACCGGAGGAGAAATTGCGGACAGCAATTAAAAAAATAGTTGAAGGATTTTATTTGGGAAGGGAATACAGCAAGGGTCAAGTGGGATAAGCTGATTCTACCAACAGAACAAGGTGGACTAGGATTACCTAATTTGAGAGGGTATTTTACAGCAACACAGTTAAGGCTCTTATACATAGCACAGGCAGAAAGCTATAATTCAGTGTGGAAAGGGATGATGATGACACAGAGAGGAAGCTCAAGAAATAAGGAGAGATTGGGATTTTGGATGCAGACTCAAGGAGAACAACCAAAATCATACAGAGTAATATATTCATAAAATAGCAGAGAGTATTCTAAGAACCAAACCAGTATGAGAATGGAGAAAAGAGATTTTGCCGATAGGGTTGACTGTAGTCAGGGATACAAATAATAGACAAGAGGGGTCTAGAATTTATTGAGGAAAATTGGCAAAGGAACCACGGTATTGGGAACAAATAACTAGAAAGGGAAAGGTAATAGAATGGGAAGAGGCCAAAAATTTATTTGGAATGCAGGTTAGAGATTGCCTTCCCTAGCAAGGATTGATATCAGAGTATAGGCAAAGAGAAAGAAATAGGAGGCTCCTAAATGAAAGACCAGCACTGACAGAGTTTTTAATAAAATGTAGAACTGAAGCTGTCATTAAAAAGGAATAATTGGTAAAGCATATAAAATACTGCATGATAATTACAAGAATCAATCCGAGGAGCTTAGAAAGGATTGGGAAGAGAGATCGGATAAGAAATTCACAAACAGACAATGGGGGGGATATATGTATATATGTTTATCTCACAACTTCTCTGAAGTACAGGCTAACACAGAAGGCCTCTGGCTAATGAAGTTCGCAGATGTCTGCAAACTAGGAGTCATAGTCAATCCCCAAATGATGTGGACATCCTACAGAAGGGCCTCGCTGAGACAGATGCCTGGTGTCAGAGCCATGGCCTCAAGCACAATGCCAAAAAGTGCAGTGTCATCCCCTTTGGTACAAACTCTGTACCCATGAACTACCACATAGGCAGCAATCTACTTAACACCGAATGCGTGATAAGAGACCTTGGGACCCAGGTGGACAGTAGTCTCTCCTTTGATAGTCACATTGCCAGGGGCGGCTCGTCCTATCGGACTGCAGCCCTCCCACCTAGAAAAAAACAAAACAAAAAGTGGTACCCAGCAATCATTGCTGTGAGATACCAGGAATCTGTGCGGTGATGACCGCACAGAACAGAGGAGCTCCAGACTGCTTCAGCCAGAACCAATGAGGAGGACTGAGCTGCTCTCGCGGGACAGTCAGTGCGTGGGCTTCGTGTAGGTGTTTGGATTGTGGGCTTGCTTTGTTTGCTGGATTAGTGTGTGTGTGTGCATGTGTGTGTGTGTGTGTGTGTGTGTGTGTGTGTGTGTGTGTGTGTGTGTAAAATGCCCCAGTTACTATATACTGGTGGCTAGAGAGAACAAATGGTGGTGGGTAGAGATAGAGAGGTAGAGGCTTGAACCCTGTATGCAGGTGTTAAGGACCTGAATTCCCTACTCACCACCATTTGTAAAAAAAATTGCAGATTTTTGCCTCATATTTGATCTGATCTGTTCCTCATAATATATGTGGTTTCTAAATGTTCCAATGCTTGATATTTGATGGTGCAGTGGTAGCATTGTTGCCTCACAGCTGCAGGTTCTCAGGTTTGATTCTTGGCTGGGGTGCCTTTTGTCTGGGGTCTGCATCTTCTCCCTGTGTTTGTGTGGGTTTGCTTTTGTGTCCTCCCATGTTACAAAGACATGTCTGCATTATTTCTTCCTAGGCCTCTGCTGAAAATTGTTCTTTTTTGTTCCAAGTCAGATTGTCCTGATTAACAAATGTTAAATAAAATTGACAGGCATTTGAATTTCAGACTTCAGGTTTCTGAATGTTTAATTCCTTACATATTTGATGGTGCAGTGGTAGCATTGTTGCCTCACAGCTTTAGGTTTTCTGGTTTGATTCTTGGCTAGGGTGCCTTCTGTGTGGAGTCTGCATCTCATCCCTGCGTTTGTGTTGATTTGCTCTGGTGTCCTGCCATTTTACAAAGACATGTGTCTGCAGTATTTCTCCCTGGGCCTCTGCTGAAAATTGTTTTTGTTCCATCAGAAGTAAAATTGACAGGCATTTGAATTTCAGACTTCATATTCTTCAGAAAATACATAGTAACACAACCTTTTATTCTAGCAATTTTCTAAGTTTATAAGATGAATATTTGAAATTTGTCCTAATTTTTGGGACTGTATTACCCCATTATTGGCTTTGTCCAGGTTTTTTTGTGCTAAGGTTGACAGCTATGGCAAGAACTGAATTCACTGAATATGTTTGAGGGCTGTATTCCCTCATTACTGGGTTTGTCCATGTGTTTTGTGCTAAGAGGTTGACAGCTATGATGAGAACTAAATTCATTAAATGATAGCCATTTAAGTTTCAGTCTCTCTTTCACAAAGCAGCTGATTTGGCGTAGTGGTATGTTGCTCTGACTGTTTTGCACAGGGACCTTGGCAGTAAAATGTATGGTGGTAACACAGCATTTTTCTTTCACAAAGCAGCTGATTTAGCATAGTGGTATGTTGCTCTGACTCTCTTGCACAGGGACCTTGGCAGTAAAATGTATGGTGGTAACACAGCATTTTATTCTAGTAACTTTCCAAGATTATACAAGCAATGTTTAATGTGTCCCTGGTTTTTGGCCTTTTGACCCCCCCCCCAATAAATTTGGCTTTTTCCAGATTTCTTGTGCTGCGAAGTTGAGATGCAGTTGAGTGTTGAGTAGATTTTACAAGGAGCTAAGAGCTGCAGGGGAAGAGAAGTTTAGTGCTGCTTATGCTAAGTCAGCTTGCATTGTTAATAGCACAACAGGTTGTGTACTTGCTTTTGATGCAGAAGGTTGTTGGTTCTACTCCCACAAGGGGTGAATGCTGCTGTACTGAAAAAGTTAAGATACTAACTATGAGCCTGTTATCAGTTTGCCATCCATTTCCTATTGCAATATTACTAGCTTATCATTTTAATGTAATATAGGCAATTTATTCCTCAGGGGCATCAGACACTTTATTTTCGATGAAACCATGAAATATAAAGGTGTTTGCTAGCAGCAACCTCTTCATTAGTTACAGATTTATTTAATGTGGAATTATTTAGATGACTTTTTTACTTCTTCAGAGACTGTGCATATTTACTGATAATGGTGGACTGTAGAATTGTGCATATTTACTGATAATGGTGGACTGTAGAATTGTGCATATTTACTGATAATGGTGGACTGTAGAAGTTTGAGTAGACTTTTATGATGGAAGTGTTCTGAACTGGACAGTTTTGTCATTATGGGTGCATGCATTTTGTTTCATTGTTTACTGGAAATATGTTCTGAATTGGGCAGTTTTGTCATTATTGGTGCATGCATTTTGTTTCATTGTTTACTGGAAAAATGTTCAAAACAATAGGAAGGTGTATCAAAAAGCACATGTATGTTTCATATGCAAGGAGCCTATGATTTGAAAACAGCCCAGAATTAATCTTTATCTGCCACTGATAAAATGTATTTTCTTTGAATGTGGGTTTCAATGCTGTTTCAATGAATGTGAGTTTCAAGGGCAGAGATGTTTTAATGCTAAGTTTGTTTAGCAGATGTCTTAGTGTTTGTGCTGTAAAATACAAAATAAAACTTTCCAATGAAGTCCAGCTCATCATAGAAGTAAATCAGTATGCACATTAGTGTCTATGGTAAATGGAGTGAAATAGCCAAGTAATGAATCATTGGAATGGATGCAGGGGAAGGCTCCATTTGACCAGATTTTGTGATGGGGAAGCACGGCAAACTTAGACAGCCCCAGCTGAACTATACCTCCCAACTGTCCAGATTTTCAAAGAATGAATAGATTTTTGCTTCTTATTTTTGGTTTGTTCCTCATAAAATTTGTGGTTTTCTGGCAAATCATTTAGGAATTAAGTCACTAAATAATGACACACTGTTTCAGACTTCATAACCTTCAGAAAAATGCATGCTAAAGTAAGACCTGTTCTATCAACTGTCTCAGTTTATACAAGAGCAATTTTTAGTACTGTTTATATGTTCCCCCAATATATTTGGCCTTGTCCAGATTTATTGCATTAACAGGTTGAGAGGTACATGCAAATAAATTGCTTTATAGAATTAGGCATAGCCAAATCTCTCAACTGTCCCTGATTTTGGCTGAAAATGTTGCTCTTCCCCCTAATAATCCCTCCGCAAAATAGCAATTTTGGAAGAAAACATGGAGGGTTTACAATTAAGAAATAACTGTAATAATCAGAGTTATAGATTACTTTTATTTCAGAAATGCATGTAGATTCTTTTATTTTGTCAGCTGCTCAAGTTAGCAGTACTAATATTAAAGTGTCCCTTCTTTGACAGGTTCCCAGCTGTATTGTGTGGCTAGTTTATATTTTTACATCACATTTTTGGTCCATTTTTCATAAAATTGTGTTTTTTTTGGCAAATTAGTGACAAATCATTAAAGACTGAAGTTAGAAAATAATGACAGACATTTGAGTTTCAGATTTCATACCATTCAGAAAATTCATACTAATGCAAGACCTATTCTATTATCTTTCTAAGTTTATAACAGCAACATTTTAAAAATTGTCCTTATTTTTGGGCCTTTGTCCTACTTCTTTGTATGCTTTGTCCAGATTTCTTGCTCTGAGGTTGAGAGGTATGACAAATGTGTCAGGGCCATCACAGACAGCCAATGACATTTCAAATTGTGACATACTTGTTGCACCCCACTCCCCCATGTAGTGACTCTGGATGTGTCGAAGCAAGGCAAGGAGTAGTTATGCAGTGTAAATGTGCAGAGTATCCCCCCCATCCAAGGTAGGCACAAGTACTAGAGTGGCTTTTCATCTGTTCTTGATTTTTGCAGAATGGTCTGGTTTCTGTCATATTTTTTGTACTGTTGATTTATGCTTATTACTCAAAGTGTCTGTTGCTCTGTGTTTAAGTAGCAATACTTTAATGACCATCAGGTAAGCTTGGCTGAGATCGTAAGATGCAAGTAAGCTTTAATAAGCATACTGTTAAAGAATTGCCAACATTGAAAGCCTTTCTGTTGTTGCCATGTAGAGAATACTTAACTAGATAATGTATAAGCCTTGGATATTGAAATGCATATGACAGTATTTGTAATAAAGGACAGGATTACATTATTTTAAGAAGCTCATTACACTTGGAGACTTCCAGTCATCTCTGCAGGCTTTACCCGTAAACTAAACAGAATGCCAATTGTGTGGTCCATAACCTGTACAGTAATCCTTTTAAGCAATGTATCTTGAGCTTATTTCTTGTTTGCTTTTCATTTTTTATTTTGATCATGTTTTCCCCATGAAACAAGTAGAAAGTTGTCAGGCAGCAGGTCTTTTTTTGGATAAGAAATATTTTTACAAGTGGGGGCATCAGAGATTTCTACTTTCAGCATGTTACTTGGTACTTTAATAAAGCTGAATATAAATTATAATTAGAACTGCAGTGCAAGAAGTGGTTTGAGTTGAGTGCTGCTTGTTTTTCTTATACTTGATTTTGACTGGCATTCCATTAATGTATTTAAAAAGTAATTTATTTTTTCATGCCTCACAACCTTTTTGTTTCCATCTAGATATTAAGTAAGCTGTCATGCAGCCAATGCATTGAAATATTTTTATTCTTCTACACTTCATTTTGTCTTGATTGGACTCTCATAATGATGATTTGGCACCCAGGGCAGTGTATTTAGTTAGTTTTTGTGGTTTTGAGCATAGCTCCTCCCCTTTCTAGTTGGCCGCACCCCTTCCAATTGACCCCACCCATTCAGCTGTCTCCTGCAGCCCCCCTTTGATTTGAAGTCACCAGCTGCCACTGCACATCGCCACAGTAGTCAGGAAGTCCTTCTACATGGCACACCTCATCATAAAAGGGTTCTCATCCAATAAAAAAGAGGTCATTGTTCCCCTCTACTCGACACTCATTAGACCCATTATAGAGTACAACGCCCCTTTTGGAATGTACCTCACAAGACATCTGCAGCAGCTGGAAAGGCCACAGAAGTACCTCACAAAAAGGATTACTGGCCTCAAACAAATGCCCTACACTGACAGCCTCAAAAAACTCCAGCTTTACTCCGTAGCATATCGCCTACTCTGAGGTGATCTCTGCCTAACATATAAAGCTATGTCAAACCCAGAGCTGTTGGACATGCTACACCTAAAGAAATCCCAATCCCCCCCAGCTACATGCTCTAGGGACCTAAACCTTGTCACCACAATAAACAGGACATGCTGGAGGGATAGATTCCTGTCTCAGAGACTTCCCAAACTCTGGAACAGGCTACCCATCTATGTCAACCAAAGTTCTTCATTAGCACTCTTCAAGAAAAATCTTGATGAGTGTATGGGAAATAGGGGATCACTTCTGTGTCTCTGCTCGACAGTGGCACAGGAAAATAACTTTCTTGGGTGGCGTAAGCCAAGGAACCTTGTTGGCTAGGCTTACGTAGGCCCTTGGGCCGATAGCCTACTACCTAGCTATGAACTTATGAAATATGCAACAAAGTCTAGAAGATTTAGGATCTTTGCCTGGAAATGTTTATGTAGATATTTTTATACCCCAAGTAGACACCAAAGAATTTTTCCTCAGATGGACAGCAAATACTGGAGGTGTGATGGGCAAGAAAGAGGTAGCTGGGAACATATTTTTTGGAGGTATGATGAGCTAGCAGACTTTTGGGATTCTCTGCAGGCTGTTCTGTCGGTGATGCTGGGTGGGAGGATTGGAATGACTGGCAAGATGATTTTTTTGAGTTATGCTACAGAATCAGAATTGCCTAGACATAATAAAGCCTTGCTGAGTCTAATTATGATGGCTACCAAAAAAGCAATTACTAGAAAATGGAAATCAAAGTCTAGACCAGCTTTACTAGAAGTAGTGAATATAGTAACAGAGATACAACAACTGGAATTGGGATCTTTAGAAAAGGGAAGGAGCAAACTGCATAGGAAAAATGGGAACTGTGGGAAAAGTGTATGCAGAGCAGGAATGAGGTTTAAGTGGCAGGATTTGAAAGAGCTATATAATGCTTAACCGCTAATGACTAGAATGTTTATAAGCGATTAGTAAAGTTTACTACTACAGTTGTTTCAATGGTGTCTATGATGTAAACTGTTTACAACTAAAGTGATTTCATTTTGTATGTTTTTCATTTATATAAATGTAAGATTGTTTTTGTCACGTGGAAATTTAATAAAGATGTTGGGAAAAAAAAAGGAAAACTTATGCAGCACCTAGACATGTCACTGTAAAAACTCTCCATGATCTTCCTCCATAAAACTACACCCTGCTATCATTCAGTCCCTGTCCTCACAACATTCCATACCAACGTATTCTTATCCTTCAATAATGACACATCCTTTTATTAACTACTTATAGAATTGTGTCTTAGAACTAGGGTCTATAGCACATCATTAAACTTGTATAAGTTCGAACGATGTAATATTGAACCCAAAAGTCCGGAACCACACAATAACGAACACACAGAACAGCGATTTTTTTCTCAGGGAAAAAAAATTGCTGTCCCCTAACAAAAAAAAAAATAAACCTTAAACTAAAACTAAAGTGGGGGGCTTCACTCCCCACACCCCCAACATGGGGGGCTGTGCCTCCCACACCACCCCCTGCTTAATTATACAAACTCTGAGATTGCACCACAGTGGAGGAAATAGCAAAGCCCTAAAAACAGCCCGATTTTTTTCCCTGAGGAAAAAAATCGATGTGCCGTGGCTTTGCTATGTTTGCATTTTGGACTTTTGGGTTCGATATGACATCGTTCGAACTTATACAAGTTCGATGATGTGATATAGACCCATAGAACTAGACTATTTCTCACTAATAGCTCTGTTTACATAGTCAAATGTACTGTTTTTTTCTCAAAGATGTTGCTAATTATTTTGATGTAAGATATATTCTCTAAAATGTTATGTGCTGTACTTTAATATGTTATGTCTTTTAATATGTTGTTTACTTTACTTAATTTACTATATTTTAACTTTATGATGTTTGTGGAGCTTTACTCCCTGGGCCTCCACTGAAAAAGCACTCTTGCTCACTCAGAATTTCCCGGTCAACAAATGACAAATAAATAATAAATAAATAAATACATGACTGCACAGAGGCTACTGTACCTACCAGAAGTAATCCCAAACACCAAAAACAAACTGCATTGGTGGAATACTTACCTCAACAGAGTATATAACAAAAGGAAAAAAATCATGGCCAAAATCAGAAACAGCAGCTCTCATCATACCAAGAGCTAACGGATTAAACAGGAAACTAAGAGGACTATTAAGTCCAGCAAGGCCAATTATGAGGTCAGGATAGCCTCTCAGGCAAAGGACAACCACAAGGCCTTTGACAGCTATGTCTGAAACCTTAAAAGTCATGTGCTGAAATGGAGGCAAATAGTACCAACCTCACTGACAAGAGTGACAAAGAGAATCTGCTGGCTGATAAATATAGTTCTAACTTCACCCCCACTCTACCCAACCACCCATAAATCCCTCCTGGCATAACCCCTCCAACTATCAGGAAGAAGTAGGTCATCGTGATGCTTAAGGCCAAAATCACTGCCACAATGGACCCCAACAATATCCCAGGTTGTCTTCTAAATAGCCTAAAATAAGAAGTTATGTACCTACCATAACGTTCCATGTTAGTTGTCTTCTTCTCGCCTTCTTTCTTGCTGGATGGGTTCGGAGCCGATCCTCGGCTTCAACTCGGCCAATACTAAAAGCTCGAGAGCTAATTCCACCGGCTCGAGGCTCCCCTATATCCCACAATGCTAGGCGGTAACTACTCAGATCTCATTTGATAGCTATACCAAGCAATCCTAGTCTCCATAGAATGGAGTAGGGAAACCCACCTCAAAACAATCTGCGTAAAGGAAAGGCAGACCTCAGTAAGGATAGAAGAGGTGGAAGAACGTGTGGGAATGACAACTTTCAGAAGAAAACACAAAATGAATTCCAGTCGGTCTGTCCAGGCTTGGGGGAAGGAGGGTGGGGCGAAGAAAGAAGGAGAAGAAGACAACTAACATGGAACGTTATGGTAGGTACATAACTTCTTAATGTTAAGTTGTCAATCTCGCCTTCATTCTTGCTGGATGGGACCGCGTCCCTAGCACCTTATCCCGGGTGGCCTATCTGAACAGACTCTTGAGAACAGTGGAACCAAAATTGGCACGACTTCTGGAAACCATGTCCAATTTGTAATGTGAAATTAATGTATGAGGAGAAGCCCAGGTGGCTGCTGCACAAATTGAATCTATTGGCAGCCTATCCTAAAAAGCTACGGATGTAGCTAATGCCCTAGTTGAATGAGCTCTAGGTCTTGAGGGTAGTTTTTGATGTCTGATCTCATAGATGAAGGTTATTGTAGAGGTGAGCCATCTAGAGAGGGATACTTTAGTAACTGGAAGGCCCAATTTACCTTCTGCATATGACAGAAACAATTGATCAGATTTCCTGAATTGTTTAGTCCTGTCTAAGTAATATCTAAGTTGGCGATGAACATCCAAAAAATGTAGCTTTTGTTCAGACCTGTTTGAATAGTTAGGGAAAAAGACGGGAAGATCAATAATTTGGTTTAGGTTTATTTGAGAAGAAATTTTAGGCAAAAAGGATGGATTAGTACGGAGGGATACCCTATCTTTGTGAAAAACTAAGTAAGGAGGACGACTGCACAGAGCATGGAGTTCGGATACCCTTTTTGCTGAAGTTATAGCTACCAGAAAAAGTGTCTTCCAAGAAAGCAACTTCAGAGAACATGAAGCCGCCGGTTCAAAGGGGGGAAGAATTAAAGATGCCAGAACCAAGTTTAAATCCCATGGAGGCGGGGGATCTTTGATTGGAGGTTTAAGAAGAAATATACACCTTTAAAAGGCTTTACAGAGTTTGTGAGCCATGATGCTAGACTCTGAAACACCAACATGAAAATTTGATATGGCAGCCAATTGAACTCTAATGGTTGATGCAGAAGATCCTAAATGAAAGAGTTCTGCTAGAAAGTCTAAAATAGACTGGATAGGTGCAGTAAAGGGATCTATGTTTTTTGATGTTGCCCAAAAGGAAAAACATTTCCATTTGCTACTATAAATCTTCCGGGTAGAAGATTTATGAGAGGCTATCAAGATATCTCGGACCGAGCGAGATATTGAGGGAAGCCTGGCTAAGGTTGGAATCGGAGAAACCACTCTGTGAGGTTTAGAGAAGGCAGAGATTGGTGCAGCTGACCTGATTGGTGGGTTATTCAGATCTGGTACTGGGTCCAGATGCCAAGGCTGCTCCAAAAGGTAACGATGAAGAAAGGGAAACCATATCTGTCGAGGCCAGTAAGGGGCAATGAGGATCATAGTCACTCTCAAGGCGATGGCTTTCTGAATTAGTTGAGATATCAGTGGAAAGGGGGGAAAGGCATATAGAAGTCCCCGGGGCCAATCGTGGACTAGAGCGTCTCTGGTGGGATGGCCTGGTAACGGGAAGAGAGAAGAAGTCACAACACTTGCTGTTTTGGGGAGTAGCAAAAAGATCACAGCAAGGCTGGCCCCATCTTAGGAATACTTCTTCTAGAACTGATTTCTTTAGAGACCACTCATGGGGCATGAGAATTGCTCTGCTCAATTTGTCTGCAACAACGTTGGATTTCCCGTGAATGTGCATTGCTATCAGAAAACGCTGAGAAGAGATCACCCATTGCCAAAGTCTGAGTGCCTCTCGACATAAAGGGTATGATCTGGTTCCGCCTTGTTTGTTGATGTACCACACTACGGACATGTTGTCCGTTTGAATTGCAATAGTCCCAGTGGGAAGAGAGTCGTGAAGGGCTTGCAACGCTAAAAGCACTGCTCTCATCTCTAAGATGTTTATGTGCAAGTGGCACTCGAAAGGTTGCCACGTGCCCTGGACTGTCCTGCCCTGATAATGCCCCCCCCACCCGATCAGGGAGGCGTCTGTTGTCAACGTGGTGACTGGGGGGGAAGAGTGAAGGGTCTTCCTCGGAGAAGTTGAGGTGAGGAGATCCACCAATACAGTTGATTCTTGCATGCTTGAGTTATCAATATGGTATGGGACATCGGGAGCTGTTGAAAGGACCATTGAGTAAACAGCATCCATTGGAGGATCCTCATGTGAAAGCGAGCTAAGGGGAGAAGGGGAATAGCTGCTGCCATGAGTCCTAGTACCTTCAAAATCAGTCTGGCTTTGACTTTGTTGCATTGTAAGAGAAGGGAAACTTGGTTCCGAATGTCTGACACCCTCTGCTCTGTGAGTCTGGCTGAAAGATTGAGTGTGTCTAAGGTGGCACCTATAAAGACAATAGATTGACAAGGCGACAAAGCAGATTTTTCAAAGTTTATTGAAATGCCTAGAGCTTGGCAAGATTGAATGGTGAAGTCCCTGGATAGGAGAAGCTGATGTCTGGTGGTGGCGGTAAGGAGCCAGTCGTCTAAATATGGAAACACCTGGAATCCTTGACGTCTCAAGTGAGCCGCGACCACTGCCATGCATTTGGTGAACACACGGGGGGCTGTAGTGAGACCAAAGGGCAGGGCCCTGAACTGGTAGTGACTGGCTCCCAGCCTGAAGTGGAGATATCTCCTGGAGCGTCTGTTCATTTTGATGTGGTAGTACGTGTCCTGAAGATCTATCGAGCACATCCAATTGTCCTGACCCAAGAAGGGTAGAATGGACTGTAGCGTGACCATCCGGAACTTTGTTTTCTTGACAAACTTGTTTAAGTAGCTGAGATCCATTATGGGTCTCCAGTCCCCTGTTTTCTTTGGTACCAAAAAGAATTTGGAGTAGATTCCGGATCCTTGCTGGTCTGCCGGGACTGATTGGATAGCTCTTTTTGCTAGCAGCTTTGAAATTTCTAATGCTGCTTGTTCCCTTAGACCGGGTGGAACATCTGGAAGGGATCTTTTTGGTTGGGTTGGGATGTGAATAAAGGGAATTTTGTAACCCTCGGATATGATCGACTGTACCCATTTGTCTTGAGTAAGGGAAAACCAGGCTTTTGGGTACAGTGATAACCTTCCCCCGACTTCCTCCGAAGGTGGACAGCCGGGCAGCCCCTCAGGGGTGCTGAAAGGGTTTGTCAAAGAACATTTCTCTGCTACCCTGGTTTTGCGGACCTCCTCTGCCTCTAGGGCGGCGTCTATTATTATTCCTCCCTCTGCCTCTAGAGGGGAATCGGCCTTGTGCGTCAGATAAGACTCCCTGGGATTGTTTGTGGAACCACATCTTTCCTCCCCTTTGACCTTTGGGATAGGGTCTAGAAGGGGTAGAAAAACGGACTCCTACAGCAGAGAGAGTCTTACCTTCTACCTCGCACCTGGTCAATGTATCCTTCACCTGTGGACCAAACAAGGATGATCCATTAAAGGGAGAATTGGTGAAGGATGCCTTGAAAGGGTCCGCAAAGTTGCATAGCCAAATCCAGGCGTGACGTCGTAAGGCAACACCTGTGCCTGCGGCTCTACTCGCTCCATCTGCTGCATATGAGACCAGCCGCATGGAGGAGTTGACGATGGAATTTAGGGTTGCCAACTGGGAGTTCATTGTATCTTTGAACCCCTCAGCTGTAGGATCCTTTATCAGTTCACCCATGTCCTTGAGTAAATCTCTCTGGAGACGAGTGAAGTGGCATAAGTAGTTCAGCGACCGCATTGAAAAGGTCACCGATGAAAACATCCGCTTGCCGTACCTGTCCATGGTCCTAGATTCCTTATTAGGAGGATGGACAGGAACCGAAGGATCAGCTAATTCCTTCTTTGAGGCCGCAGCCACCACCATGGCATCAACAGGGACACCTTTGGATAAAAAATCTTTGTCTCTGGGGGCAGTAATAAATTTGGATGGTCTCCTCGGGGTGGGTTCCACTGAGTCAGGAGCCGTCCAAGCCCTCCTTGCCACCACTTCCATAAGGGGGTCAAAGGGAGGGGACACCCAGGAGGTAGAAGGGCGAGAGCCAAACGCCTCAAGATACACTGACTCATCCTCCGAAGGGTTAAGGGCTGGCCAGTTCCCCCTCTGTTTCAGGATTTCAAGGATGTCAGCAAAGGAGACATCCTCAGAGGGGGATCGAGGGGAACCTTCGGATTCCTCTAAGTCAGTGTCGGAGGTGATAGACTCAGGGGAGTCAATGTGCTTCCTCTTGCACTGCCTCTTCCTAGGGGGATCTCCTGCAGGGTCAGGAGAGGCCTCGGAAGAGGAGGAAATTCCCAATGGGGAAACTTGAGGAGTTGGCTCTCTGCGGTCTGAGACAAGGGGGTGAGTAGAAATCACCGCAGGCACTGTAGATGGAGGGGCTGAAGGAGCTGACTGTGGGGCAGAACCTGGTTCTAGCACGCTCCGCATGACCTCGAAGGCACCCCTGTCAGGCAAGGCCCGAGGCCCCGCCCGAAAGACAAGGACCTCCCGGCACCGACAGAGACGGCTCGAAGCCGATGTTGGAGCCGAACTCACTGCTTGAAGCCCCGAGAGGGAGAGCGGGGCCGGACAAGGGTCCGATGCCACTCGCCCCCTCGGAGCTGACAAGGGAAGCTTGGCGCCGAGATCCCTCCAAGGAGGAGATCGGAGCAGACGACGGAGCAGAAATGGAAGGTATCGGATCCGATGCACCGACAGTCATGGCTTCGACAAGCCTTGGCTCCGAACTCAAAGGAGTTGGAGGAGGAATGTATTGGGGAACGGGAATAGCCACTGACTGGTGAGTTGGGCTATGCAGCATTTGGGCCAGTGCCTCGGACTTGAGAAGTCTACTCACTACCCTTTGCAAATCATGGTCGGATAATCTGGAAGACCGAGAGGAATGAGTTTTGTGACTTCGTTCCGAAAGGAGAGGGGATCCTGGTGCTGAATGCACGGATCCGATAGAGGGGGATCTGGACCTCTTTCTCGATTGTGGCTCCGATAAAGGTATCGGAGCCGACAAAGTTTTATCAGCCTCGGCTCCAGCCGGAGCCGAGGTAACAGTATGGGGCTTAGAAACATCGGCTCCAGCCGGAGCCGATGTCGAAGCCGACTTAGATTTCTCAGCAGTCGACTCTGGAACAGGAGCCGACTGTTTAGAAGTTTTTGAAGGCTTCCCCGACACAGACTGAGTCGGGGGGCCTTCAGGCTTTAATAAGCCCTGCAAGATGAGCTTATTCTTGCTCCTGCAGGACTCTAGGGCTAAACCCATGACAAAAGGCACAAGAGTCCTGCAGGTGCAAAGGCCCCAGGCAATACACACAAGAAGTGTGACCGTCTGTCAGAGACATTTTCTGACAGCACGAGTCACACTTCTTGAAGCCTGAGACCTTGTCTTTAGACATAGTAAAATAAGAGAGCCTAACACACACAAACACACTACAGACACTCTCTTTAGAAAAAATTAAAATAAATTTTAAGGTTAAACCACTAACACACACACACAAGCCCTTACAAAAAAATTAATTTAGTAAAGGACTAGGGAAGGGAAGGGGCCGAAGGCCTAGAACAAGGAAAAAAAAGGGAAAAGGGGTTCAACAAACAGGGGTCGATTTGTCTAAATTTTAAATTAAACTGAAAAGTTATGTATTAAAAATAAAAAAGGGGTTTTTAGAAGTACCTAAAGGTAAAACTGTAACTAACCTGCCTGAGCCGGTAGAAAACGCACCTCGTCAGCTATAGCGGCAAACGAGATCTGAGTAGTTACCGCCTAGCATTGTGGGATATAGGGGAGCCTCGAGCCGGTGGAATTAGCTCTCGAGCTTTTAGTATTGGCCGAGTCTGAGCCGAGGATCGGCTCCGAACCCATCCAGCAAGAATGAAGGCGAGATTGACAACTTAACATCATGGGTTATCAGGACTGCTTGAGTCACTTTTCAACTTCAGCTTAAAAACAGGCTGAATGTCAAGTGAATGGAGGACTGAATGATTATCCATTTCACAGGGTTCGTCCTTCATCTGACCCCTGATACTACAGGCTCATCAGTCTGACTAGTCTAATATGCAAATCCATGGAAAGCATTATCATGGAAATGATCAACAAAGTCATTGGCAAACTACAGTCACAGGACCCATCCCAGTTTGGCTTTGTCAATGGGAGGTCTTCCCTACTTATTAAATTTCTTTGAGAGGGTCACCCAGGCAATGGATGAGGGGAAGACTGTGCATACTGTGTATCTTGATCTGCTAAGGCATGTGACACAATACCTCTCTCAGGTATTGTTGACAAACTCACCAGACTAGGCATAAATCCTTAAGCAACTCAATGTATATTGCCTGCTAAGACCCAAGAAGTCAAGATTGGTGAAACTACCTCCTTTAAGAGACTGGTTACCAGTAGAGTACCTCAATGCTCTGTGCTGGGCCAACTCCTGTTTGGCATCTACTTCTCTGTAGTCAAGGCAAATGACAAGGGTCTCTGCTTCATCAAATTCACAGATGACTGCAAATTGGGAGCTATCAAAGACTCCTCCATAACACTAACAGCTTCTAAGAGGGTCTAACACAGGCAAATGACTAGTGCTAATGCCAAAGATTAAAACTCAGTGGCAAAAAATGTATTATAATACCATTTAGAAAAACATCCTCCCAGGTTAATTCCTCCATTGATAAAACATCCCAAAGAGTTCACCCACTAGTTAGAAATCTGTGAACATATATAAACAACAATCTGGCCTTTGACCAATACATAACCAAGCTAGAAAGAAAATCATTTTCTGTCACCCAGCTTAAGTATTTGTATGGCATCCAGGTCCAAGGAAGTTATGGTATCACTTTACTCGGCCTTTATCAGACCCATCATTGAGTACAATGCCCCCTCGTCAAGTATCTGACCAGGCATATTTAACAGCTGGGGTACCCACAGTGGTTCCTCACCAACAGAATTCTAGGTGTAAAGACACTATCTTACACCGATCGACTTAGGATCCTATCTGTATACTCAGTCTCCTACAGGTTACTGAGATGTCATCTATGCCTGGCGTATAGGGCATCTTTAGATCCAGCCTTGATGGATCTTTTGCAAATCTACAGAACAAACAGCATCAGAAACACAAGATCCAAGGACTTAAGCTTTGGTTGGGGCATAAACAGAACATGCTGCTAAGACAGGTATGTCATTCAAAGGATCCTCACACTTCAAAATAGGCTCCCCATCCAAGTGAATTAGAGTCCATCCCTAATCCTATTCAGATGTAACCTTGACCACTGGATAGGAAATCAGATTCACATCTGGTCTGACTCCAATGCCTCTGATGGACAAATGTCAACATTAAACATTCTTTAACAAACATACCCCCCCCCACAAACCCTTTGCAACCTTCTAAATAGCATACTCCTCCAGATAGACTCTTAAGTTTTATGGGGACACAATTTGGCTGGGTTGGGTTGTGTGGCTAGGCTTATAAAGGTCTTGGTGATTGCTAGTCTAATATACCTATGAACCTATTAAATACATTTTCCTGGATATTTTTCATGTATTTTAACATGCAGAATAAACATATTGGTGCTGAATATATAATTGGGTTAACTAAAACAAGTAGACCTTTATCCTTACTGTTGTTGAAAATTTCCACCTTTTCCTGTATTCAGTCTTCAGTCCCACATAATAGCATATATTTATAAAAGCTTTTTTTCTGAAACATGTATAAACATACATACTTCTCAACACATGCTAACTTTACTAGAATATAATAAATTATCATCTACACCTTTTTATATGACAAAGAAAAACTTCCACAAACAGCACATTTGTTTATCTCTTGTATTACATCTTTCTATTTATTGCAATAAGAATACTGCTTGTTTTCCATATTTTATTACTGATGTATTTATTTCATTCATCTCAAAGTATAAATCACCTATGTCATTATCATTGTGTAATTATAATTATAATTATGTCTCCAAAATATTTGTTGCTTTCGTTCACTTCAAAATCACATTATATAACTTTCTTCTGTGGTTTCTTGCACTGTCAGTGGTAGCATACTTGTCTTGGTAGCGCACATTTCTTTGTTTTTTGGAAGAGTACATGGCCATGGCTTCTATACCCACTCTTGGTGACTGGTTTGCTTGTACAATTGCTGACCCTGTAAAGCACAAAGAAGGATAAATATGTAATAGAAATAAATTATTTCATGCATTTTCATTTTTTTCACTATAACTAAATAATTTGCCCAAGATAAAATAGTGGTGTACTAACTTTTATCTCCCAAGGTACATTTAATATCTTGTAACAGTTTATTGTCTAAATCACCCACTTACTCCCCCTCCCCTACTTACACCCAACATTTGCATAAGCCCAATACCCACTCCACTTCCACTTTTACTCTAAAGCCCATCTCAATCTCAGCTATAAAACGACTACTACTAAAGCTAAAACCTTGCTCCAGTGCCCCTGATGACATACTCTCAGAATACCTAAAAATCACTGCTGACAGTATCACTTACCCCATAAGCATACTTATCAATAGATCCATCCTCGAGTCCTACATTCCTAAAACCTGGAAAAAGGCTTTCATTCTCCCTCTCCATAAAGGTGGCAATAATACTGACATCACTAACTTCCAACACATTGCAATTATATCCCCATCTCCAAATTCTTCAAAAAATGCATCAATATTCAACTTCTTCAATATCTTCTTGAGAGCCAAATACTTTCACCCTCACAACATGGCTTCAGACCTGGCCATAGTACTACAACTGCCCTTTTCTCCTTCATGGATACAGTCAACACAGCCAGTGCCTCTGGCAAAATTGTCTCCATCCTCTTCCTTGACCTATCAACAGCATTGGACACTGTTTCTCACCCTTTACTTTATCACCCAACTTTTAAAGATTGGTCTGTCCCTCTCCACACTACACTGGCTCTCTAGTTACTTAACTTGACAGACAACAGGCTGTCAGTTGGCAAAACTCCAGCTTTCCTTTTCTCAGCACCTTACCAGAGTCCCCAGGGCTCTACACTTGGAACGCTCCTATTTAAAATATTCAAAAACAATTTCCATTCATCTCTGTCTGAAGGATCTGTTATTCAATATGAAGATGACTCTAGTATTGTCTGCTCTGCCAACTCCATGTCTGAACTACTTCAACTAACTCAAAAGGCCTTCTCAATCCACTGAATCCTGGATGCACAACAACCACCTAGCCCTGAAGCGAAATAAAACCAGAATCATACTATTCACCCCTAAGAAAACAAACCCCTTAAATAAAACCAAGTTCGCCATCTACTCTCACAGTAAGGCTATAATCAAAATCATTAACCACACAAAGGTCCTTGGAATCACTATCACCGAAAACATAAAATCTGACCTGCATATACAACACAACATTTGCAAAACATGTGTCACATCTTAAACTTGGAATCCTCTATAGACAAAATCACTTCCTAAGTCCTTCCACAAAACTAACCCTAGCCACAACTTACCTATTACCCTTACTCATCTATGGTGCTCCTCTACTTACCAACAACCAAATCTCTTCAAAATCCAAACTTGAGACATGCTACAATAAAACTGTCAAATTTGCAACTAATTCTAAATACTCCACCCATCACTGCACTGCTCTTAAGTCACTGAAATGGCTAGAACTACCAAACTATCTCTCCTATTTGCAACTAACCACAGCTCACAAAATGCTCTTTAAACCCCTAGATTGTTCTGCCCTGAGTTCTGTATTTAGCTACTACCACCTAGTCAGGCCCCTTAGACCAGGGAATCAGAAATTGTATATATGTATATAGTTTAATGAATAATTTAATATTTTTCTTACCTTTTTTTGCTAATCATATGTGATAACACCATCCTGTCACTCTATTACATTTTATTCTACTTAATATTGTTATCTAACTATTTTTGTTTTCTGGTCTGATATGTTTATTCTTGGTATTGAACTCAATGGAAATGTTATTTAAGAAATGTCAATAAAGAGATTGTTAAAAAAAAAAGAAACTCTTGCAGGTTCACAAACCTAACCTCCCTCCTGGCCAGCTTCTTTATTCATGCCCAATAGCCAAAAACTGGAATGCTCTGCCTCAGTCAATTAGAACTTTTTAAAATCCTACCTCTTTCAAAACTTCCCTTCACAACCACCTATCCTCAAGCTGGAAGTGTACCTGCACCAATCCCCCCTAGATTATGTATGCTATGCTACTTCTTATCAACCTTGTATTATGTGCTGAGAAAACACTACTGTAGAAATAAATTATTATAGAGAAATTATACAGTGTAAATCTTTACTTTATACAGATTGAGTGTTCAGATTATACTACTCTACATTTCTCTTATGTTTTTTTACTCTACTCTGTATTTTGTACATATTTATTCTTTGCTATTCAACTTTTTGTAACTCAAACTGTTAAATTTATGGATTGTGGAGCTTTTCTCCCTGAGCCTCCACTGAAAATGAGTTCTCTATGGCCTAGTGGACTTTCCCAGTAAACAAACTGCAAATAAATAAAATACACAAATTGCATCCATGAGCAATAAAAGTTATGCCATTCATTTTGCAACCTTGTTTGACTTGTACTGGTCTCATGTCCATCCGGTCAGCTTTACCAGCATATTTCCCCTACACTTCCTTCAGTGCTTGCATTGTTTCATTCAAATCCTATACATTACCCTATTTTCCTATCTGAAATGAACTTATACTGCCAATTTGTCTGTATGACAACTGTTCATATTTTTGCTTCATATTTGTGGTCTGTTCCATATAAAATTATTGGTCTTCTGTCAAATCAGTTAGTACTCAAAGGACTAAACAATGACAGACATTTGAGTTTCGGGCTGTATATCTTTCATAAAAATGCATGCTAATGTATAACCTGTTCTATCAAAGATGACTACAAATGGATAAAAAAAGTAAACAGAAAAGATATGTTTGGAACTGTAGCAAGCCCATTTTACATTTCTAGCAAAATGAATTGCTACAGTTATATTCTGATATGCTGGATACAGTAGGTGCTTCAGAGATTCTTACGTGAACACAAATGTAAAAAAAAAAAAAAAAAAAAAAGAAAACAATCTTTTTGTAACTGTAGCAAGCCCTTAGCTAGAAATATAAATGGGCTTGCTACAGTTACATTCCAATACTGTAAGTGCATCAATGTTTTTCACATGACCAGATTACCTCTCAACCATTCAGATTTTTGCCTCATATGTGTGGTCTCTTCCTCATACAATTATTGGTTTTCTGGGAAATTGAGTACTGAAGGGACTAAATAATAATGGACATTTGGGTTTCAGGCTGTGTACCCTTCATAAAAATGCATGGTAATGCATAACCTGTTATTCAAAATGACCACAAATGGATAAAAAAAAGAAAAAAAAAAAAAAAAAAACGGAAATCATTTGTCTGCAGCTACAGCAAGTCTATTTTGCATTTCTGGAAAAGTGCTTACTGCACTTATGTTCTGACACATTGGCTACAGTAGGCACTTTAGCGCTTCTTACATGAACGCAAATATTAAAAAAAGAAAATTATTTGTTTGTAACTGTAGTGAACCCATTTTCAGGGATGGCTTTTGGACAACTCGTGCCCTAGGCAAAAGGGCTCCACAACACCCCCACACCACCCTGTGCCCCCAGTCCTGGTCTACTTACACTATCCAGATTACCTTTTCCTTCTTTTTTCTCACAGTTTGCCTTACTCTGTTGTTTTCCTGTATTCATTCAACATATTTTAAAGAAATCATTTCTTCGCTACAAAACAATAAACAAATAAATACTGGAAAAGCACCACTGTTACAGCTGTGCCCTAGGCAGCTGCCTAGCTGGCCTATGCCTAAGGCCGGCTGTGCCCATTTGACATTTCTAGCAAAGGGCTTCATACAGTTATATTACAATACTGTTAAGAGCTTCAGCACTTCTGGTATGACCAGATTACCTCTCAACTGTCCAGATTTTTGCCTCATAGGTGTGGTCTCTTCCTTATAAAATTATTGGTTTTCTTGCAAATCAACCAGTACTGAAGGGACTAAGCAATCTGTTTGGAACTGCAGTAAACCCATTTTACATTTCTGGCAAAGGGCTTGCTAGAGCTACATTCTGATACATTGGATACAGTAAGCAGTTCAACGCTTCTTTCATGACCGCATATTTAAAAAAAAAAAAAGGAAACATATCTGTTTGTAACTGTAGCAAGCACATTTTACATTGCTGGCAAAGGACTTGCTACAGTTATGTTCCAATACATTGGATACAGTTAGCACTTTAGCTCTTCTTACATGAACACAAATGTAAAAAAAAAAAAAAAAACGGAAGATGGAACATTGCTAGAAATGTAAAATGGGCTTGCTACAGTTACATTCCAATATCGTAAGCACTTCAGTGCTTCTGACATGAACTCAAAAGCAAAAAAAAAAAAAAAAAAATATATATATATATATATATATATATATATATATATATATGTATGTATATATATATATATATATATATATATATATATATATATATATATATATATGTATGTATATACTTTTCTAACTGTTGCAAGCTACTTGCCAGAAATGTAACAACTGGATTGCTGGAGATGCACTCATATACTGAAAGCCTTTTCAAACTGTAAAGTTTGGCTTCATTGACTGATTATAATAAAAATTTGCATTCCTGCACTATTAGGAGAGTCAGGAAAACAAGATTACTGTATTGATTTTATCCAGCCCCACTCACACCTATAGGTACTCTCCTCAGATAGAACCCACTCTACTATCTCTGATCTCTCTTCCACAGATTCTGATAACCATGGATAGAAACTTTCCTATGTTTTCTCTTGCTAGTCTGGTTGATATGGGCATCCTGAGACAGTGTCACAACTGCCTTATGTACACAGACAACTCTCTACTACTACTACCACCTAGGAACACAATATGCGAGAGATGCAATTTACATTAAGAACCTAGAATCCTTGATATCTCAGTCACAAGCCAGTGCATCTGGCACTGAGAAGGTTGTCTGTACAAACACTATGAACACCACAACTATAACACCACCCACACCTACACAACACACTCCTACAGATGTGGGGCTTCTCAACAAAAACATACCTAAACAAAAGAGACCTCCAAAGCAAAAACACGCATGCACATCACAACTCACAGCACCAAGCACCACACAGAGTACACACGTCTGTGTCTCACAGCATCTAAGGCCCAGCCACAAACCCAACATACTAGTCATAGGAGACAGTATCATAAGACACAAAGATGTGCCCCTTACCAGACTAGACAAGGAGAAAGTCACAGTAATTTGCTTGTTAGGTGCTAGAATCTGCCATATCATGCACCCACTCAAGTCTCTTAACAACAGGTACTCTTATGACTCTGCCTTAGTCCATGTTGGTGTGAATGACTTGAGACGTAACTCTCTGAACTATATGAAGAGAGACATAATTAAGCTTGCTGAATATGCATCCCAGGCAGTATGTCCCTAGCCTTAAGCAGCATCCTATCATCACACAGAATGATGCCTCAATACAAACAGAAAATAATTGACTTTAACAATTGGCTTAGTTTCTGGTGTCATTCCAAGGGGATCCAGTACCTGGCAGCCTGGAAGGACATGATTGATAGACCATGATGCTTTGCCAGAGATGGCCTTCATCTGTCTCCCCTGGGCTTTAGGCTTCTGGCAAAGACTCTTGCCTCCCCCCATAGTGCCTTTTTTTAGGCAAAGTCATGAGCACAAACTTACCAACATTAAAAATTCTTCTAAATGAAATTTAAAGGTCATGCTGCTAAAAGCAAGGAGTCTTAGCATGAAACTGCACTCATTGCAAGCATTCTTTGCCCTGCAGTCACTGAAACCTGGTTCAAAGCTGTGGAGAGCACCCCAGCCTTACCAAGTTACTCATCCTACCATACTTTCAGACCCTAAACGGAGGGCTACAAAACCAAAGTATATGGAGTATTTATCAAAGACATACATGCCTCCAGGCTGGTCAAATGGTATGACACACAGGTGACACTCCAAGTGCAATTAACAGTTGACAAAGCACCTATTCAAATCATAGCTAGCTAAAGACCCCCAACCATGACTCAGGACGCCCACTCCACCTATCTGGACTTACTTGAATCCATCAAGATTCAACCATCTACTGTGATCCTGGGTGATTTTAACTACCCAACAACAGAATGGAAGTCCTTTTCTAGCCCAAACATGAACACCCAGAGATTCGTCAATGCCAATGCATTGGATCAGCTGGTCGACACCCATGTGAAAGGTGAAAATATCCTGGACCTGGTCCTAACCAACATGAGTAGCCACTGTAGCACCCCTACAGTGTCATCCTCCTTGGTAAGATCCAACCATAAAGCGATCACTTTTGAACTCACCATCTCCCCTGCCCCCCCCCCCCCCCCGTCAGGGTCAAATGAAAAAACTTATCCAAAGCTGACTACATCTTCCTCAGAGCAGGTATAAGCAGCTTCACAACCACTGTCTCTTCAGTTGGAACTAGCACTAATGTCCAAGCCTACACCAAAAAACTATATGAGCGCCTACATAGCTATATTGACTCAGAAGTACCTGACAGGATCAAATCATCTTCCTCAAGGAAAAGTAACCCAGTCTGGTGGACAGCAGCAATAAACAAACTGTATAATAAAAGGAAATAATTGCTGTCCAGGACCAAGAAGGAGCAGGTGCCAAGTTGAAAGCAGTCTCTTCTTTGCCTGAATAAGCAAATAAGGTCAATGGTGAAATCCTCTAAGGCTAACTCAAGTTCAAATTGGCCACATCCACTAAGGACAATCACAAGACCTTCTTCACATATGTCTGCAGTCTCAAAGGTAACATCCAAATCTGCTCTAAATCGGTGGTCAATCACACCACATACACAAATGCCATAGATATAACCAACCTGCTGGCAGACAGGTTCAGTGAAAACTTCACCCCCCACCCCCCATCAGCAAACCAGAACATCCCCAGCACCTACCCCTCTCCCTCATCACCAGGGAGCAGGTCCTTAATGCCCTCTCAAAGGCAAAAAATACAGTCTCCATGGGACCCGATAACATACCTGGCTGTATCCTACATGAACTCAGGCATGAGCTCTCATCTCCATTAGACACCCTATTCATCCAAAGCCTGAGCACTGGCTTCATCCCAGCTGAATGAAGGACAGCCACTGTCATCTCTCTACACAAAGGTGGAGCATCCACTGACCCAGGCAGTTATAGGCCCATCAGCCTAACTAGCCTGATCTACAAGGCCATGGCACGCATTATCATTAACCTTATAAACAAGGACATTGGCAACCTCCAAACGCTTGACCCCACACAGTCTGGTTTTGTCAAAGGGAGATCATGCCTGTTAAATTTGGTTGACTTCTTTGAAACAGTCACCAAAGCCATAGATGAGGGGAAGATGGTGCACACCACCTACCTTGACCTAGCCAAACCCTTTGACACTATTCCCCACTCGGGCATAACAGATAAACTCTCCCAACCAGGCATCAACCCATATGTTACCAGATGGGTTGCTAACTGGGTCACTGACAGAACCCACTCAGTTAAAGTAGGGGAAGCCACCTCTAGTAGTAGACCTGTAATGAGAGGTGTACCCCAAGGATCGGTCTTGGGGTCTCTACTGTTTGGGATATACTTTTCTGAGATGCAAAACCAGTGATCTGTGGCTGACCGGGTTTGCAGATAACTGCAAGTTGGGCACTGTCTTAAATTCCCCCTAGTGATCTGAACATCTTCCAAGAGGGCTTACCCAAGCTAATGACTGGTGCCAGAAGCATGGCCTCAAACTGAATACAAAGAAATGCATCATTATCTCCTTTGGGGAAAATGGCATCCCCACTAATTATCACATTAATAACATTGTACTAAGCATGCAATCAGTCGTGAGAGACTTGGGCACCCAAGTTGATAGCAACCTCACTTTTGACCACCACGTTGCCTCCATTGTAAATTCTACATGGCTCACCTCATAAATAAGGGAATTTCATCCAGGAACAAGCAGGTCAAAACATCCCTGTACTCCTCCCTTCTCAGACCCATTATTGAATACAATGCCCCCTTCGGCATATACCTTGCAAAGCACATGCAGCAGTTGGAGAGACCAGAGAGGTTCCTGACCAGGAAAATCCAGGGTCTCAAACATCTATCCTATACAGATAGGCTAAAAGCCCTGTCCCTCTACTCAGTCTCATACAGACTGCTCAGAGGTAACTTGTGTCTGGCATACAAGGCCATCTCAGACCCAGCCTTGATGGAGTTGCTACATATCCGTAAGACAAACTCCACTCAAGCAACCCACATGCAAGGCCTTAAGCTGGTCTGTGATATTAATAGAAATTATTGGCGGGATAGATTTGTGTCCTAAAGACTCCCCCATCTGTGGAATAGACTCCCTCTCCATGTCAAGCAGAGTACCTCTCTAGCCCTCTTTAAGAGGAACCAGGATGACTGGATGGGAAACAGAAAATACACCACTGGGATTCCACCCGTGTTCCAGCTGGACAGGGGAAACAGGTGCTGATTTTGAGGGAACATGTGTGAAGTTCTTGGCTAGGCTTATAAGGGCCTCCAGGCCACTAGCGTAGTGTCATCCTATGAATCTATAAACCTATCCTATAAGTATGACACTCTAATCTAATCTGGTATTACTGGCTACTGTAATAACTGGGAAGACTGGAAAAAATATGCTGATAAAAAAATAAAGGCACATAACAATCTGCAGTTTTGCAGATAAAACCTTTCCTGGAACAATAGTGAACTATTAAACTCTAAATGTTAACATTATTGAATATAATGCTTAGTATTCGATCAAAAAATGTTACTTATGAGACTCAAGGTAAGAATAAAGAAGAGAGCACATACTGATCAATAATACAACAGCATAGAAATGAATGCAGATGTACTGCTGTCACTGCCCACACGTGCTTCTAGTGTTCTGTAGGTTAAAGAGCCAGCGAAAGAAAACATCTCGAAGACTGGGAGCCTTAGCTCCAATTAACAATTAGAGTATACACTGAGATCAGCTGCTCCATGCAACTCATATCTAGTGCTTCATTCTCCTGATACAATGACCTCCTGCAGCCCTTAACAGGATACACTTTTGTTATTTAAAATCACATGTAACCCTAACACTGTGAAAATTAATTGAAAAAAAGCGAATGAATGACACTTTATGTAACCACATAATAGTAGCTACCTACTACCTGCATTTGCTATATTGCTAATATGAAAAGCCCGGGACTTAAAATACAAGTTCTTACTGAAAATTAGTAGGAACTACAACAACAAGTCTAAATTTACATAGGGGAATCAAAACAGGAATGGGAAAGGGTATACAAAATAAAGTGATACGTGGGTTGGACCTGACAGTGATATCACAAAATGGGAGAAGGTTAAAAAAGTGGGTGGCAACATTTACATTTCAGTCTGAGGCAAGGAACTCGGCTTAGAAATCCTATAAGTGCCCCTTTAAGGACTGATAAAAGCTTCTTGTAACATTATTTACTGTGAAAGTCCTAGTCAGATAACAAGAGTAAGGAGAGAGATGAGGGAATATTTTTAGCAACACACCATACAGACAATTCTGTCTGATGTCTATTGCAATGCATACAGTGGCTATAAAAAGTGTAAACACCCCTGTTAAAATGCCAGGTTTTTGTGATATAAAAAAAGAGACCACAATAAATTATTTAAAACCTTTTCCCACCTTTAATGTGACCTATAACCTGTACAATCCAATTGAAAAACAAACAAATCTGTTAGGGGAAAAATATGTTGTTGTTGTGTCTTTCAGCTTTTCCAGGTTAGGGGTTGCCACAGAGGAACTTCGGCTGCTAATGATTGGCAGTAGATTTTTACATGCCAAGTTGCTGGCCCTGATGCACAACCTTCAACGAAGGTACGCCCATTCATGCATGTCTCCACACAGAAGACGCACTAGCTGAGAATCGAACAGGACAGCGTCTTACTGTGAGGCGACAACGCTACTGCAGCACCACCACCGCAGTACCACAAAATTAAAAATATACAATAAGCTGGTTGCATAAGTGTGCTCACCCTTAAACTAATACTTTGTTGAACTTCCTTTTGATTTAATTACAGCATTCAGTCTTCTTGGGTACACACCTGCTATCAATTAAAGAGACTGATTAACCCCAAATAAAGTTCAGCTGTCCTAGTAGGATTTTCCTGACATTTACTCAGTTGCCTTCTACAGCAAAGGCCATGGTTTGCAAAGAGCCTCACAACATCAAAGGGATCTCATTGTTGAAAGGTATCAGTCAGGAGAAGGGTACAAAACAATTTCCACAGCATTGGATAAACCATGGAACATACTGAACACAGCCATCAAAAAGTGGGGAAAATAAGCGACAACAGTGACATTGCAAAGAACTGGATGTCCCTCCAAAACTGATGAAAATACAAGACAAAAACTGATCAGGGAGGTTGCCAAGAGACCTACAGCAGCACTGAAGGAGCTGCAGGAATTTGTGGCAAGTACTGGTCGTATACTACATGTGTCAACAATCTCCAATATTCTCCATATGTCTGGGCTATGGGGTAGGGTTGCAAGACAGAAGCCTTTCTTACACAGAAAAACATCCAGACCCAGCTAAAATTTGCAAAACAATACATCAAATCTCCCAAAAGTATGTGGGAAAATGTGTTAAGGTCTGATGAGACCAAGGTTGAACTTTTTGGCCACAATTCCAAAAGGTAGGTTTGGTGCAAAACAACACTTTGCATCACCAAAGGAACACCACCCCCACGGTGAAGCATGGTGGTGGCAACATCATGCTTTGGGGTTGCTTTTCTTCAGCTGAACTGGGGCTTTAGTCAAGGTGGAGGGAATTATGAACAGTTCCAAATACCAGTCACTTTTGGCCCCAAACCTTCCGGCATCTGCTAGAAAGCTGAAGATGAAGAGGAATTTCACCTTTCAACATGACAATGACCCCAAGCATACATCCAAATCAACAAAAGAATGGCTTCACCAGAAGAAAATTAAAGTTTTGGAATGGCCCAGCCAAAGCCCAGACCTAAATCCAATAGAAAATCTGTGGGGTGACCTGAAGAGGGCTGTGCACAAGGGATGCCCTCGCAATCTGACAGATTTGGAGCGCTTTTGCAAGGAAGAGTGGGCAAATATTGCCAAGTCAAGATGTGCCATGCTGATAGACTCCTACCCAAGAAGACTGAATGCTGTAATTAAATCAAAAGATGCTTCAACAAAGTATTAGTTTAAGGGTGTGCACACTTATGTAACCAGCTTATTGTACGTTTTTTTTATTTTTTATATTTTTTTCTCCTAACAGATTTGTTTGTTTTTCAATTGAATTGTACAGGTTATAGGTCACATTAAAGATGGGAAAAGTTTTGAAATTATTTATTATGGTCTCATTTTTTATATATCACAAAAACCTGGCATTTTAACAGGAGTGTGTACACTTTTTATATCCACTGTAGTTGACTAATTAGCTGAACCTTGCAGAGCTGGAAATCTGATATTCTGTCTTGCTGAGGGAGGGGAAATGAGAGGATTAATCTGAGAAAGAACTGAAGTACACAAAGCTGAATCTGTCAAAAAAGTTTATTATCTCAGCAATAACTTGATATTTCTGGTAGCTTTTATCACAGAATGTCTAGCACATCAATAGGAAAACATTTATCAGAGTTACTGCAGAACAGTAAGTTATACTGTTACTGAGCTCTGTCAGAATTAGCAGTACTTTTTAGTTCTTCCATTCTATGTGAATGGAACTGTGATGTGACAGTCAGCCATGGGCACTGTAATCTCATCTACTGTACCATCAGAGTGCATTATGGGGAAGACTTATATAAGAAGACTTTATAAGAAAGTGAAGTGTCATCAGGATTTCTGCCCCAGGATGACAATCAGAGTTAAATCACAATAGAATTTTCAGTGACCACTAAATTTTGGTGAATGCATGTTAGCAATGTGTAGCAATTAAAGAAAAGATAAATAATATAAAAATATATGGGTTCTTTTCACGTTTTCTCCACAGTAATCCTTTAAAGTAAAAAAAAAAAAAAAAAAAACAGACCCAATTTGTCTGAATAGTGGTACTGTTAGATACAAACTGTTTAGTACCCTAATGTCTAGAATTGGGGTTAGGAGGAGGGATACAGGTAGGGTTAGGGTAAACAAGATAGGATTGACAGGGACCTTTCTGTACCTTGACAAATTAACTGCCAAGTACATCAGGGGTCAGTTTAGGGCATGCTTCTGTTTAATCTTTTCAAGGAGTTTATAGATATTAATAAAACTGTTTGATGTGCAAACGTTGTTGAAGGCTGCAAACTGAACTCACTGAAGATCAAGGAACATTACAAAACTCACCAAAGGAGAAACCAGTGCCAAATAAATCCCACGACAGGCAGGAACACCAATAAACTTCAAATAGCACTGTGTAATGAGCAGTCAATAAAACAAAACACCAGACTTTATTGAAAGACAATCACGTAAATGAATTAACTTTATCACCGTGTTTTTGTCCCTCAAACCGGGAACTTCATCAGATGCATACAAAAGAAGACCAATTCCCCATTTAAATATCTTTAAAAAACCCACCTGCAGATAAGAAACCCTTTGTCCAAATACGAAATGTAATTACAATTAAAAACATCTAATTTCCTCCAATTAAAACAAAAACAATAAAATAATAAAAATGTAATATATATATACCAATAAAGAATCAAAGCATACATACATATACAAAAATTGACAGATGTAGCCTTCATTTAAATATGAAAATACAGTTGGATAAATGATAAAAATCACACTGAAATAGACAAAAAAACAATAAAAAAACTAATTACTCATATATAGGTTACCAGTGGTCAAAGCAACCTCAATACATCTAGGGAAAAGTATATAAACAAAATAAAAATGCAACTATTATTCTATAAAATTACCATTTATAATTTGGCAGCTCTTAGCTTCAAAACCGGGGCTAGAGATACAGGTTTGTTAAGACTTGGTGGCTTATTTGCTTGTAAGATAACTGCCAATATAATTTTTTATATTCTATTATGGTCTCCCACAGAACACCCCTAATGTCCTTTTGTATTTCTTCTAAAACAAAGAACTGGAATTTAGCCTGCCTATACATAAAGGTGTGCTTATTCAGGACATCATTTTCATTTTTGTTTTTAACCTCATAAATATGTTCATAGATTCTTTTCCTGAATGCTCGCTCCGTCTTCCCAATGTAAAATGACCGACATATCAAACATGGAGCAATGTACACAACTCCCATACTGTTACAATTATGGTATGTTTACACACTTTTCTCCAGGTGTATTGAGGTTGCTTTGACCACTAGTAATCAATATATATGAGTAATTAGGGGGTTTTATTGTATTTTACTCTATTTCAGTGTGTTTTTATCATTTATCCAAATTTATTTTCATATTTAAATGAAGGATACATCTTCCGATTTTTGTATGTGTATGTATGTTTATGTTCTTTATTGGTATATATTACATTTTGTATTCATTTATTTTTGTTTGTTTTAATTGGAGGAAATCGGATGCTATTACTTATAATTACATTTGTTAATTGGACAATAAGTTTCTTATATGTAGGTGAGGTTTTTGGTCTTCTTTTGTATGCATCTGATGAAGTTCATGGTTTGAGGAATGGAAACGCAGTGATAAAGTTCATTGTGTTTATGTGATTATTTTTCAGTAAAGTCTGGTGTTTCATTTTGGTGACTGCTCATTCCACAGTGCTATTTGAAACATTACAAAACTATCAAGACAAACTGTATGAATAAAAAGTATCTAATGGCTTCAAATTTAAAATGTTTAGTTGTGCATTTTGGTAGATAGAAACAAGCAGTATCTCCACCCAATTAATAATAATATTCTGGATAAAATAACAAAATAATAAGATTTTGTCATGATAACAGATTACAAACTTGATTTTGCAGCAAACATACATTATTAGGAGACACTATACCAAAGTTCAAATTATTCTTCATACTCTTTCATGAAGGGATAATTTAGTTATGATTTTTTTTAATCCATGCTGATACTGATAACTGAGTATAATAGCAGATTTTACTAATTTCATATACAGTCAGTGATACATTTTGAATGAGTAAAAATATTTTATTTCAAGATGCGCTGAGATCCACATAACATGTCATACTCTGAACATCTTTTTAATGTTTAATTTGTAATCTGTTTATTATTGCCTATTTTTAGAGATAAATTAAACCTCATATCTGAAGTGCTTTCACTGGTGAAAACCTCGCCTTTTGGAAAATAATTGCAATGAGCATTTTCACTATCAAAAATAGAGGTTTACTTTTCACCAACATACCTCAAAAAAGCAAGTAGCTTACATTTGGGGATCATATCTGCATGGAATAAATTACCCTTAAAATTATGACTAGCAAACTTCTTATCAATGTTCAAATGTATTTTACATTAAATAAAAGGGACAAATACATTTAGAACAAAGGAGTTTGGATTATAGCCTCCTAGAAAACCTTGTAAAGGAATAGAGTCAATTTAAAAAAAGTACTAATTACTATTAGAAATCTGTATGAACACCGGAAAATAAACAGAAATAACAGATAACTACACCTTTACCAAAGATTGATAAGCCTAATTCATAACGATGATGCAGGTACTATATAATCAGAGCATCATAGGAATGTATACCATACCTCTCAGCTGTCCAGATTTTCACAGAATGTCAGATTTTTGCATCATATTTTTGGACTGTTCCTCATAAAATATGTGGTTTTCTGGCAAATAACTTGGATGTTCTGACTGAGGTCACTAAATAATAACATAGATTTGAGTTTCAGGCTTTATATCCTTCAGAGAAATGAATACTAAGACAAATCCCACTATTCTATCAACTTTCTGAGCTTATAGAGTTTATAACAGGAATATTTAAAATCTGTCCCTATTTTTGGGTCTTTGTCCCCCCATTATATCAGACTTTGTCTAGATTCTTGCGCTGAGAGGTTGAGAGGTATGACGTATACCTGTGTTCTGACATAAAGTCCTGCATGGAGTACAGATGCCAAGCTATTACTGTAGTTTGAAATCTATTTAGATCCATCAATGAGTTGAGTTGTCTTGAATGGTCTAGCTTAGAGATGGCTACTTCTTTTAAAGACCTAGGCATTTTTTAAACAATAAACTGACATATAAACTTAATTTACTTCAAGTATTTAAAAGGGACTGTGCCAACAGGACTTACTGATGAAGTCCATATAATCTTGTGTCCCAACATATTGACTGGGCTTTACTACAGCATAATTATACCACTGCTGCAGTACGACAGTTGCTTCTGTCATTATGTAAAATGAGAACCTGTCCTTCCTGAGGGAGCACAGATAAGATTTACAAAGTATCTCCAGTACTGCAGATACTCTGACTACCCTACAAGATTAAGATGACTGGGTCTGTATACTATTAGCTACTGCCACATAAGGAGACAAATACTTCTTGCTCATCATGCAGTACACTGTGACCACATCAGGCTTGGAGACACACACTAGCCCATAGACTTGAAGAAATGCAAACTCAAACTTTTATCTGTCTTACATTATTCCAGTAATTTAGAAAAAAAATCCTATTTATATTAGACAAGATGAAGTCTTAAAATAATCTCTGGAAGCAAAAAAGACCTTTGTTTTCTATTATATAGCTTATTGATTATTTTTCTACCAAAGTCATTTTGGGTCCACTACATAAGACAGTGCATAACCCATCAACAGCAAACTAGAGAAGTCAAATTCAGTACAACATGTCCACTGAAACTGTGTGTGACAGTAATAGTAATACATTTTCAACAGTGGGTAAGTCACCCCTGCACCCCCCCATGTTGAGGGTCTTTGCCATACATCCCCTTACTTATGTATACTAACTACTAATTCATACAAACAAGGGTTAAGAGAAATACCCTAAAAGGGTGAAAAATGTCTTACCCAACAGTAATCTTACAGTAGCGCCAAGTAATATAAAACATTCTAGGACCTGTGTATTTGAGGAGTTATAATCAAGAGTTAACACACTGCATTAGTTAGCAATCATAAAATGCTAGATATCTCCTTTTTTGTTGAAATGCTAAGACTTGTTAATGCAAGTCCTGGAACAGCAAGACTGAATGACTAAAAAATGCTGATTTATATATACTACATCCGAGATAGCAGTTCTTTGGAATATACCCTTTTTTCTGCGGTATGACAATCTAAGATTTGGTATATATACGTCTAGGAGTTGTGGGATGCTTACCCCCACATCAGAGCTACAGTAGGGCTTGCCCCCTGAAAAAAAAAATAATTTCAAAGGAAAAAAGCAATGTTCAGCATTTGTTGTTCTCCTGTGTTTTAAGCCTTATTTTCATCATTCAGGTCTCCCTATTACAAGCCTCATTCCCGTGTTTTCATCCTTTTGTTTTAAATCATTCCTGAGCCCACTATTATAAGTCTCAGTATTTCAATAGGTTGCCATGCAAGAATACAAATGCTAATATAATAAGTCAGCAGTATCAGTGATGGATTATTTATTTATTTATGACTGAATTTAATTTTACTCTTAGCTTAAAGTTGATGGCATGATGACCTCTGTTAAGTATATCTGGGTGGCACAGTAGTGCAGTGGTTAACGTTGCCTCACAGCAAGAGGTTCTCCGGTTCAATTCTCAGATGAGGAGCCATCTGTGCAAAGTCTGCATGCCCCCTCTACTTTTGCCTGGATTTCCTCCCACATTTCAAAGACATGCGTCTGGAGCATTTCTCCCTGGGGCGCCATCTTAGTCAGATTTTCCCGGTCAACAAATGTTAAATAAAGTACAGGATATAACACAGAAATATTTCAAGTTTGTTCATAGTTCATAGTTTAGTACTAGGCTAACTGCCCATGTGGGTCATTTTTAAGCCTAGCCAATTCCCCCAAGTGAGAACCAAACCCTGCACTTTGTGTCTGTAAGGTAAACACCTGAACCATTATGCCAACCTCCCCCCTTGTCAGCATTATACCTAGGATATTGCCACCTCTAGATGGATTTCATATTCATTATTATTATTATTATTATTTCATCATACTTGTTCCATATTGTTTGTATTAACATAGTTAAAATGTGGATATGTTTTAGTTGCACCTTTAACATAGTTAATATTTGGGTATATTTTATTTGCACCTAAAAGGTTTACCCAATTAAACTTCATGTAATCAAAATCCTGCAAAATGATCATATGTTTACTGAGTGTATGTGCTGGAGTTTAGTCATAAAATTATTGTGTTCTGTAAGAGACAGGTATGGCGTACAATAGACTACTATAATATTATTATTTAGCCATTTCTATCCCTGATTTGTTTTCTTAGCTTCTGTTATTTTAGATGTTCTTTGACAAATATTGGGACAGTGCCTCCAATTCTACTGAATATGCAACAGCAAAGATAAGTATAACCCAACATTTGTGTGTATGCATTTTGGATTTTAAACTAGGTTTCATTAACAGCAAGTAGATCAGTATCCAACAAACAAAAAAACTTCTAAATCACTCCTTTTTAGGGTCTATATCAAAATTCCGAAGAGGGAAAATGCTGAACGTGAAAACATCAAACCCAAAATATCGAATGGTGAAAGTAGCGAAGCCCCAGAACATCAAAATCTTACCTAGGGCAAGATTTCAGTGGACCGTTCCATGGCTTCGATATTTCCTCCAGTGTGGTGCGAGAGCTACAGACCTTAGGGTTAGGGTGCGGGTTAAGGTAATTGGATAGTTAGTAATGTATATGTGGTTAAGTGTGGGGTTGGGTTTTGTTAACTGTATGTGTGTAGTTTATTTATTTTGGTGTGCTTGTGTTGTGTGTATGTTTCTTGGAACAGCAAATTTTTTTCCCTGGGGAAAAAAATGAGCTATTCTGAGCATTCAATGTTTTCACTATTCGAAATTCCAAGTTCGAACATATGGTGTTCGACATTTTGGAATTTTGAATATATGATAGAGACCCGTTTTCATTGTAAAGACTTCTTTTGTTTTGCAAAGTAGCCCTCATCACTCTTTTTTATAATATTGTGCTTTTTTCAAAATTTTTGTTTTGTGCTTTAATATTTGTGAAAAGTGCAAAGGATGCTGATAATACTATTGCAAAAAAGTAGCTTGATGTAATAACAATAGCAACAGATTTTCCTACTGACTAAAGTTTCCTCCACATCTCAATGGCCAAAACTGACATAATCATATGGTATGAAAGAAGATGAGCCCAGTACAGCCAAGCAGATATCACAGCTGATACCACTGACACCATCTTGTGTTTGTTCCATTATAAGCTACAGTTGAATTGTGCTCATTGGATCCAGGGGAAAGGGTTTTGTTTATACAGAGCTAAACTCAGAGCTAATGGTAATGCTACACTACAGCTGCTGGTCTATACAGAGGCAAACAAAAGACCCCATGTCAGATTCTCTACAGTGCAAATAACTTATTTTGAAGTACTATTAATCTCATGAACTTTTCAATTTATACTCACCAGGGTTGCCTGTCATAAAAGTAAAAATAAAAACAGAAGTGGTTCCACACAGCAGGAAATTATTGCAGAAGAAATTTATTGCAAAAAGTAAGCAATTTCACGAATAACATTCGCTTCTTCAGACTGCTTAAAAGACAAAATAGCATACACCCTTATAAATGCTCATTCAACCAATCATGCTGCAAATAAAGCCTAATTGATTTGACTTACAAAATGCATAACTAGTTAAAAGCACCACTCTGCAAACATTTTAAATACATAAAAAATATATGTATAAAAAGCATGAAAACAAAATTCTATGCCTAAATAGCAGAGAATAAACAAATGGGCTTGTCAGCTGTTACATAACATGATGCGCTATACTAATTGCTCATAAATTCCAGTTAAATATAAAAGCAGTACAATGATAAAACTAATATACATACAACAAAATACACCTCTAAAACATGTCACACTCAGGAATTACAAAGCAGAGTCTATTGTGGGATTATACCGAATACTATACAGAACTATTAATACACATAATAATCAATGCTTAAGGGCTCTCGACTTCAAAAAGGGTTTAAGGGAAACCTTTTAGTTATGTACTTACCATAACTTTAGATGTTTGGGATCCATCTCGCCTACATTCAGTACTGATGGGCTCGGAGCCGATCCCTCGGCTCCGACTCGGCACGCTATGCTATAGAGCGAGGCCTCTTATTGGCTGAGCTATTTCTTATCCCAGGATGCACCACCACTAATCCCCCAGATCTTGTTTGTCCGCATTCATGCACACATACACAACTTGTTTATATAACATTGCCAGATGTTTCAAGATGAAACAACAGGATTCGGACCTTCTGATATCCTCTGATCTCCAAGGAAGGGGGAAGGAGGGTGGGTTATTGGAATGTAGATGGATCCCAAACATCTAAAGTTATGGTAAGTACATAACTAAAAGATGTTATGTGATCCTATCTCGCCTACATTCAGTACTGATGGGACAGCGTCCCTAGCACCTAAATCCTGGGTGGCTCACTGGAAAACACTCCTGAGCACTGTGGAACCAAATGAAGCTCGTCCTCTAGATGCCACATCCAATTTGTAGTGAGAAATGAAAGTGTGCGGGGAAGACCAAGTAGCCGCAGCACAAATGTCACTAATGGCAAGCTTAGAATGGAATGCTATTGAAGTAGCCATAGCTCTTGTAGAATGAGCTTTGACAGAGGTCGTAAACTGTTTATTAGAAGAAGAATAAGCTTGAGTAATACAGTCCCTGATCCATTTGGCAATAGTGACCTTTGTGACGGCTTTGCCCAATTTATTGTCTGAAAAGGATACAAACAACTGATCTGTTTTCCTTGTTTGTTTGGTCCTATCTAAATAAAAACGCAATTGCCTGTGGACATCTAATGTGTGGAATATGTATTCCGCTTTGTTAGAATACTTCGGAAAGAAGACTGGAAGTTCTAATGACTGTTGTAGGCAGAAACTGGAATAAACTTTAGGGACAAATGATGGATTTGGCCTTAGAGATACTCTATCTTTGTGAAAAAACAAGTACGGAGGTTTTACAGGCAAAGCTTGAAGCTCTGAAACCCTTCTGGCAGAAGTAATCACCACCAGAAAGGCAGTTTTCCACGATAGAAATTTTAAATCACATGTTGCTGCCGGTTCGAAGGGGGAGGAAGTTAAGGCGCGTAACACCACATCGAGATCCCATGGAGGAGCAGGATGAGAAATCGGAGGTCTTAAAAGCACAGCACCTTTCAAGAAGGTCTTACACAATCTGTTGCTCATTAAAGGTGGGTTTATAGATTCGTGAAAATTGGAAATAGCTGCCAATTGAACCTTAATGGTTGAGACTGAAGAGCCTTGATTGAAAAGGGAAGTTAGAAATTTCAGTACTTCTGATACGGGAATAGTGATGGGATCCAGACCCCGGAGTTGAGCCCAAATAGCAAATCTTTTCCATTTGCTAGAATACAATTTCTTTGTAGCAGACTTGTGGGCCGAGGATAAAATGTGTACAACTTCCGGATCCAAGGTATGATTCCTGACTATAGTCGGAAGAGGAGGAGCCAAGCCGTCAATTTTAAGGTGTGTAGGGACTGGTGGAAAAGTCCCGACTGATGAACCAATAGGTCTGGGATCTGATCCAGGAACCATGGACCTTCCAGTGCATATTTCCGAAGATAGGGGAACCATACCTGACGAGGCCAGTAAGGAGCAACTAAGATCATTTTGCTCCCCAAGAGAGACGCCTTTTGGATCACCCTGGGAAGGAGAGGAACTGGAGGAAAAGCATACAGCAAGCCGGTGGGCCATGGACGGGCTAGTGCGTCCATAGGGCTCTTCCCCGGAGCCGGCGTGAGGGAGAAGAACTTTTTGCACTTCGCATTCAGCGGAGTCGCGAAGAGGTCGCAACACGGAACTCCCCATTTGCTGAAAATCTGATTTGCAACTGTAATGTTCAGAGACCACTTGTGTGGAGAGAGGATAGTTCTGCTCAGTCTGTCGGCTATCACATTGGACTTGCCCGGGATATGAGTCGCCACTAAAAAGTGTTTGGTCGACACTGCCCATTCCCAAACTCTCATGGCCTCTCTGCAAAGGGGGTAGGATCTGGTCCCTCCCTGTTTGTTCAGGTACCAGACAATTGACATGTTGTCGGAGTGAACGGCAATTATGCCCTGAGGGAGGTAATCGTGAAGGGCTTGAAGGGACAGAAGCACCTCCCTCATTTCTAGGATGTTGATATGAAGTAGGGTCTCTTCCGAATGCCATTTGCCTTGGACTGACCTGCCCAGGGAATGCCCCCCCACCCCATCTGGGAGGCGTCCGTAGTCAAAGTGGCCACAGGAGGAGGTGGAACAAAAGGTTGTCCCTGATCCAGATTGGAGGGCACCAGCCACCAGCGAAGGTCCCGTTTGCAGGTTTCCGTGATCCATATGAGGTGACTGAGAGGGAGATCCTGAAAGGACCACTGAGTTGAAAGAAGCCACTGGAGAATTCTCATGTGCAACCTTGCTAGGGGAACTAGAAGGACCGTGGCGGACATGGATCCCAATAGCTGCAGGACCATTCTGGCTGGGGCTTTGGATCTGGGAAGTAAGGCTCGAACTTGAGCCTGTATGGTTTGTATCCTGTCTGTAGGTAGATAGACCCGCATTCAGTTTGAGTCTATCTCTACTCCGATGAATCTTATGCGTTGAGATGGCAGCAACACAGACTTTGGCCAATTGAAGGTGATTCCAAGGGAATTGCCCAGTGATATCGTGGCTTGTAGGCTCCGCAATAGTAGATGCTTGGAGGTGGCAGTTAGGAGCCAGTCATCTAGATACGGAAACACCTGTAATCCTAGACTTCTCAGGTGAGCAGTCACGACCGCCAAACATTTGGTGAACACCCTGGGGGCTGTGGTGAGACGAAAGGGCAGTGCGCGGAACTGAAAATGACTGCCTCCTAGGCTGAAGCGCAGATGTCTCCTGGACGCTTGATGTACCATGATATGGTAATAAGCGTCCTTGAGATCTATGGAGCACATCCAAACACCTTTCTCCAGCAGTGGGAGAATGGATTGTACGGTGACCATTCGGAACTTGGACTTTTTGACTGAACGGTTTAGAATGCTGAGATCCAAAATGGGCCTCAAGTCCCCGGTCTTTTTTGGCACCAAAAAGAATCTTGAGTAAGTCCCTAATCCGATCTGGTCTGCGGGGACCGGTTGGATGACTCCTTTTTGCAGCAGCTTTGAAACTTCTGAGGCTGCAGTTTCCCGTTGACTGGGTGGCTGGTCCGGGATTTTTTTGGACTGAGGTGGAGAATGAGAAAAAGGGATGGCGTAACCTCCGGCGATAATTCGAAGCACCCATTGGTCCTGAGTGATACCTTCCCAGGCTTTTAGGTGCCTCGAAAAACGACCCCCGACTGGCTCCGGAGCTGCACAGTCGGGCAATCCCTCAGGGACTGTGAAAGGTTGAAGAGCCATGAAAGGACTCATGGTCTCCAGTGTTGCGAGGGCCTCTGCCACCTCTGGGACAGCGTCTTCCAGAAGAATTTCCCCCTCCCCTGCCTCTAGAAGGGGGATTATCCTGCTGTGAGGGGTAAGACTTTTGAGATCTACGGAACCACATTTTCCCTCCTCTTTTAGCCTTGGGGTAAGGCCAAAAGGGAGTGGAAAATCGTGCCCCTACGGCAGTCAAAGTCTTACCTTCTTGCTCGCAGCGGGTCAGTGTGTCCTTTACCTTGGGTCCAAACAAAGAGGACCCATCAAAGGGGGCATCGGCAAAGGAAGACTTAAAGGCCTCCACAAAATGACACAGGCAGAGCCAGGCTTGTCTTATGAGAGCAATGCCTGTACCTGCCGCTCTACTCGCCCCTTCGGCCGCATAAGAAATGAGCCTCATGGACGAGTTTGATATGGACGACAGCGTAGCCAGCTGAGAGCCAACCGTCTGGGCCAGCTGCTCAGGCAGGTTACCCAAGAGGGTATCTGACAGTTCTTTAATCAGATCCCTCTGAAATCTGGTAAAGTGCGTGAGATAGTTCAGGGAACTTAAAGTAAAGGCTGCTGAACTTAGGGTGCGCTTACCGTACCGATCCATGCTCCTAGACTCCTTATTAGGAGGATGGACGGATGTCAAAGCCTCTGCTACATCTTGCTGGGTAGCAGATGCCACCACCAAGGCATCTACAGCCACACCTTTTGTCAAAAACTCCTTTTCCGGGGGTGCTGACAGGAACTTATTAGGACGAGCAGGCACCGGTTCCACAGAGTCTGGGTGTTCCCACACTCAACGACAGATCAAATCCAGGAGCTCGTCGAAGGGCAGAGACACCCAGGAGGCGGAGGGCTGAGCCCCGAAGGCCTTAAGGAACACCGACTCATCAGCAGAAGGGGGTTTGGATTGCCAGCCGCCTCGTTGTTTAAGGGCTTCCAGGATGTCTGCAAAGGAGACATCATCAGAGGACGACTTAGGGGACCCCTCTGCATCATCAAGATCAGTGTCTGATGTGAGAGACTCATCAGGGGAGTCAACATGCTTCCTCTTGCATGATCTTTTCCTGGGGGTTCCTCCGAAGAAGCTTCAGAGGGACCTCCAGGAGGGGGGGAACCCCCAGTGGGGGTAACCTCAGGCCCCGGGGCTCCGCTGTCTAAGGACAGGGGGACTGCCAAAGACCCAGTCTCAGTATGCAGGGAAGGAGCTGGGGAGGCCGTGGAGGTAGCCAAAGAAGATTTGTCTAATGCACTCCTCATGGCCCTGAAGGGGGGACCACCGGAATCCTGGGAAGGTCCCACCTCCATGGCCACAACGGTAGACGGCACCCCCACAGCCGACGCACCAAGAGGAAGGCTAGGGACCGAAAACATCAGTCCCGAAGCGTCCCCCCCGGGGCCGACAGAAGAAGTCCGTGTACCGAACTCCGACTCAAGAGCCGAAGTTGGAGTAAGGGTCGGGCCCGACCCGAAAACCTTCATCGGCTCCACCAGCACCGGCTCCAACGGTGCTGAGGCTGTTGGAGGAGGAACCATAATAGCAGGGTGGACCATCGGCTCCGAAGCCGAATGGGCTGGAGCCGAGACTAACTTTTGAAACACCGGAGACTGGAAAAGTCTTAGGAGCACCCTGTCGATGTCCGAATCAGACATCTTGGAGGATCTAGATGACACCGATCGGTTCCGAACCGACATCTCCATCGGCTCCATAGGACTAGGGGACCGGCTCCGAATGGATTCGACTACTATCGGTTCTGAGGGAGACCTCAAAACAATTTCCCTCGGTGCCGAGGAGGACTTCGGCGCCGAAGGGGAAGAGTCTGAGCCGGCAACCCTCATCGGCTCCAAAATCAGTGGAGCCGATGAAGGTGACCCGCCTCTCGATGCCCCAGTCCTCGGCTCCGAAACCAGAGGGGTCGAGACTGGAGGCATCGAGGCAGACCGTTCCGCCCTCGGCTCCGAAGTCCGTGGAGCCGATGGAGAAGCCTGCCTAGGTTTTTTGGCAGTCGGTTCCGACAGACTGGTCGGAGCCGACGCTTTTTTCTTTTTCATAGGAGAGGAAGAGGAAGATAAGGCCTCCTCAAAGGAGGGCTTAATCAGTCCTTTTAATATTAATTTATTCTTCCTCTCCTGGAGGACTCTAGAAGAAAAGGCGTGACACACGCTACAGGACTCCTGTAGGTGCTTGGCGCCTAAACAATAAACGCACGAGGAGTGGTCATCCGTTATGGACATTTTGTAGCCACACCTCGCGCACTTTTTAAACCCAGAGGGTCTACGTTCCTTAGACATGCTGACTACCAGTAAGAAACAAGTTAAAGTAGCTGCCACAAAGAAAGTGAAACTAAGTTTTTTTTTTTTTTTTTTTTAAAGACAAAACACAATGTCAGAAAAAAATACACAAATCAGTACAACAATCACTGAAAATGACAGTCAAGACCCTCTAACTTAGGCAGGTACTTGACCTCCTGGAAAAAAAGAAAAACGCTAGATAAGAATAGGGGAAGGCCCCTCTAACTTAAACGGGAAACCTTCCCTTAACCAAAAACACAATTTTTCTCAACAAAATTTTCCAAACACACTCGTACAACAACAATAGCTGTTAAAACAGCTTTTGGGTTCAAAATAGCAAAATTTCTGACAGGAAACTTTGAATAAAACAGTACTTAGCCCAGCCAAGTTTGAGACCACGTCCTAGCTTGTAAGCGGCAAACGAGATCTGGGGGATTAGTGGTGGTGCATCCTGGGATAAGAAATAGCTCAGCCAATAAGAGGCCTCGCTCTATAGCATAGCGTGCCGAGTCGGAGCCGAGGGATCGGCTACGAGCCCATCAGTACTGAATGTAGGCGCGATAGGATCACATAACATCTTATTATTTAAACCTGGAAATGTATCTGCTTGAAGACATATGATCCACTTTTGCTCATAGGATTCAGTTCTATTACTCAGGTCACCTTTTCTTAAAGTTTCGTGCATAATATCTAAAACAAGAAACTTAAACTTATGGTCAGTACCTGTTTTGGCTACATGGAGAGCTAGGACATTCATTTCTTTAGCAGTCCTAAGATCTCTAGTGTGTTCTAGAACTCTGTCTTTTAATACCCTATTCGTTTTGCCTACATAAAATGAAAAACACACAATACAATAGCAGAAGTACTCCACATTACTAGTCTGGCAATCCGCATAGAATTTACTATCTATTTCAAAACCAAGGTGGGGATGCTTAAAATGTCCACCATTGTGTATATGTGTACAAGCCACACATCTCCTACACATATACGTCCCCATTCTATCTGACATAATATGTTATGTTGCATGCTATGTTTTATAACATAGTTGCCTCTTGAGGGACTTATTATCCCTAAAGGCAAAATGGGGTTCAGGAGCTATAATGCCTTCTAGCTCATTCACAGTTGAAAGAATATCCCAGTTATTCCTAATGACATTACAAACCATATGTATATCACTGGCATAAGTCAGGGGCATCCTGATCTTATTGCTACAGCCTTGGGTCACTGTAGGAAAACCATTAACATGACTATTAGTAGTAGCATTAGAGCTGGAGTCATTGCATAAAAATGGTCTACATCTCCCCTGCCTTTCACTCCAGGCCTGGGCTATCTGTATATCAATGGCCTCAGCCCTGTAGCCTCTCTCAATGAACTCTTGTTTAAGGGTATGCAGTGCCATCTTCAGTTGGGCATCTTCACTATAAAGCCTCATCGTACGAAAAATCTGACCTCTTAGCGCATTAGACTTAGTATGCCTCGGATGCATACTAGTATTATGCAGGATATTGTTCTTCTTCACTTCCTTCCTATACATGGTTGTGGAAACATTTTGAGCCATGTCTTTGGTTACCTTAACATCCAGAAATTCCAGCCCCACTGCTGAGTATTTGGAGGTAAACCTAAGAAACCCATTCAACTCATTCAAAAAACAGATGAAATCAAGTAATTGTTGTTCTGTACCTTGCCACAACAAAAAAAGTCATCCACAAACCTTTTGTACCACTTGATACAAGTGCAGTAGGTATTGTTAGATAGAAATATCTGGCTTCCCAGTTTGCAAGGGAGAGGTTGGCGTAGCTATTGGCACAAGCTGTCCCCATAGCTACACCTACCCCTTGGATGTGGTACTCATCACCAAAAATAAACAAATTATTCTCGAGTATAATCTCGAGTAGTGAAAAGATCAAGAAATATTTCTTCTGCTACACTGATGCAGATGCAACTTTGTGTTTTGAACAGAGGCCTGTCTTTTGTACCGGCTCAATGAGCCGATTTAACTGATGTGCTGAAAGATTTATGACTATCTGGCAGAACCCTTACACTAAAAACAATGTTTAAGGATTCAAGTGCTACTGAATGTAGTTTTATGACACCTACCACATATATACCACCAAGTAATGTGACTATTGATCTGTTTGTTAACATTTGTGACAAACAATTGAGAAAGAAATTCTCTGAAAGATGTATTAATGGTTATGCTAATTTGTCCTCTGCAGAAACTCAAGCCTTGCTTGAGCTTAAACATATAAATAGCATAGAGATCCGCCCTGCAGATAAAGGGGGCTGCATAGTTGTGCTGGACAAGGAAAACTATGTACAATCTATGTTAGATCATTTAAGTAACTCTATTACATATACTAATGTGTCTGGTCAAGTTTTGAAAAGCTGCATTGAAAGGGTCCAGTTTTTGGTGTTTGATTTGTTGATTACTGGAATGATTTCTGAACAGTTGTTTGAGTATTTCAAAATTGATTTTCCTGTGGTCCCTATGCTGTATGGGCTCCCTAAGATACATAAAAACCTTGCAACTCCACCAATACGTCCTATTGTTTCAAGTAGAGGTTGGGTCACTGAACCTCTTTCTATTTTTGTAGAAAGGAACTTGCATGATGTATTGGATAAGTGTAGCACCATCCTTAAAGATACTAAGTGTTTTCTTAGTGAGTTGAATAATTACATTGAGGTTATTCAAGGTCCTTGCCTCTTTGTGACTCTAGATGTAGAGTCCCTGTTTACAGTCATCCCCACTGACTGGGATATCGAGAACGCAAGGGAGCTACTTCTCAGCAATAATGTTCCAAATAATAAAGTGTCCTTGGTCTGTTCACTACTCAAGATTATACTCGAGAATAATTTGTTTATTTTTGGTGATGAGTACCACATCCAAGGGGTAGGCGTAGCTATGAGGACAGCTTGTGCCAATAGCTACGCCAACCTCTCCCTGGCAAACCAGGAAGCCAATATGTTCTATCTAACAATACTTACTGCACATGTAACAAGTGGTACAAAAGGTTTGTGGATGACTTTTTTTGTTGTGGCAAGGTACAGAACAACAATTACTTGATTTCATCTGTTTTTTGAATGAGTTGAATGGGTTTCTTAGGTTTACCTCCAAATACTCAGCAGTGGGGCTGGAATTTTTGGATATTAAGGTAACCTAAGACATGGCTCAAAATGTTTCCACAACCATGTATAGGAAGGAAGTGAGGAAGAACAATATCCTGCATAATACTAGTATGCATCCGAGGCATACTAAGTCTAATGCGCTAAGAGGTCAGATTTTTCGTACAATGAGGCTTTACAGTGAAGATGCCCAACTGAAAATGGTGCTGCATACCCTTAAACAAGAGTTCATTGAGAGAGGCTACAGGGCTGAGGCCATTGATATACAGATAGCCCAGGCCTGGAGTGAAAGGCAGGGGAGATGTAGACCATTTGTATGCAATGACTCCAGCTCTAATGCCACTACTAACAGTAATGTTAATGGTATTCCTACAGTGACCCAAGGCTGGAGCAATAAGATCAGGATGCCCCTGACTTATGCCAGTGATATACGTATGGTTTGTAATGTCATTAGGAATAACCGGGATATTCTTTCAACTGTGAATGAGCTAGAAGGCATTATAGCTCCTGAACCCCATTTTGCCTTTAGGAATAATAAGTCCCTCAAGAGACAACTATGTTATAAAACACAGCATGCAACACCACATATTCTGTCAGATAGAATAGGGACGTATATGTGTAGGAGATGTGCGGCTTGTACATATATACACAATGGTGGACATTTTAAGCATCCCTACCTTGGTTTTGAAATAGATAGTAAATTCTATGCAGATTGCCAGACTAGTAATGTGGAATACTTCTGCTATTGTATTGTGTGTTTTTCATTTTATGTAGGCAAAATGAATAGGGTATTAAAAGGCAGAGTTCAAGAACACACTAGAGATATTAGGAATGCTAAAGAAACGAATGCTCTAGCTTCCCATGTAGCCAAAACAGGTACTGACCATAAGTTTAAGTTTCTTGTGTTGGATATTATGCACAAAACTTTAAGAAAAGGTGACCTGAGTAATAGAACTGAATCCTATGAGCAAAAGTGGATCATACGTCTTCAAGCAGATACATTTCCAGGTCTAAATAATAGGGTTTCCCTTAAACCCTTTTTGAAGGCGAGGGCCCTTAAGCATTGATTATTATGTGTATTAATAGTTCTGTATAGTATTCGGTATAATCCCACAATAGACTCTGCTTTGTAATTCCTGAGTGTGACATGTTTTAGATGTGTATTTTGTTGTATGTATATTAGTTTTATCATTGTACTGCTTTTATATTTAACTGGAATTTATGAGCAATTAGTATAGCGCATCATGTTATGTAACAGCTGACAAGCCCATTTCTTTATTCTCTGCTATTTAGACATAGAATTTTGTATTCATGCTTTTTATACGTATATTTTGTATCTATTTAAAATGTTTACAAAGTGCTGATTTTAACTAATTTGGCATTTTGTAAGTTAAAGCAATTAGGCTTTATTTGCAGCATGATTGGTTGAATGAGCATTTATAAGGGTGTAAGCTATTTTGTCTTTTAAACAGTCTGAAGAAGCGAATGTTATTCGCGAAAGCATTTACTTTTTGCAATAAATTTCTTCTGCAATAATTTCCTGCTGTGTGGAACCACTTTTGTTTTTATTTTTACTATTATTGATCTACTTTAGTTGGTTCCCTTGTCTATTCAGAGGCTTGCCTGTTTTTATATTGCCTGTCATAATAGTCTATTTGCCCAAAACAATAATCTATTAATATCATTAAAGCTTTTTAACAGGCATAATTTTTTGTCATTGTCTTCAGAAGACAGAATAACTGTACTACCATGCTCAACGGAAGTAGTTTGGGTGATCCATACTTACAAAGCGTGCATTATGAAATTTTGCAGTGCCTGCTCTGACTGTACCATAAAAATGACAAATGACAACAAATATCAGTTCAAAATGTATTACCTTCTTTAGGCCGATAGATTTCTACATTTGTTGCCGTTGGTTTTCTTGGCTGTCTTATCTTCTTTTGAAGGGCTGCAACTTCTGCCTTTATCATATCATTCTGTAGAAATGATAAAGAGTGGTAACAGTGAGTATTTCAATCTCATAGAATTTAAGGCAGGCAAAGAGTCCAGAAACTGACATATGAGAAATGCAACAGGCATACAAATGGAAATCCCAAAGTATGTGTGTGCATATTCTACAACTGACAATCCTTTTTACATTTCTAGTGACCAGAACTGCAAGATGTTTTGCTGCATGTCATCTGCGGTGTCACTAGTATGACTAAAAGAACATCCTTCAGGAAGGTCTAGCAGACAAACTCTTGGCGCCAAAGCCATGGCTTAAAACTCAATACCAAGAAATGCATTATAGTACCTTTTGGGAAGTCCGCTACCCCAGCTAACTACATCATCAACAAAACACCCCTAAAAATTGATTCACTAGTCATGGAGCTGGGAACTCATGTAGACAGTAACCTAGATTTCGATCAGCATGTATCCAAGTTAGTAAGAAAAATCCCTTTACGTTGCTCAACTTACAAGCAAGGGGATAGCATCTTGGTCCAGAGAGGTCATCATACCACTGTATTTGGCCCTCTTCAGGCCATACATAGAGTATAATGCCCCCTTCAGTAAGTACCAGACCAGACACATGCAGCAAATGGAATGGTCACAAAGGTTCCTTACAAAACAAAATACAGGCAGAAAACACAATGTCCCATGCTGATCACCTCAAAGGCCTGTCTCTTCACTCAGCATCATGCAGACTTCTGAGAGGTGATCTTTGCCTGGCATAAAAGACATCTCTGGACCCTGTTTTCATGAAGCTTCTGCATATCCACAAAACAAACAGTATCAGAGCTACTAGATTAAAAGACCTACATTTTGCATGCAACATAAACAGGACATGTTGGAGAGACAATTATGTTTCTCAGAGAATTCCCATTCTCTGGAACAGGCTCCCCATCCATGTGAAGCAGAGTTCCTCCCTATCCCTTTTTAAGTGCAACTTGAACCAATGGACGGGTAATCAGAAATTCATCCCTGGTCTGCTGCCTATGTGTCTGATGGACAGAGGTAATCAGTAAATTACCCCCTATATAAATCAAACTTGTGGGTCACGTTTGGGATGCACAGCTAGACTTATAAGGGGTCTAGTGGTCGTTAGCCTAATATAGACCTATGAACCTATGACTCCACATGATTATATGAATATACTTTGACTCTGACAAGGCATTTGACATGTTGCACACAAGAGGTTTGTGAAAAATCAGGTACAGTTAAAGTGGGTCCTAATGAGGTAGCACCAACAAAACTTGCTGTGCACAAATGTAAAGATGGCCACCAGTAAGCTACCTATGTGGAAGGAATGGACCAATGTCTTTTTAATGTCTATACAACAGACACTGCAAAAGATCTGGAAAAAGGTATGCTTTCCTGATGAAGTTACGAAGATATGTAATATGGCTGACATACACAGAGGAATAAAAAACGATGAAAGGGATGTCATCAGTACTGTAAGCAGTAGTCTAAAAAAGTGTATCCAGATGGAGAAGGAAGCAGCAGTATCAACAAATGTTGCAGAAACAGATCTGCACATACCGTTCTGGGATATAACTGATGTATTCTTACTACAGATATTGCTTTAAGAGAGAACCCTCAAATTAACTGATCTTTGGCTGGTTGCATCTTATCCACCAGTCAGAGTCTGTCAGTTTTCTTCTGTACCATTCCACATTCTGGTTTACCCTGCAACACAGCACATCTGATATATAAGCATGCAATTACTCTGCAGCTTGCAGAGTTGTTGTCATGCTTCTAATGAGCACATTATACTCATGGTCTTCTTAACGGTCAACAGCTTAAATCCATTCTGGCATGTGGTACTGCATCATAAATCTCATATGCAGTTTTCACTACTCTTCCAAGAGAAATAAAGTCTAGGAATATTTCTCCAATGAGTTAATACACATGTCTTAGTAGACATTGTAGTCAGTACTATATTCACGTGTACATTTCTAGGAAATATTGAATCCTATCTTACACTGTTGCAGGGCTCACCATGGAGATTACTTCTTTGTACTGTTCAGGTTTAGGAATTTTAAACTCAGAATCTTAGGATTTCATTATTAAACAAGCAATATATAAGTAAATACTTGCCCAATCTACAGAGAAATCCATCAGCCAAGACTAGTGGAGTGACACTTAGTTGCACAAGGGAAGGAAGGACAGTACTCCTAATCTACAAAGGAAGATTTTCTCTTACATTACCTAGCTTAACTGCTATATTAAGAACACTTATTTTATGTATAATACCGACAAAACCATACTTGATGGATTTTTAGATGGGCTCATTCCTATATAAGCATCATCGTGGAATAAGGCAGAGGACAACACAAGCACAAATTGCAGAGTCCTGATGTGCCGACTTCTCAAATGTTGATCATCTCCCTGAGCTGCAGTTGAAACAGTAAAGGACAGTGATGGCATGCAGTGATGATCAAGTGGCCACTGCACAGACATCTGTAATGGAGACATTACTGAAGCAAGCACTGGGATGGCCGCTCCCCTGGTGGAATGAACTTTATCTGTACCATTTGCTATCAGGTGGTTAACCATTGCTAGTAAAAATAATGTAATTAGCCACCCACTAATGGCATATCTTCTTGATAACTGTAAACCCTTCCTTGCCTGGCACATAGAAGATAGACTGCTGGTCCATCTTCTTAAAATCGTGTAAGTGCACTTCAATGCATGAATGATGCTCTAAACTGGTTTCTGCAGATAAACTAGCTTAAAGAAAACTCTGAAGACACTTTCAGAAGGAGGCATGAGCTCCTCTTAAAGGATCTTTTCCTTATGAAAGACTATCTACAGTTCACTACACATAAGGGCCTAAAGTTATAATGTCCTGTACACAGAGGAGATTGCCTCCAGAAAGAAAATTTTTCAAGAACTAAACTTCAACACTGTTGACCCAGCAGGCATAAATGTCAATCAGATAAGCCTGTTAAGTCTGAAGCTCAGGTGAAGCTTAGGTTCTATGAGGGAGGTCTTAAAAGGGGGATGAAGATATAGCACCTGCCTCATGGTGATACAGACCTTATATTTCTCACTAAACTTCCTATAGGTAGCTGTACTAAGCAGTAACACTTTTCGGCAGTGCTTCACATAGTGCTCATTTCTCAGGCAATAAAGCCCGTGTTGAGGTGATTCTGGCTGGTGGTTTGAACTAAAAATACACAGAAAATGTATAGATTTAAACACTAAACTTTAGGACTTTACTATGAAGGACATTAGGACTGAGATCATAACTGCATGAGTGGCAGAAAAGAACTGGTGAAATGTAAACAGTCACATATGGAGGCAAACATGTCCTGTGAATGCAAATGCCTGATTAATTTCTGAGCTTTTCTGAACTGGGGATATAAAGAGATGAAAACTCGACAGTTACCCTCTGCAAAAGATTACTGAAACACAAGTGAGTTTTTCAGAGGTTGTAATTGCACATTAAATATGAATAAGACCCTGAAAGAGGAGAATGAAATGTTTCTGATATTAGAAACAATGTGCCATAAAAGAGAGACTACCCGATATGAATATTCCATGGCCATAGTATTTATGAACATGATAAACATTTAGAAAGATAAGCACGCTTCCTTAATCAACAAGTTATTACTAACTGCAGTAACAAACTCTCCTGCCCAGGACCAGAGCAGAATGAGGTGACTGAGTTAGACGTCAGGAGAGTTTGTCTGAGAAGCATAAATCTGTAAATTTGGTGATATTTAGGTATGCCCAAACTATCCAGTTCTGAGTTTCCTAAACTAAGAAGACAGAATCAGACAAAAGGAAAAATAAAGTTTACATCTGCTAATGATTTTCTTCATCTTCTTAAGCAGAAAAAAATAAGTCAGCGCTCTTCAGTTTTCTAGTTTGTGGACTTTTAATGTACTTGTATAAAAATAGCCACTCCATTTCTTGTAGAATAAAGTCCTTCTGTCTTTAGGAGCAGAAGTAGTCAGTTATGAGTAGCATGACATGAAAGAATCTGTTCAAGCTCCTTCTGTAAATGTGGCAGCTCTTAATAAGAATGCAGCATCAAACCATTTAGGTATATCTAAGTGATAGATCAGCTGCACCTGAGCATTCAGAAGCAGATTTTTCAGAGTTTCTATGAATTTATATTCTATAGACTCATATTCCTGACTCCAAGATTGCATTATCACTGAGAAAGGGGAAAGTCTGATCTCTGTATAGAGAACTACTCCCTGTAATCCATGGTAACCTTCACTCTTTCATGTAACCATTCAGTTTACATGTTCAAGCACTGGGACACTCAACAAGAAAAACTTGTTAGTATAGCTCTCAACAAGCTGTACCCTGATAAGATGGGCTACATCCAATTTTATAAATGTTGCTTTTATCACAACATAATAAATCCATTCAAATTAACATTTTAATTGGAAGTTATTTATACTTTCATTTCTGTAAGCTGAATTATGTATATCCCTGCTTCAAAATGTAGGCATTGTAAAGAAATAGATGTTTCTTTTACTCACTTTTGCTGCTCATGTTTGTAAATTTATTCAGGAGGCCATCTGCAATGCATGTAATTAAAATGGTATGGCAACTTGACATAGCTGTTAATCCAAGATATTGAGATTAAAATTCCTAAACCTGGATAGTCCAAAGAAGTAATCTCCATGGTGAGTCTTGCAGAAATCTAAAATATTTTTCAAGATTTCCTAAGAATGTACACATTAATATAATACTGACTACAATGCCTACTAAGATATGTATATTAACTCATTGAAGAAACAGTCATATGACTTTATTTTCCTTGAAACAGTAGTGGAAACTGCATATGAGATTTAAGATCCAGTAACCATGCGCCAGAATGGATTTAATATGTTGATCATTAAGAAGACCCTGAGTATAATGGGCGTGTCATGACTAAGCACTCTAAATCCAGTCCATTTGGCAAAGAGGTTTAATACTAATTGGTGCTAGGCCTAGACCTTGAAGTAGTTTTGTATTAGTGTCCTACAGACTTTGTTTGCCTACTGTGCAACTCTGAACTAATCATTTAACCAGACAGTGCACCTGGGTTGCCCCAGATAAGGGACAGTTTATCCAATGGGTATACTTGATTAATAGACAGTTTTATTATTTAGTAATGAATGCTTTCCTTAGCTGATATTGTTAAAAATATTGAACATCTTATCTTAAAGTGCCTGCACTGTATAGCTAAAAAGGGATGTGAACCCTAAATAACTCTGTTGTGGAACAGACACCCCATCCACATAAAACAAAGTTCATCCCTGTCCATTTTCAAGCGCACCTTAGATCTATGGATGTAAAACACAACATTTACTCCAGGATTTCACCCTGTATTACTAATGGACAGTGGCAGCTCCTAAATGCTTTATCCCATGCACGGGTCCCCTCAAATTATCTATGGTATGATCCCAGTTATTTTCATTAGGGCCAATATATAATTATCAACTTTGGGATGGGTAGAGACAATTTATAACCAAATGGGATAAGTTATTTTGAGCACAAAAAGGGAATTTGGCTAGGCTTAAAATGGCCCATGAGGGCAGTTAGCCAATACTTACCTATGAACCTGTGATAACTCAGTAATAACACCTTTTTTTTTCTTTTCCCCTTTTCCCCAGTTATCTGGCTTCAATTTAACATGTATGCTAGTCAGCTAGTTATTTGGTAGTGTAAACAGTGGCTCTAGGTAATTTGGTCACATTCACCAGTATTGATGTGACACCCGATTCAATGGAAAATGGGAAAAAAAAGGGTTGGCAGCGATGATTTTGACTTCTTAAACAACCTAATAAAACAATAGTTCAAAACATAAAAAGAAAAGAAAGAAAACCATCTCCTTTCCCTTCCAGTGCATTTCAAATCAGAGACATTACAATGAATGTCCAACAAGGTATGTCTGGCTCTTCCAGGCACTACTATGCATGTTATACCCAAATCAATCTAAAAAGAAGGCAAAAGCAGCCCATGAATCATTTATTGAAATAGATGGAATCTAAGAAAAGAAATCTATTTTAAACCAAACAAATTCAAGGTGGAATGCTGACTCATTAATACACAATTACTGATATGCTGAACACAAAATGTATTTTACTGAGGGATTTTAGTTATTAACCTCAAAGGAAAGAGATAGAATAAATATTGGTTGGAAAAATATCTCTGCTAATGTTACCAAAAAGTAATAGAACTAAACTATGAAACAAGAATGTAAGGTTCAAGATCTTGCAAGATCAAGGGCTACAACAGAAAAGGCAGAGGCAAGGAGGCAGAGACTAAAGTCATAGTATACAACATGGATACGGGCTGTAAACATAAAGCAGTTTTATGGTGAAAATAATGGTCAGTACCTTAAAAAACTACAGGGAGACTATGTTAGGTAAACTTTACAGGTGGAAACAAAACTTTAATGCTAGTTTAGCAAAGACATGCAACTTTAAACAGATAGGTCTGTATACTCGGGCACACATAAACAAGCTCGCTCAGACGTGCACACGCACACATGCAAACACACACGCAGTCTAAATCTGTCGAACAGAAAATTGAATATTACAATATAACACTGGTAGATATATAAAGCTGGCACATTCTTAAAATAGGCTTATTCTGGAAACAATTAACGACCAATAAAGAAAACAAAAAGAGAGGTATAAACTATATTAGAATATTCTTTCGGATCATAAATTAAAAAGAATACTACTTTAAACGTACTTTAAAAAGTTTGGAATATGTGTCAGGTATCACAGCCCTTAAAGAAAAGGAAATAAATGTGAAAATATATATGGCATTTCCAAGGAACTGGAAATACATGGCAGAAAATCAAAATAGAGTTCAAGGATTTCAAACAAAAGAAGCATATGGCAGAAAATATATAGACAGAATGTGAGAAAGAAAGAGCTCAACATGCACATGTTATAGAGATATTCTGTTAGGTACTATAAACGGTTCAAATAATGCTCAACAAATTACTTCCATAATATATCAGTAGGATATAGGTGAACTGCTGTTGTTTTTTTTTTTTGTTTTTGTTTTTGTTCACTGGGTAAGCTCCTCTTGGCACACACAGCCTGTTTTCAGTAATCTAAGTCAGTGCAGTGCAACATTGTACAGATGAATGTCAGTTGTGCATATTATAAATAAATTATAACATACCTTTGTGAATAAACATTCGGATTTAGCTGCACATAATTGTCTTATATTTGTCAGGCATGTGTTTATTTTCTTCAAGAACTATAACACAAGAAGAAAATTAACATTAAGAAGTAGGTGGAAAGTACAGTTTGATTATATCCAAGGTTAAATAAGTTACATCTGCAGGAGATCACTATATGAACTGGAATGAATCATAGGCATTTTGTTAGTCCCCAGCCTAATTTTTCCAGCAGTTATATGCAGGAATGCAATCTTACATTATGACCACTAGAGGGAGTCCAGTCATAAAATAAAGTGCAGTGCGCAGTGTTTTTGGTGCCTGGAGGCCGAAAACTTAATACCCTAACAAACAACTTTTGTTGAAGCTAAAGAGTCTTTAAAGCCTTAACTAATTTTATAAAAACACTGTACTGTACTTCCAACACCTGACTAAAGATGATAAGAAAAAAACATACCACAAACTATTGATCAGTATGCAATAAATCAAGCAAAAAACGCATAAAGTCTACATATAGTTAATAGCCAACTAAATAGCAATAACATCAAACCCAAAATTTGTAGAGGATTGGGGGATGCAGGGAGGCCATCCTGCAATAATGATACCATTGCTGGAATGTCTACTGTTATGGTAAGCATGCTCACATAACTGCACTTGCACATCATAATGACTATCTTACATGAATTTGTTAAATGAACTGGTTGGCGCCGATAAATGTGTAAATATCCTACAGCATGCCCTACAGGACCTTCATTCATTTGTTAATTTTTCATTTACCCACTTAATCCAGTTCAGGATCATGGGGGAGGTATACAATATCCTGGCACTCAATAGGCACAACGCAAAGAAAATAATCTGAAGTGATATGCAACCAAATTATAGGATTTACACATATACATACTGAATGACACATGGTATATATACATATGGGTAAAGTGGGGTTTCACTGATTTGATTATGGCATGACTTTGGGGTACTGGTGGAAACTGGGAAAACCAAAAAATCCATATGGACACATAAAGGATGTGTACACTCCATAAAGAAAACAAGCCAGCTGAGAACCAAACTGGAAAACTAAGTCATGTGAGACATCAGTGTAAATGTGTCAGTACCATTGCACCACCTTACAGGACAGCAAAGGCAAATCTTATTTTATTTTGTTGACTGGGCTAAGGCAACTAAGCCTAAAAGTAGGCCCTTTTTCCACAGCAGCCCTGGGAGAAAAGCTCCACTTTAAAAAGTAGTTGCAAGTATTATACAATATAATAAAATACAATTGTTGAATAAGAAAAGTATACCATAATGTATAGGTACAATGAAGATATACACATTAAAATGGTATCAGAACCTAGAAAATCTGTTAAGCAAAAACAGTTACACTACTAGTGAGCCATTTTGAATTACAAATATAAATACATTTATTATACAGGTTATAGTCTTTCATGAAATTTAGAGTCTTTCCAAATATGGACCTTTAGAGAATAGTCAGTCTTTATCTCCAAAGTCAATGTCCAGATCATGGGGGAAGTAATCTGACTGAGATGACAATTCCCTATCATTTGGCTCACCCATCATTTGGTATTTTTGAAACTGTTTCACTTTTTGAAACAAAGTATCATATTCCAGGGCAAGATTTTACAGTGTGTTATAAAGTCAGAAAAAAAAATAAACAAAGGGTGAATCGAAGTCCAAGTGTCCAGAAGCCTTAGCATTAGGCATGCAGGTATTGAGTGTCTCTCCCAGTTAAACTATAGTCAGCTGTAAAATAGCTATGTGTCAGCAGAAGCTTACTAATGCAGGGGTGGAGGGTGTGGTCTGCCTCAGGTGCAAACAGTAAGGGGGTACAGCCTTTGTAAGCCAAAGCAAGGATCTTTTAAGGAAGGGTGTTCTTTTCTGCATATGTGCATCAACATACACACCCTTTTTGCTTATATTCCACATTCAGAATTTAAGTATACTTCCATGGGACTTGCTTACTCCCCTAGTTGGACTAAGAGTGTGTATGAAATGCCCTAGTTAGGGATGGCAGGTTAGTTAGGCTCAAACCCTGTTCCTTGGCTATAGGAAACAACAGCCTGAATCCTGTACACCAACTAATAAACTGAGTTTTTGTGCATTCTCAAGGAATTGTGAGCTTCAAGAGAAGAGAAATTTACTACTGTTCACGCTAAGTCGGTTTTCAATGTGCAATTATTTCACTCAGCAAATAGCCAGGCATTAATTGCTAGTGTGCATTTGTATGAAATAAAATGGAGTATTGTATGAAGCACATTTGAAACTTTCCCCAATTTTAAGAATTTTCTTGTATTTGCCGAATATATTTGGTCTGCAAGTTACTCTCATATTGTTTGTTTGCCTTCACATGGCTAGTACACATTCGTATGAAGTATGCTGCAATCCTTACTCTCGCTTTGTCTCTCTCTGGGTACTGTATTTGTAAAACCAAGTTGAAACTGTTCCTGATTTTAAGAATGTCCCCCAGTTTGCTTCATCTTGATCTGTTTCTAATAGAATTTGGGGTCAAATGTCCACATAAGTAACCGAATCCTGAACTACTGGATCAGCTCTTAGGGGTGTGTTGGCAATGAAAAAATTCAACTTTCCAAAACAGACAATAATGCATTTTTGACATTTAGCTTTAGTCTATGATTCTGGCACTAGTTATTTGTTTGGGATAAGCCTCCCTGTGGGATGGCTGACTCTTTTGGGGGATTTGAGCACTGTTCCTAGTTTGCTCCTTGCTGGTCATTATTTTGTTTCATGTCTGTCAGATTACTGTCCTGTTCCTGGACATTCTAACCATTGTTGCAGAAAAAAATCACATACGTGAGGCACAGCAGAGGCAACAGGATTCCCTGGAGCAACAGCTAGTAAAGGTATAGGTTTATGTCATGTAGTATACATGGGAAGCAACAATCAGGGCTGGATGTTTTTATAACAATCTAGACAGAGCCATAATTATGTGCTATTTTAATGGGTCTAAATGGCAGTGGAGCAGCTTGACTCACTGCTGCTTTACTCCTAAAACTTTAGGCTGTGAGAACAGGTGACTCTGAGTCAATGTCCACCTGCAGAGTAGGGTGAGGAAATCTTGACTACAGTAGCAGAGAGTGTCCTCACTGAGATCAGAAGGGCTGGGCTCTTCAGTTGCAGATGTTTGCCCTGTACAGGGCCTGTGCAGACTCTGTAGCTCTAAGTTTTATATATATATATATATATATGACTCTCTGGGTTTTTTTCTTTTTTACAAGACTTATTTTTAAATATTTTTTTTTTATCTACAAGCCTGGGGTAGTATCAGTAGAAGGAATATACAAAATAACTGCTAAAAGTATGTTCTGGGAAGACTTGTAAATTCATAGCTCTTTCAACCATAGCCTTCTTGTTAAACTTAGTGTATTATTTTTAGTTAACAATATCATGATTTCTGTGTGGGGTCTGCATATCCCCCTGTTTTTGCGTGGGTTTCCTCTGAGTGCTCTGGTTTCTTCCCACATTCCAAAGACATGCAGTAGGTGGACTGAACAATCTAAACTGGCCATTGGGTGTCAGTTTGCATGCAAATTTGTGGTGTAGAAGAGTTAAAACTGTAGGGCTAGACCACCAGTGGCGTAAATCTTGGCTCTAGATGACTGCCACCAATTAAGTGATACACCGACACCATGTGCAAAAATGGGAAAAAGGGATTGAGGATGGATTGTGAATGGATGGATCATGATTTCCTTCAAAAGAACAAAAGAAGCATTTTGGAAGAATCTGATGCTCATAAGCATCTAGTGGTAATTTTCTCTCAAGACATCATCAGAATCAGTATAAAGCCATATAATACAATAGTCAAAACAATTAATTTAAAAAAAGCTTGCCTAGCACTGACAAAGATCAATGTTTAGATAGGGTTACCACTTGTCCCTCTTTGCACAGGACAATCCCTATTTGGGCAGTTGTGTCCTGCAAAAAAAAAAAAAACTTAAAAAAATGGCAAATGTCCTGAGATTTTAGGACAAAACATATTTCATAAGTTTTCTTTAATAGTAGCATAAACATTTAAGTTATGTACTCACCATAACTATGCATCTGTGTTGTCCATTTTCATTCATCCTCAACTTATGGGTTTTGGATCCGACCCTCAAATCTGACTTGGTTTATCTCTTTAGATTCTTGTATCTGACTCTCAAGATCCTCCCTTTATCCATAATGCCCCTTACTTGCCAGATTACCTCATATCGAGTTTGCTGCTGCTAAATATGCCAGAAGGCATAAATACTTATAATAATAATTATAATCATAGCAAGAAACAGGATAGAAACAGAGCAGGGGGTCAAAATAGGAACAATGGTTCCCATATACCTCACTAAGTCACTGCCAAAGGATAAGAGAAGGAGGGTGGGGAATTGAAGAAGAATGAAAATAGACAACACAAATGCATAGTTATAATGAGTACATAACTTAAATATCTGATGTTGTCATTTTCATTCATTCCTCAACATATGGGACAGAGTCCCCCGCTAACATAATCTTGGGTGGCCCTCATGGAAGGGTATTCCAGAGAACCGCGGAGCCAAATACAGCCATGTTTCTGGATATGATATCCAACTTGTAATGAGTAATAAAAGAATAGGAATTAGACAAAGTAGCTGCATCACAAATATCACCAGTTGAAGCTCTGGCCCAAAAAACAGAGGATGTAGCCAAGGATCTCATTGTATGAGCCTTTGGAGATTTGGGTAAGGTTAAGGACTATACAAAGAAAATGCAATCTGTTATCCATTTATCTAAAGTAACTTTCAATACTGGTTTTCCCAATTTGTTTTTAGAAAAGTAAACAAACAGTTGGTCACTTTTTCAAAATCTTTTTGTTCTGTGGAGGTAAAAACAAAGTTGTCTATGCACATCTAAAATATGTAGCATGTATTCTCCCTTATTGTCAAATTTTGGAAAGAAGACTGGTAAATTGATTACTTGATTCATGTCAGACTCAGAAACAACTTTTGGGAGAAAGGAAGAGTTTGTATGTAATGTCACTCTGTCTTTGCGAAAAAACAAATAAGACAGTTTTGAAGAAATTGCTTGGAGTTCAGAAACTCACCTTGCCAATGTAATAACAAGAAGATAAATTGTTTTCCAAGAGAAAAAATTCAGGTCTGAGTTAGTGGAAGGTTCAAAGGGAGATTGAGTTTAAGTTTGCAACAAAACAGTAAGATCCCAAGGTAGAGTAGAGTCTCTTGCTGGAGGTCTAAGCAGAAGAGCACCCTTCAAAAAAGCCTTACAAATCTTAGAAGACACTAGGGGTGAGGCATTATGTCCTATGTGGTAATTAGAGATGTCTGCAAGCTGGACTTTAACAGAGAAACTGGCACCATCCTGAAAAATTTAAGCCAGAAAATCTAAAATAGCAGGAATTGGAGTTGTGAATGGGATCCATGCTTCTTTGTTCTGTCCAATATGAACATATCTTCAATTTACTCTTGTAAATCTTTCTGATAGAAAGTTTTTGAGATAAGAATAAAATCTGATGAACTTGAGAGGAAAACCTGGACTGTCTAGCCATTATTGGAATTAGAGAAACCATGCAGTTAACTTGAGGCCTTGAATGTCTGGATGAATCATTCCCACTGGGTGTGATAGTAGATCTGGACTGGGGTCTAGTGTCCAAGGTGAACCAAGATGAGACCATAGGAATGGAAACCACACTTGCCGAGGCCAGAAGGAAGCAATGAGGATTACAGTGCTCTTCAACTGCTGTGCTTTCTGGAGAAATTTGGGTATCAAAGGAAGGGGAGGATAAGCATACAGGAGACCAGGGGGCCAAACATCGACTACAGCATCTCTAGGTGACTCACCCTGAGGGGAAATTAGGGCAAAGAACCTGCTGCTGTTGTTGAGGGGAGAGGCTTTGAGGACACAACAAATATGACCTCAGTGATGAAAAATAATTTCCATCACTACAGGATTGAGAGGCCACTCATGCAGCATCAGGATGGACCTGCTGAGCTTGTTGGCTAAGATGCTGGATTCCCCCAGAATGTGCATTGCTACAAGAAAGTGGTTGGAGGAGATCGCCTACTGCCAGACTCTCATTGCTGCTCAGCAAAAGGTTGTCCCCTGTTTGTTGAGGTACCAAACTACTGACATATTGTCTGTCTGGATAGCAATCATATATACAGGGAGAGAGCTCTAAAAGGCCTGCAACGATAATAGGACAGCTCTCATCTCTAAGACATTGATATGCAAATTGGTCTCTTCTGGGGACCACATAACCTGAACAGTCCAGCCCAAGAAATGCCCCACCACCCCAGCTGGGAGATATAAGTGGTCAGCATGGCTTTCGGGGGAGGAGAGATACAAGGGCATCCCTGATGAAGCTTATTGGACTGGATCCACCAAAGTAAGGAATCCTTGCAAGATCACAAAATCTTTATAGGATGCTTTAATGGATGCCAAAGCATCAAAAATTGTGCAGAGTCCATTGGAGAAGTCTCATGTGAATGCGAGCCATGGGTAATAGGGTGATTGCTGCAGCCATCAAATCTAAGGCTTGAAGAAACAATTTTGCAGGAGGATAGGGAGATTGTCTAGAATTTTTCTGACATGCAATCTTAGGGAATGACTTCTGCTCTGGGGTAAGAATGCAAACTGTCTGACTGTGTCCAGGCAAACTCCTATAAACTCCAAGATTTGAACTAGTTGAAGCTGGGACATGGAAAGATTTACTGTGATTCCTAAGAATGGACACAAATGGAGTAAGTAATCCCTGGCCTTCTCTAAGAGATGTTGGGTTGATGTGGAAAGAAGCCAGTTGTCTAAATAAGGAAAACACTGAATCCATCCAGTCTGAGATGAGCTTCCACCACTGCCATGAATTTGGTGAACACCCTGGGGGCTTTGCTGAGACCAAAGGGCAGGGCTCTGAACTGGTAATGACTGGTTCCCAGCTGAAAGAACAGATATCTTTGAGAACACCTGTTTATTTTGATGTGATAGTATGCATCTTAAAGATTTATAGAGCACATCCAGTTATCCCTCCTCCCCCTGCCGTAACCAGGCTAAAAAACTTCTCAAAAGCTGACTACAACCTCCTAAGGGAGGGTATCAGTAGCTTCACACTACTGCCTTCCTCAGAGGATGCAGACAACTATGCTGAACAGTACACTTGCATGGACTCAGCCATACCCAACAGAACTAATATCAGCTCCTCAAGGAAACACAAACCTGTCTGGTGGACATCCTCTACCAACAGGCATTACAACAAAAGGAAGAAACTGTTGTCCAAGAGTAAAAAGAAACAAATTCCAAATTGGAAAAACTCCCTCCTCAGCCACAACAAGCAAATTAGATCACTAGTGAAAACCCCTAAAGCCATTTATGAATTGAAACTAGCCTCTGAAACAAAGGGAAACCACAAAGCCTTCTTCAGTTATGTCAGGAACCTCCAAGGCAAAGCCCAGGTTTGTTCTAAATTAGTACTTAACGGTACCACTTACAATGATCCTGTTGACTTAGCCAACCTGCTAGCAGATAGGTTCGGTGCAAATTTCAACCTGCTATTCCCCGCCAAAGGCACATTCGACATTCCCGATACTTGTCCCACACCTCACATCTCCACAGATCAAGTGTTAAAGGCCCTATCGAAGGAAAAGAACACAGCTTCCATGGAACTTGACAGTATCCCAGGCTGTATTCTGCACCATCTCCAGCAAGAACTAGCTTTGCCATTGAGCACCCTATTCAACCACAGCCTAAGTACAGGCTTCATTCCAGCAGTGTGGAGGACTGCCATTGTCATCCCCTTGCACAAAGGTGGTGCCACTACTGGCCCTGGAAACTATCGCCCCACTAGCTTGACAAGCCTGATCTGTAAAGCCATGAAGTGTAGTATTATGGATCTCATACTACAAGGACATGGCAGTCTCCAAGCACTTGACCCCACCGATTTCAAATTCATCAATGGCAGATCTTGCCTGTTGAACATGGTTGACTTCTTTGAGACTGTTACCAAGGTCCTGGATGAAGGAAAGTCAGTACATACAGCTTACTTTGACTTGGCCAAGGCCTTTGACACAGTCCCCCAGTCAGGAATCATTGAAAAGCTAACACAACTTGGCATAAATCCCTATCTCACCAGGTGAGTGGCCAACTGGCTCACTGATAGGACCCACAAGGTCACTCCTCCAACAGTAGCCCTATCACTAGTGATGTTCCCCAGGCATCTATCCTGGGACCCCTACTCTTTGGCATCTACCTCTCAGAGGTCCAGGCAAAGACAAAAGGCCTGTGGCTGACTAAGTTTGCAGATGGCTGTAAGTTGGGTGCTGTCATTGACTTCCCAAATGATGTTAACATACTGTAAGAGGGTCTCACAGCAACAAATGACTGGTGCCAAAGTTATGGTCTTAAGTTAAATGCAAAAAAATGTATTATCATACCATTCAGCAAAAACATGGCCCCTACTGATTACCACATCAATGGCAACACCCTAAGCACACAACCTGTGGTGGGAGACCGGGGTACTCAGGTTGACAACAACCTCACATTCAACCATCATGTAGCTGGATTGGTCAGAAAAGCCTTTTACTTGTTTCATCTCATAAGTAAATGGCTTGCATCCAGAAAAAAATGAGGTTATTACCTTCCTGTACTCCTCCCCCTCATTTGGCCAATAATTGAGTATAATGCCCTGTTTGGTATTTACAGTACCTCTCCAAACACTTGCACCAACTGGAAAGGCCACAGAAATGCCTCACAAAGAGAATCCATGGCCTCCATCACCTGTCCTATGCGGACAGGCTGAAATCACTATCACTCTACTTGGTATCATACAGATTGCTCAGAGGTGATCTGTGTCTTACCTACAAGGCAATATAGGACCCTGCCCTACTAGAGATGCTCCATATCCTTAAGTCTAACTCCTTGCACATTACCTGCTTCAAATGCCTAAATCTAATACACGACGTCAACAAACCCTGTTGGAGAGACAGGTTTGTCTCCCAGAGGCTGCCCTGTCTCTGGAATAGACTTCCCATACATGTCAGAGTACCTCGCTGACCTTCTTCAAGCATAACCTTGATGAGTGGACAGGAAACCACAGATTTGTTCCAGGGGTTCCACCTGTGTCCCTCACTGACAGGGGTGACAGGTGCTGACTGAGGATTCTTTTTGGGGGATAAACTCTTGGCAAGGCTTGTATGATCCTATGATCTGGAACTTGCAGTTCTTCACAAAATGATTTAGATGACAGAGATCTAGAAATAGTCTCAGGCCCCCTGATTTCTTTACCATTAAAAAGAACCTTGAGTAAATTATAGATCCTGCTTGGTCTGGTGGGACCTTTTGGATGGCTGTCTTTTCTACCAGCTTTTGGATTTCTAATGCTGCTAACTCCCTCTAATTAGGTGGAATATCAAGGAGACATTACTTTTGTGAGGGGTTTTGTGTAAAGGGAATGAAGTATCCTCTGGATATGATCCTTTGCATCAAAGAATCTCTTGTGATGGCTGTCCAGATGTTTGGGTGCAAGGAAAAGTGCCCCTGACTGCCTCCAAAGAAGAATAGTCAGGCAACCTTTCAGAAGTGCTGAAAGTGCCTGTCTGAGAAAGACAGAATCTTGAGACCCTTGGTTCTGTGTTCTCTCCTCTGCTACAAGGATTGCATCTTCTGTTATTTCCCCCTCTGCCTCTGGGAGAAAACTCTCAACGTGAGTCCTGAAAAGGCCCTTGAAATTTTAGAACCACATGTTCTTACCACTGCACTAATTCCTAGAGAAAGGTCTTTGCAGGGTAGAGAAATGGATTCCAACAATGGTCTTTCCTCTTTCTTACTGCAGAAAAGTGTGTCTTTAACTGCGGGCCTAAACAGGGAGGATCCATCAAAAGGAGCATCGATGAAAGAGGATTTAAAGGGCTGTGCAAAATCACACAGTCTCACCAAGGCATGTTTGCTTATGGCTATGCTTGAACCAGCAGTCCATGAGGAACCTTCAGCAGTGTGTGATATTAACCTCATGTATGGGTTGGATATAGGTTGTAGGGTGGCCAGTTGGAAAGAAAAAGTTTTCCCTTCCTCTACCGACATGGACTTTGGGGTAGACTTAGAGAGTTCCTTGATCATGTCTCTCTGTGATCTAGTAAAATGCACCAGGTAGTTGAGTGACCAAAAGGCAAAGGTTGCTGAAGCGTAAATGTGCTTTCCAGATCTGTCCAATGCCCTAGACTGTCTGATAGGAGGGTGAACAGAGGAATTGTGTTTGGCTAGTTGGTTTTGGTGCCTGCTGCCACAACCATAGCATCAAAAGTGATTCTCTTATTCCAATACTGCCTACCTTTGGGGGCTCCCAGAATCTTGTCCGGTCAGATGGGGAAAGGCTCCATGGTATCCAGTTTCTTCCACACCCTGCAAGAAACAAGTTCTATAAGGTCATCTACCGGGGGGATAACCCAAGACATAGATGGGCCAGATCCAAAGGCTTCCAGAAACATTGATTCCTCTTGAGAAGGTGCAGGATCTCTAAAATGTCTCCAAAGCAGATATCCTCAGGTGGGGACCTAGGGGACCCTTCCCCCCATCAAAATCAGAACTCAGTTAATGATTCCTGAGGGGAATCTAAGTGCCTCATATTGCATGTTCTCTTCTGGTGGATCTCTTCAGTGGGGTATTCTGGAGAGGTATCAGAATTGATGGGGAGCTCCTGAACAGGAACTGCCTGGAAGCTCTTACAAGCTGGCTGACTGTGTGGAGAAGAGTGATGAGACTTAGAGCTGAAATACATTGTTGGAATGGGTATAATATCCAAGAAAGTGAGAGTAGAAGATTCCCTGGGATGGGAGAAACCCCTCTCCACTACCTCAAAGGCAGAGTGTCCAGGAGAAGTAGAAACCAACCTTGCCAGAGCTGAAGCTGTCAGCTCAGTCAGTTCTCAACCTCTTCCTGATCTTTCCTCTGAGGAGGAAGCTGGACCAGAGCTGTCCAGTGCTGAGGCTCTGGAGGAAGCAATAGCTCTGAAAACCTCAGAGCCAAAGTCAAGCCCCTGGATCTGATCCTGATGCTTCAGCTCTGAGACGCATCCTGTTCAGTGGAGATTGGTGCCCAACAGGTCAGGGACAAAGTTGGATCCAAAGAAGAAGGTGGTATCCTTGGATCTGACACTTCAGCTCATGGCACTTTCAGATCCAGTGGCTCTAAAACTATGGGTAGGAATGGAGAAGGAATCACTATGTGGTATGAAGGTGGCTGAAGGCTCACAGATCCGATGGGAGATGGAACCAGCAACACCCCCATCTGGATTTGTACTCTAAGAAATTTCCGCAACATCCTGTCCACATCTGCCTCAGAAAGACTATGGGAGGACCTGAGGGAGGAAGTTGTGGAAGGAAGGCAGGAAAACTGCCTGGGAGTCTCCTGTAAAAATAGAAACCTAAGTCTAGGAGACATGGGTTCTAGAGAGAATCTAGGACTCCGGATCTGAGGAGACTTAACCACAGAGGTTGTCAGATCTGAAAATGTCAGATCCGACACTTTTGTGACTTTGGAGGACGGTTCCAAACTCGGAAAAGGTGCCTCAAACCTTATAGGAGAGTGCTTCCTATGCTCCCTAGGCTACAATGACCTTTGCTTTTTTTGTGGGGGTTGAGCCCTAGAAGTAGAACAGTAGAGGAAGAAGAAGCTAGCAAAAGGCCCTTCAGGACCAACTTATTCTGCCTGTCACTGATTGCCTTCAAGTTAAAACCAGCACAAATCTGACGAGACACCTGCAAATGAGAAGGCTCGAAACAATATATGCACTCCCTGTGGGCATCAGAATTGGGTATTTTATGCCCACAGAAAGTGCACTTCTTAAAGCTGGTGGGCTTGTCAGCCATACCAACAACCAAACTCTAGCCAAGAATAGAAATAAAAATAAGAGAAGAATACAGAAGAGAGAAATTCTACAAGATATTGAATACAAAGAGAGTTTTGTTTTTTAGATAGAAAGGAAGTAAGAAAAAATAAAGATAAACTACCAACAATGGTAGAAAGAATACCTAAAGGTATAGAAAGAAGGCCTAGTACCAACAATGGTACAAAAAAGTTACCCAAATGGTATCCCAAAGGTAAAGAAGAGTAAAGGGGGGAAGGCTAAATAGATAAAGTATATATAAGGAAAACATGAAAAAAATATATATTTTTACTCATAATACCTAAAAAGGCACCCTAGAGCTCAAGAGAATGTAATCCTACTGAATCGTTACAGCAGCAAAAGAGATCTGAGGTAATCTGGCAAGTAAGGGGTATTATTGGTAAAGGGAGGAGCTCAAGAGTCGAATCCAAGAATCTATAGATATCGACCGAATCTAATCTGAGGGTCAAATCCGAAACCCATACATTGAGGAATGAATGAAAATGACATCAGATCAATTATTTTGTATCTGAAACACCTAAATTTTATATGAAGCAGCATAAGCAACTCAAATGCTACCCAAATAAGATTTTATTTTGGCAAAGAAAGTGAAGTTTTGTCCTTTGCACTGGCTATAAATATGGTTTGTCCTACAAAATCTCACATTTCTAGACAAAATGTCCTACTTTGGGTATTTGAAAAGGTAGCAACACAACGTTTAGCAGAAAGCCATTGGATTAACAAAGCAAAATAGAGAAATCATTCACTTCAGATGTCAGCAAAGAAAGCAGTGTATAGAGGGCACTACATTTTACAACTAGGCCCTCTGTAACGGACACAGTATGATACTGCATCCAGTGTACCCCTAGGAATTTCTGGCTGCTGAAAAATATTAGGTCAGGGGGATTACAATCTGCCTATAGCTAATTCCCATTCATACAATGATTGTCATGATACTTAATGAGAAGGTTGTATTTATTCAGCACATCACTTGCCATTTTTTACAGCTTTCACCCTTTGGAAAAGGGTACTCTAAGACTATACAAAAATGAACACTGAAAATACCACAATTATCAGGAATGGAGGGAAAGCATATTTCTAATTACTTCATTCCTGTTCCCTGCTTAAGTAAAAGGCTACCTGATAAACAATTTTTCTATTTAAAAAGAATGCTTCTAATAAGCACTCAGTTACAGTTTGTTCCTCAGCACTTAGATGTTTCTTATAGGATCATTTTAAGCCTAGTCGTTTCAACCCAATGTAATACTGTAGAAGTCCTAGTCAATACCCAAGATTGCATTTATGATGACTGCCCATGTCCAGGAGGGTTGTGTGTGCTATCCAAAGTAAGAATTTACAGTTCCCCACCCTCTCATCCAGGTTCCTCTTGAACAGTGTCATACAGGTGCTCAGTTTCACATGAATTGGTAGCCTGTTCCGAAGATGTGACAGTCTCTGGGAGATAAATCTGTCCCTCCAGCAAGTCCTATTTAAGTCACTGGCCATATTTAAGTCCCTGGAACGGGTAGTCCTAGATCCATTTGATTTATGGATATGCAGTAAGTTCATTAGGTTTGGGTCTTGAGTTGCTCTGTATAGGCCATGCATAAGTCTCCCCTAAGAAGTCCATATGATATGGAGTATAGTGACAGGAACGTTAGTCGGTCCATGCAAGGCACATGCCGGAGATCCTTGATCTTCTTTTTCTAGAAATCTCTGAGGTCTGTCTAATTGCTGCTGGTGCTTAGTACAGTACATACTCAATTATGGGCTGGATAGGTGCCAAGTATAGGAGGGTTATAACCTATTTTGCTCTCAAGGCGATGCCTTTACTAATCAAGTGAGTTATGTGAAAAGCTTTCCTTACAATGGCAGACACATGATGGTTGAAGTTAAGGATGCGGTCAACCTGTGATCCCAATCCCCTTACCACTTCTTGGGTACTTAGGGTATTGTTGTTGATTTGATAGTGTGAGGGGACATTGTTTGTGCCGAAGAGAATGATGATGAATTTCTTTGCATTCAGTTTGAGACCATGATTAATACATCAGTTGTTGGTCTATGTGAGACCCTCCTGGAATATACTGACATTGTTTGGGGATTCAATAATTGCACCTAGTTTGCAGTCATCTGCAAACTTGGTCAGTCACAACCCTTTAGTTTTGACCTGAACTTCTGAGAAGTATATATCAAACACTAGGGGACCCAGCACTGACCTATGTGGCACCCTGCTGGTAATAGGTCTGCTGGTTGATGTGGAGTCACCCACTTTGATAGTGTGTGTCCAGTTTGTGAGCCAGTTGGCAACTCATCTTACAATGAAGGGGTTTACATTCAGTTTGCTAAGTTTATCGGTAATGCTTGAATGTGGGATTGTGTGAAATGAACACGAGTAGCCAGCATGTGGGAAAAAGGCACAAAAAAAAGACGTTTGGATTAAGCCAAAAGGCTAAACCCTTTTATTGTCCATACTGGTTTCGGCTGCAAAGCCTTCATCAGTGGAGAAACATTATAAAACAAAACCCAAAATCCTACCTAAATAGACCCCCCCCCCACCAATAGAAAAATAGCCCTGCCCACTACAACACCAAAAATCACTCCTTCCGTAAGGTTCAAATATGACTACGGTGTTCAGACATGGTATTTATCTGGCCACTTGTAAATGTTCATCTTTTTATGTTGGTCAGACATCACGTGCACTTAGAACACGAGTGTCTGAACACCGTAGTGATATTCATAACAAGCGTGAAACCAATGCATTGTATAGACATTGTATGACACATACTAATGCGGAATTCAATTTCCTTATTATTGATAGAATTACTGGGAATAGAAACAATAAACAGAGATGGCACAGTATTTTAAACAAAAAAGAAAAATACTGGATCATCAAGTTGGGGGGCTATTCCCTCCTGGACTTAATGGCCACTTGTAATGATGCATTCTTAACAATATGTTTTATGGGACCTATTTTGTCTAGATTAGGTTTGCACGGTTCTGTCTTTTTTATTCTCTATTGGAAACTATACATTTTGGTGTATATTTATATGTATATTACTTTCTTAGACTGGTGCTGATATGGTTATAGGCTAACTTTTCTGAACTGTCATTTATACGTTATGGAAGGAGTGACTTTTGGTGTTGTAGTGGGCAGGGCTATTTTTCTATTGGTGGGGGGGGGTCTATTTAGGTAGGATTGTGTGTTTTGTTTTATAATGTTTTTCCACTGATGAAGGTTCTGCAGCCGAAACCGGTAAGGACAATAAAAGTGTTTAGCCTTTTGGCTTAATCCAAACGTCTTTTGTTTTTCTCTGCCTTTTTCCCACATGCTGGCTACTTGTGTTCACTTCAGGATTTGGTTCAGCCTTGCATGGTCGTACGTGCAGAGTGCTTTCTACTGTGTGGATTGTGTGAAAGCCTTTGCCAAGCTGATATATACTGTGTGCACAGATTTGCCCTCATCAATGGTCTTGGTCACACTTTTAAAGAAATCCACCAGATTTAACTTACAGGATCTGCCCTTCACAAAGCCGAACTGGGTAGGATCCAGGGTTTGGAGGTCACTTATGTCTTTATTTAAGAGGTCCATAATGATTCATTCCATGGCCTTACAGATGAGGCTGGTCAGGTTTATGGGTCTGTAATTCCCTGGGTCTGTTGCTAGGCCAACTTTGTGGAGGGGAATAACTGTAGCTGTTCTCCATTCTGCAGGAACAAAGAATGTGGTTAGGCTATGATTGAAAAGGGTACTTCGTGGTGATGCTAGTTCATGTTTTAGCCTGTTTAGAAGAAAGCCTGGGATGTCATCAGGTCCCATAGAGGCCAGATTCTTTGACTTGGACAGGGCTTTTAAGGACCTGCTCTTCAGATATGTAAGGTGGGCGGGGGGGTTGGGGGTTGGGGGAGGGTTTGTTGTAAGTTAGGAGAGGATAAGGGAGTGAAATTTTCACCAAACCTATCTGCTAGCAGGTTTGTTATCTCCGTGGGGTCAGTGTGATACCGTTAGCCACCAGTAATGCACATGATTGGGTCCTACCCTTTAGGTTATGTACATAGCCTTAAAAAGCTATATGGATATCCTTGGCTGTACTTGCTAGGTTTCTCTTAAAGGAGCTCTTGGAGGATTCCTATTTGGCTGTTAAGGCTGAGGAGGGAGCTTTTCCATTGTTGGGTCCCTGTCTTTGTTTTTTTGGATAACAACTTTTTGCATTTATTGTAGAATCTGTTTAAGCTGGAAGTCCACCATGGCAACTTGATTTTATTGTGGCTCTGGCTTTGATTCTATCTGGTACAACTGAGTTTATACACTTATGCAAGTGATTGTACAGGGCTTTAATGTAAGCTTCGACGTAGTTACCACTTTCAACTTGGGCTGGGGCTTTGGATGCATTTATACCTTCACCTAGCAGGGTATATTTTGCCTTGGTAAATTTTTTAGTCTAATTCACCCTTTGTGAGTTCTGGTGTTAGTGTTAGTTCGAAAGTGACTGATTTGTGGTCAGTTTTAACTAATGAGGGTCCAACAGTTGCAGCAGAGCATCTGTCTGACATGTTCATGAGGACCAGATCTAGAATGCTTGTTCCTCTTGTCGGGGTATGGACAATTTTCTCCAGGGCATTTGAATTCATAAAGTCAAGGATTTTTTGTGCTAGTGAGTTTGGGCTAGAGTAGGTTTCCTAGTTGATGGTGGGATAATTGAAATCCCCCATACCCAGTGTGTTCAGTAAAATTTGGATTGTCTTCAGTTTGGTTAAGAAGGCTTGATGGGTGTAGTGACCCATGGAGGGAGATCTATAACTTTTTAGGACTTGAATGGGGGTCTTACCCACTGTAACCTGGACCTGGAGTAACTCCATGGAGTTGTCCAGTCTAACTAGACAGGAGGTGAATCTATCTCTAATATAGATTGAAACCATCTCCTTTGGTTTTCACACGTTCATTTTGCAGTCTAAAGGTTTGGAAGGCTTGCAGGGCTGGTGTACTCTCTGAGGCCTTAAACCAGGTTTCTGTGACTGCACAGAAATCTACATCTTCTATTAACAGAACTGCTTCCAGGGAGTGCAGTTTTTGGTTTAAGCTCCTAGCATTTAGCAGCATGATCCTTATTTTGTTCTGGCTGGTTAATTTCACATTGGTAGTGTTGTTTTCGAGACCTTGCCTAAAAAAGGCATTATGGACAGGCAAGAGACTTTGCCAGCAGCCGACAGCCTAGGGGTGCCAGGTGTAAACTGTCTCTGGCAAAGCGGCAAGGTTTGTCGACTATGGCTTCCCAGGTAGACAGGAACTGGATCCCCTTGGAATGACACCAAAAACTAAGTCAATTATTGAAATCAATCATTTTGTGTTTATACTGTGGCATCATTCTAGGTGAGGGTTGTATGCTGCTCAAGGCTAGGGATATACCTGCCTGGGGCACATATTCAGAGAGCTCAACCATGTTTTTCTTCATATAGTCCAGCAAGGTACATCTCAGATCATTCACACCAACATGAACTATGACAGAGTTATAACAGTACTTGCTGCTGAGAGACCTAAGAGCATACGTGATTTGACGAATCCTGGCACTGGACAGGCAGCTGATTGTGACTTTCTTCTTGTCCAGCCTGGTGAGTGGGACATCTGTGTGTCTCACTAGTGAGTCTCCATTGACAAGAAAACTTGTTTTTTGAGTGTTACGCCTTATGGGCTTGGTGGGTGAGACACTGGTGATGCTATGTATCATGGGTGCTGTGGCGACTGTGTTAACTGTAGCAGACTTGTGTTTTGGAGGTCTTGGTGTTTCAGTAAGTTTTCGAGAGAACCTCGATGTATGTGGATTTACATGTTTGATGCGTACTATATTTGTGATTTGTGGTATGTGTATGAGTGGTACTATGTGAATATGTAGTGGTGGGTGAGTTGACAACCTTCTCTGTGTTACTGTTTTGAGTGGATTCTAGTTCCTTGGTGTAAATACATCTCTTGCACTCTGTACTAGACTGTGTTATTAGTAGAGGGTTGTGTGTGTACATGAGGCAATTGCTACACTGCCTCAATTAACCCAAGTCAACAAGTTTGGCAGGAGAAGCAAGGGTAGTCCAACTGTCCATAATGCTAGGCTGAAGACTCCTGTCGCTAGGTGTGGCTTTTCAGAAATGATCACATAGGAGCTTAGTGAATGGATATTTCTGCCTGGGTTTTAAGGGAAAATTAGTTTAATTTAACTGTCTGGCTTTGGCGCACAATTGTGTTGTAGTGTGCGGTGCTGCACGAAGTGGAAACAAGCAGAAACCTGCTCAGATGCAGGGCCTAAATACCAGAAGCTAAAACTTAAAAAAAAAAAAAACTCTAAAAAATTTCAAAGGACCAACAAGGATGCTTATTTCAAGTCCTAGACTGTCCTCCCTTTACCAGTCAGGTCCCAATCAACACAATTCTCTCACAAAAGTGCAGATAGGCCCCTTTCAATCCAAGATGGTCTGGAAAACATGCTCAGAACAAACAAACCACTACAAACAGTTTCAGAAGCAGCAGGCCTGCATCTGGACCATGCTGCAGCTACTAGCTACCCTAGTTTCAGCAGGAAACACTACATAATGTTTAGCACAGTAGAAAAATAGCAGTGAGACACTGAAAAATGTTTAAAACAGCAGAAAATCAGCCAGGAGGGTATAAAGAATGATTTAAACAGTTAACAGGTCAGTTAATTAAGTACTGCTTGGCTGGAAAACCAGAGCAGGCAGAACAGATAACTTTAAAACAGTGAAAAAAATACCAGTAAATACTTAAACAGTAATAACATTTGATTTTACAGGCACAGTGTAGCAGGCAATTATAATACAACAGTGTAGTTTAGTGCACAGTAAATAAATACAGTATAAAAGTAGGTGGCAGGCAATAAAAAGTGCAGTAAATAGTATAAATAAGCAAAAAAAAAAAAAACAGACAACTTATGTTTTTTCAAAGCTCAGAAGCCTTTAGTCATTTGGTATCTCAGCTCAGAGTTGTGGCTGGTAGTCCACCTCAGTTCAGCTTGGTGCAAACAAGCAGAAACCTGCTCAGATACAGGGCCTAAATACCAGAAGCTAAAACTTCTACCTTTTCTGCAACCTTATTCAAATTTATTGTTCCCTATTAGCAACAGCTATCATCATTAGTGTCCAGTATGTTTGACTCATAGGAATGTTAAAGAAAAAAATGGAATAACTTTATCCAGCATTTTGGATCACAAACATATCTTACAGTCCTCTTTACAGGATGTGATGTTTCACTATATGCAGGAGAAAATACAGGTAACAATTATGTTTACAGACTTTCAGGTATATGACAACTTTAGCTTGGCTATAGGAATTCCGTTTCCAAATAGCCTGGATAGATGTTTCCAGCTGAAAAAACTACTACCATCCCAGGTTACCCAATATAAGGGAGTAAGGACCCAATGGATTATCCTGATCACCAAAATTAAATAATTTATACAACAAAGCCTGGTGTGCTAAATTCATACATTGACAATTATTATCACAATAAAAGGTTTTAAGATACTTAGCTCTTCACTCAGTGTAATAGGTAAAATAAAAACTAGTAAAAGAAAATTCATATGCCAGGTTCGCACAGGCTTTCTGATGATAACAGTGCATGTCAGTGGTAGATGATTTTGCAATGTGCTGATGTTGAAATGCTGATGCACCTGTGATCAGTACATCTGCAGGGCTGTTATGAATGTTTTGATGGAAATGCCCACTTTCACCATTCAGCAACTGGAATAAAAGAATGTCAGTAGTCATCATCTTTGATGTTTGTGTGAAGCCACACCGTTATGTTACCTCACACCACTATCCCCTTCATGGGTTAAGGGCTGTGCCAACAACATCAAAGATTTTTCTTTCTTTGTTTCTCTCCTTTTCTGATGTCCTCAAGCTACAGTCACCATCCACAATCCTTTGACTCAGAATTATTTATTGCTACTTTGTATGTAAACTTCTTATGAGGAAGGTGTGAGGAATGAATAGAGGATGGCGGAAGCAGAGGGTTTTTCCTACATGTCCTGGCATTACCTTCCATCCAGTGTACAGTGCATCATTGCATGCCTGAGCTACCACAGAAACAATGCCAGACACAGTCAGGATTGTTTCACTGCATTTCTTGGTCCCAAATAGACATTGGAGATATATTGTATTTTTTGTTTAATTGTTTGTATTATGCAACTTCTGCCTCAGTGCTGAGATTGACATTGGCCCACTGATTTCAGTACTCTACCCCAGTAAACAAATTTAAATAAATAAATCACCTTGAAGAAATCCTCCTAAGGAGAATAACCATTCAGTTCTCTGCCCCTGTCTTATCTTTGCAGAAGATGTAACTTTAATCCAACAAAGGTCACCAGTCACGCAGGTGCATAACCAACTCTGTCTTAACAGACTAGCCCACTCACCTTCATAGGTGCCCATTCTTACCTCTAATCAAGCCATGGATTTTTCCTAAAATAATAATTTTAACAACAAGACATCTAGGACAAATGTCTTCCTTCTAAGCTCCTTTATATTGTAATTATTTAAATAGCAAAAAAGACCAAGTGACAGAGGCATATCTTAAAGAGAAAATGGGGGGGGGGGAGTACAAAAGGGAACTACATCAGAAATCCATTCTGATGATGTGGGGAGATCATCTGTATTTATGTATAGGTACTATCTTAAATTAAAAGGATTTCTGAAGTGGGTCCACAGTGGGACTAATTCACAAATGGTTTATCATAACAGGACCAAAGACAAACAAAGCCAGGCTATACTGCTTTATGAAGGTATGCAGAGAATACTTATACAGAAACTGTCTCTACTGTACAGCATATAAAGCTCATTGGACAAGGCAATCTGGAGTTCCAAAATTTATCAGCAAGTATACGAACTGCTGAAAAACATGTCTTTCCAGGAAGCAAAGTACAGACAATCTTAAAGGAGGAAGTAACATCTTCTAAATTTAGTTCCATCTACAAAATGAATACTATTAAAATGATTTCTTCAATTAGAAAGTCCTTCAAGACTTTCTTGAGAAACTGTTCACATTAACACAAGCATAACTTAGCTTCATAACTACTGGTTCCACTAATTATACAAACAGACAGGTATTTATTAAAACATGTTAAATAGTAAGGACATAGTTCTGTAATTCAGTACAACTATTTCTACTATACCTGTTCATTTAATGACTGAAATTCGTCTTCCTCAATTAAGGGGACCAAAGGAATGTCTTTCCACTTTAAAATACACATTTCTTCGCTGTCTGCATTAAAGAAGGCAGTCATTTAAATGTTAGTCAGCTTTTGATTATGTATGCTATTTCATAACTGTTACCACATTTCTTTTCAAATACCAAGCCTAACTCCACCTACCTATTCTCCTTCTGTTAAGCACGGTCCTCAGCTTATATGAAAGCAAATTTTCATTGGCATACCCAGGCCTTTACATCTAAAATCCACATCATAAGAAATTGCATTTTCTTGAAGGCAGACTAACATCTATATATGTATTAATAACACATATATAAGGCGATACAGGGGTAGTTGGTCTTCATAAACTCTCCCTGCATCACCTTATTCATGTGTGATACCACTAAATCTACCCTTGTCTTTAACCTCTACCCTTCATGTTGCATTACTACAAAAGCTTTCCCTAACAATCCCAAAAAACAGGACACACACATTATTTGAACACAGCAAAACACATGCACAACAAAAAAATCTATCTCTTCACTAGCCCTTACTCTAATCCTCACCTTGCTAACATCTCCCTGCACTCTCACCTCCAATGCCGAAACTTTGGATCTATCCACATATCCAGTGGAAATACTATCATCACCATTAGGACAGACATCTGTGAAAGAAGCAATTGTCCAACTAGTGCTGGGAGAGCAGACATAAGAAAAAGACCCATATCATTTGAATGTCATCTGTCTAACAGGAAGCAAGGAAATTAACACCTCTAACAATTAATCAGGTATGCTGGAATGCCTTCTGTGTGAAGTCTGCATGCCCCCCCCCTCACGGTCAGGTGGCCTACAAAAGACATGCGTGGATGAGCGTGCCTTCGCTGAAGGGTGGGCGTCCAGCTGGCAACTCGGCACCATACAAAATCTACTGCCAATCATTAGTGGACTGGAGTTCTGCTGTGGTGACCCCTAACCGGGAAAAGCCAAAAAGACAAACAACAATTAATCAGGTATGGCTGACACTAGGCCCAATGTGGTCTGATGCCTGGTGAAACCCTTTTCCTCTGATATTTAGTAATGGCTGCCATCAATAATCTCTGACATTAAGGGAGCAAGACTGATTGGTGGATGTAAGAACAATTTAAGAAATGGATATACATGTAAAGCAAGAGAAGTTGCAGGACCTCATGTGAAGATTTGCTCAGGTCTTGGAAAAGAAGGCACGGGTGCCTTAAATGGAGGCTCAGTAATTTTAAGTACTGAAAGCTTTATTTTGTTTTGCTCTCCACTTTTTGCTCCATCAGTTTCTGTAGCTTATCATTTTTTCTCAACTGAGAGGCAGGAAGGCCTGTTACATTTTTCACCATTTAGAGACTTTAATATCTAGAGACTTGGAAAAAGAAATGGAAGGCTCTTATTTAAAATATTGTAGCTTCTCCAAAATGAAGAAGATATGAAGGACTTTTCAGTCAGCAGCACATTCTGCTGGTGTCATTATACTCCTTTAAAAAGAATACCTCTGGGGGTCATGAGAGGTTCCAAAGCAAATTAAATAGTTTTCATCTGAAGAGATAATTTGCTATTAAAAGAAGAAATAACCAAGATAAGGTCTATATCTATACAAGTTGCTGAAAAGATGTAATAAACTGTTACTAAAAAATGGTTACATATTAAAGAGAGGGAGAAAGGCTTGAGCTATTAAATCAGAGAAAAGGCTAAAGAATTGTAAGAGATTAGAGGTATTGACTGAAGTCTGAAAAAAATATTTACCTGAAAAGAGAAGAATTATCAAAGAAAAGTGAAGAATTATCCTCAAAGCAGCCTATGACTATCAACTCTGCAACCCAATGGCAGTGGGAAAGAAGCTGATTATTCTACATTGGCAGTATATTAAAACATTTAGAGGCACAGTTTATCAGCCTGGCAAAGTTTGATATGTCCTGACACCTTCAGTGTTAGTCCTAATTATTTTTACACCCAAAGTTCTACACAATCATACCTGATGGCGACATAGTTGGGACAGTGCAGAAAAGTACCAAAATGAGACTGAAGGAATTCAGAGAAGAGAATTTTGTAGAAAATTTTGAAGGCCGTGGATTATGTGGTGAATGACAGTGAAGGAAAGCCATTGATTAAAAGTTGCAGCAAGTTTTATCATAAGATGAAGCACAAGGAGGAACAACGTGATTATGGTCAATGGAACCATGCAGGAATGTCAACATTTTGATAAAAAGAACAATTCATTTAGCCCAGTTTCAGTGGCTCAATAAGTAGCACACTTGTCTTTGGTGATTGAAGTATCAGAAAGTTGTGGGTTCTAGTCTCCCACCAGGCACTAGGATTAATTTTTCTTTTTTTAATTTCTCCAAGACTTCTGGGTTTCTAATACCATGATGGGAATGGACCCCATTCCTAAGTTAAAGTATGATTAAAGTTCATGAAATTAGTATTGTTTCAATCTTTGATGTTAGCCAAAAGTGCTCTTCACACCACCAGCAATGTGCCCATAACTGACTCCTTATGCAATTCATATAAATTTACACTTATCGGTAATATATCTAAATATGACTGTAAATTCTTTCTTATGAAACTCATTGCTTCTACTACTACTGGAACTGTCTGGGTATCCTTCTTCCACATTGCCCTGGTTTCTGCCTGCAAATCCTGGTATTTTATGACTTTGTGTCTCTCTGTACATAACACACTGTAATCACTGGGTGTAGTAATTTCAATCATCAATGCTACTTTTGTCTTCTTTTCCTGGACTACTATATGTGGGTTTTCTCACATCTATTTTTTGGACTGTTGGTAATGGTGATCACATGAGATATAGATGTCATCATTTTCTTCAAAATGCTTTTCAGCTACTTCAGTACTATAATGTTTGCACAATCCCCAATGTAACAGTCTTACCACATCATTATGCCTTTCACTTTACAGGCCTTCTGCCATTAGTGTATCACAGCCAGTAAAAAGATATGCAACCATTTCCAATTCTGTTTTACAAAACCTGCATTTGGCTGTTTCTCTGACATGTTTAATAGATTTTGTAAATTAATGTGTACATAGTCCACTATCCTGGGCCGCCAATATTAGCCTTTTGTCTTTTGGTTTAAATGTAACCATTCCCACATTAAATCCTGATCAACATGAAGTTGTTCCAAGAGTTTTCGATACTTGCAATTATATTTATGCATTTTCCACATGTCTTGCATTCTCAACTGATCCTTCACTTTATATTCTTTCTTTTTTTTTTTGGCACATTCAGTTGTTACCTGATTTTTATCTACTTCAGGTTTCATTTCCATTCCCAGTTGACACAGATATGTTTCTGTTAAACTAAGCAGGGAAGTCATCTTAAACTTGTTCTCCTCATGGTTTAAAATGTTTTCTCTAAGTTTGGACCATCTGAGGTCAGCAAATATGTATGCAGTTCTACAACTGCAGATTCATACATGTAATCAGTTTTGAGGAGGCCTATACCTCCTTCAGAACGGGGAATATATAATCTTGGTATACACTGATTTTTATGAATCATTTGATAAGCATGAAACATTTTTCTTGTTTTTCTGTCCAACTGATCCAATACCTTTTGGAGCCTGTCAATCACCCCAAGACTGTAAGTTAGACCAGGAAGAGTAAACTGGTTTATAGCTTGAATTTTATTCCTAGACATCAACGCTGTTTTTAGTATTAATTTGTCTTCTAAAATATTCCTTTCTAAGTTTTATTCACATTTATTCATGTTTTATTGTTGATCCTTCATCATTTCTCAAATAATTATATACTCCCTCTTGCTCAAGTCCAGGACTGATATTTTCTTGGTGCTGCAGCTTTCCTGCTTTAAAGGTTGCTTTTGCACATTTATCAAGACTAAATTACATTCTTATATCATCTGAGAAAGTTTTGACTTCTTGCAGTTGTACTTTCCGTTCCTCATCTGATAAGCTATACAGTTTTAAATCATCCACAAAGACTGGATTAGAAGTTGTTACACTTCATTGTTTTCTGGGAGCCAAATTGTAGCCAAGACATACTCTATTAAGTAGACAGCTTAATTGGGTTAAGGGCAAAACAAAAGAGCAGTGGTGACAAAAAGTCACCTTGGAAGATCCCCCTTTAAGTTTTTATCCCTGGGATAATAATTTGACCTTTATTATGGCTTAGCTAAAAAGTGGTTTGCCACTGTTTAATGGTCACTGTAATGTAACCAATCAATGTAAGGTATAGCTTATTCATTTTCAGCATTCTTCTACCATGAATGTAGGATGCTGTCAAAAGCTTTTTTTAAGTCTGTCCATGCCATACTTAGATTCTTCCCCATTTTTCAGTTCTCCATTATAACTCTATTTAACAACAAATGATACTTTGATCCATATGACTTTGTTTTGTTACCTTTTTGTTCTATTGCCATGATTGAGTTTTCTTCTAAATGACTATAAACTCTGTCAGCATCAATTCTAGTATAGTATTTATATGTCATTGGAAGGCAAGTTATTGGTCTATAATTTTTAGGATATCTTGCAGGTTCACTCTTACGGAGTGTCATTTTTCCTGTTGTTAACCAAATTGGCATCTGTTTTTGGCGTGCATATAAATAGTTCTTACTCATGGCTAAATCTTCTTGGCAAGATGTTAATACTTTTAGCCAGAAGTTAGGTACTGTATCTGGGCCTGGGGTTTTCCAATTAGGAGCTTTCTTAAATTTGTTTCACTTTCTCTGGCCATTACTTCATCCCATTTCATATCCTGTACATTTGAACTACTTTTTCTTTCTTTTACTTCTTCTATCCATTCAGCATCTTTTTTATGTTCCTCAGGATCTTCATAGATATTTCTCCAAATGTGTATATTTCTTCTTTTTTTGGTGGTGTTTCAATTCCTTTCGCCTTGTTTCCCAATTCTCTATAAAAAAATTTGGGTCATCAATAAAGTGCTTATTTTTTTAACTTTCCTTTATATTTATCTGCATAACTTCTAAGTTTTTCTGCCTGTGTTGATATATTTAGTTTATTATTTACAATAGTGTACTATAGATCCTGGTCTGCTCTGTATTTTTGTTCATCTGTTCCGTCTTCTGTACTCTTCTAACAGCAATACTTCTTGACTTAATTGCTTTATAATTTTCTCTATTCAGTATTTCCATGATGGCATTTGATTTCTCCCCTTCCTTCCTTCCTTTCCCTTACTGCCCTGTGTTTTTGTGGTAAGATTTTATCTGTTATTAGTTTAGCTGCACAGTAACATATCTTATTTACTCCTGTTATATTGCATGTATTTCTATGAGCAGACTTGATTATTGTGTTCATTTGTTTTATCAAAGTTCCAACATTTTGGGTCTTATTGACTTTCTGTAAGCCTGTTTCTTTTCTTGATCTTAATATGTCTATCCATCTCTATTAAATCAAACAATACTTCCCTTATATCATTTTCTTCTAAACTAAGGGCACATTCTTTGTTCTCAGTTTCCTGCCGATATTGTACAGAAAGTTCCAGAAAGTCCTCCTCTGCCATATTCATTTTAATATCATCCTGTGTCATCCATTGCTGTTTCATATGGGAACTCACTGGCCTATCACTCCACAACACTGACTGTGTCAGATTTGACATAGTTTCCTGTTCCTTCCCTTACTGTGCAACTCCAACTGAACTTTTATACTGGTTACCTGCTAAAGACTATAAAGTATCTTTATATGGCAATTGATCAGATGCTTCTTGCTCCACTATTTTCTTATTTGGGGATTCATCATTCAATTATGCTGTGATGTTATCAGAGTTAGACTTTCTACACTATATCCTTCAATTCATAGTTAATTCATAACTTCAGTTTTGAGTTCTTTAACTTCTCCATTACTAATTCTCTTTATTGGTTCCCCCCCCCTTTTTTGTATTGTAAAATTGTACATATATGGATACCTTTGCCTGTATTTCTCTTCAACTATCTTTGGTGCTGCTTTTTTGTATTGACTAGTTTTGCTTTCTCCTTTGCATAAATATTGTACCATATTAAATTTCTTTTTCTTTCTCATGTCCATATTTCTTCTTTAGATATCTCCCATTCCTCATGATTCTCCTTACTTAGATACTCATTGTTCCATCATGCTGCGACATAACCTGTGTTAGACTTTCTACACTAAATCATACACTTTTCAGGTATTCCATTATTTCAACTTCTATTTTTTTAACTTCCAATTTACTGATCTTCTGTTCTACAGTCCACCTTTGTGATCTTATTTTTTGTAATGTGAAATGTTCCATATCTGTGTGCCTTTGCTGTATTTCTCTTTGAATATCTTTGGATCTGCTTTTTTGTATTAATTAATTTGTCTTTCTCCTTTGCATCAATGTTGCACCATATCAGATCTCTCTTTCTTTCCCACGTACATATTTCTTTCTTATACTTGTCAAAAATCTCTAGATTTTGTTCTTTATATTTTTGCACTTCCTCGGTCACTTCTTTTTACAAATGGCCCAAGATTTCTTGGTCCATATAATGTTTTTAATGAATATGCTGTATTAGTGAAATCAAATTTGAATTTGAAGCTTCTGACAGTTTTTCTTGTACAAGTATTTTTTTCTTTCCTCTAATTTCTCTCTTAATCTTTTTGTATCTCTTCTGTCTAGAAATTCTGGACTTCTTGCATAATAGTAACAACATATAGTTTCTTTCTTATCCTCACTAGTCTACTCTATCATCTTTATGGCCCTTTTTTGTCAGTTTTTCTAATTTTTGTTGACTACAACTTCCTTCTACAACAGGGTGGCCATCCTCCCCTGGACCTGGCCTAGCCCCATTGTAGGAATGTTTCCATATCTTGAGGATTCTACACTATAATTTTTTTACAGTCCTGACACTAGTGCACCTACGAGGATTGACACTTTTTATCCTGGGACTTGTGTACCCAGCTGTCTTTTTTGTTTTTAACCTACTTCTGTCCATGATATATGCTATATAAAATGCAGTCTATATATCAGTGTCATCTTGGTGAGATTTTGTAAAAACAGGGTCCACATCATGAAGGTACTCACCAAGACTTGAGGAGGAATTCACTTCCAGCAATACTACTCTCCTTTGTTTGCTGATTGTATTATCTCCCCATTCAGACCCTGCAGTACTGACACTGTAGTGTGGCATAAAAAAGGATGCTACACACCTGAATGTGCCATCCTTTGAATGGAACATTAAACCGAGGCCCCAACTGTCTAAGTTGCTGGTAGCACTGGTGGATTAAAAAGACCCGATGGCACTCATCAAAAAAAGTATTTACATGCTATGTACGAGACATTATTTACATATCTCCATTTTTATATAGGTCTATACATATTAACAAATTTATAGAATTACACAGTTATTTACATAGTTTCCTTATGCATTCTATTTTTCATATTTATACTTTTTCTTCAAACTACACTCCCACTCTTCTTTTCATAACCACCACCTGATTTTTTAATATTACTGATAATATCCATTTCCTATTAAACATAATTTTATTTAATCTCTCATTCATAATTACCCATACGACATAAAACTATTTTTATCCATTCTTATTTTATATTCTTTGTTTCTATTCTTATTATACCCATATTCAATCATATCCATATTTATGTTACTACTATTTTTTAATTCTCCCAAAAAGTGTTTCTTCACATACATTTTCCCATAATTTCTCTAGTCTTTTACATTTCAGAAAAACTTGCCCTGTGGTTTCTTCTTTGCCACAATACAAACATATTCTCTCACTTCTCTTTTTATAAGGCGTATTTGCTTTCACTGGTAAATTCTTTATTCTCAGTCTCCATAGAAAATCCTGACATTCTACTTTCTCACTACACTACTTATTTATTTCTTTTATACCTTTAATCTTTTTTCTGGTAAAATTTCCCATGGGTTAACACAATGATATTGTACCATTATAGTCTTATACCATGCTTTCCAATTTTCTTATATCTCATCACTCTTTATCTTCCACATTTTTATTTTTTCTTGGTAATTTTTTTATATTGCTTTACTAATACATTATTTTTCTCTCTTATTTCTTTTCATCATCTCCCATATTTTCATACTTAGATTTAAACAGTGTTACTACTAATTTCTCATTTTTCTCATTTATCCATATCAGCACTATACAAATTAATGAAGCTGTAAATACTACCAGATTTAATAATCCCAGTCCCCTTCATCTTTATTCATATATAGTACTATTCTCTTTACTTGATTTCATCTAGATCCCCATATAAACATAAAAATGTCTTTTATTTGTTTTTCATACATTCTTGGAATCATAAATACACTATTTTTCCCATTAATACTGAATTTATCAAATTATCTTTTTTCTTATAAGATAATCGATATTTTCTCTATAAACAACAATTTTTTTAATTCCTTTAAAAGGTGTTCCTACTGTGTTCTACTTAAAAGGTTTTCCCATTGTGTTTCACTTAATATTTTATTACCAGCATTTATTCCCAATACTGAAATTTGTTTAATTGCAAATTGTTTTCCACCTAACTTTTTCCTGTCTCCCAAACCTTTACTTTTATCCTTATTTACATATAAACATAAAAATAACTTTTATTTGTTTTTCATACATTCTTGGAATCATAAACACATGATAAATAAACTATTTTTCCCATTAATACTGAATTTATCAAATTATCTTTTTTCTTATAAGATAATCAATATTTTCTCTATAAACAACAATTTTTTTTAATTCCTTTAAAAGGTTTTCCTACTGTGTTCTACTTAAAAGGTTTTCCCATTGTGTTTCACTTAATGTTTTATTACCAGCATTTATTCCCAATACTGAAATTTGTTTAATTGCAAATTGTTTTCCACCTAACTTTTTCCTGTCTTTCAAACCTTTACTTTTATCCTTATTTAATGTCATCCCTATTTCTTTTATACAATCTACTACACAAGATATAGCTTCTTTCATCCATAAAGTATTCTAGTTATTATAATAATATCATCTGCATATGTCATCAAAACTGGAATAGCTACAGCTGTTTGCATTGCATATTTTGCATTTTCCATTTTACAATTCTGCAAGAAATACTGCTTAACTAAATAAACTACTGGAAACTTCAACAAGGTGTCTTTATTCCTCCCACAGGGAAGGTATCAGAGAGAGAGAGTCTCCTAGATCTGTTAGCTAAAGTCATTTTGTCTGGACTAATTCTTTATACTCTGTTTCTTGTTACTCCTGTCTCCCTCTGGGTCACAGGTGGGACACCAGCCTTCACTTGACCCTCTGAATTACCTCTGTTTTCTTTTTGGATTACCACTGACTCTTCCTGTTGAATTTTCTCCATTATCTCTCCCCACAAAATGTGTCCACCATTCTCTGATTCACTCTGGTTTAACATCTCCTGCACCATGTCATTCTGCAACCCTCCCAACTGGTGGGATGTAGCAACACATTTTCCTTCACCATCTCCTCCAATTCAGTAAACAAATTTTCTTGAAAAGGACCTCTGAATCTATATGTACATCTCCTGCAAGCTGACATTCACCTCTGCTCCTTCCATCTCTCTGTCTGTGCCACATAGCACTCTCCCAGCCACCATTGCACCAGGAATGGGACGTGCACATGTATTTCCAGCCAGTACTTCTGTGAATACTGTTCTCTATTGAGAAGGGGAAGTTGCCAACTGCCTTGCCCAAAGTTCTCCTAGTCGGTAAGAATACCACATCAGGACACCCCTGAAAAGATGCTATTAGCTTAGTGGGACAAACCTGGTCAACAAAATGTAAATAAAATATATATAAATAAATAAATGTATTCACTGCAAGCCATTGTTCATAATGTGTGCCTCATCTACAGTAATCTGCAATCCAAGAACATGTTATACAACATAAAGGAATAAAAGCAAATCTGCACTATAAAGTAAAGGAATTTCTGATGCACCTAAGCATTCACCTCAGTAAATACATAGATGTCTGCCCAGCCAAAGCATATTACCTTTGCTTCATTACAGACTTCTGATACAACCAAAGTTAATAAATGGTACTTTTCTTAATGAAAAAGGGTAGACAGTACTATAGAATGAATTGCTGACTGAAAAGCTTTGAAGACTGAGCTCTAGGAGAAACAGTTGCAAAAATGCTAAATGCTACAAACGGATACAATATGACTAACACTTGGATAATTTTCATTTTGAATAAAATTCTAGTTAAGGGCAATCAGAGTTGAGGACTAGTCCAGTTAAACTATGCTGAAATTTTTGCTAATAGAAACAACCAAATACGTAGTAAAAGACAGGAAGAACAAAGAGACCAATGTGCCTTACTGGAGTGTTGCCAATTCATGTTGATGAAGTCCTCATGGCTCTCCATCTGAAAAAAAAAAACATGTAAAATGAAAAAAAAAGAACAGCAGTGGCACAATTCTTGAGTGACAATTGTTTTGAGGCTAAATTCATTAAAATGAAACTACAGAATGCATTATGTAAATATATATATATGTATATATATATATATATATATATATATATATATATATATATATATATATATATATATATATATATATATATATATATATATATATATATATATATATATATACTTATATAGAAAGTTAAATCAAACAGTACCAGTGGTATAGAGAGCACACACGGATAAAGCCTTGACTAGAGCCTCAGACACCCAAGTTCAATTAGGGTAAAGGCACTTGGCAGCAATAGTGGTGGGGGCATGTTCATCCTTACAACTGGATGTATATTGCATAGGTCTCATTGGAGGATGTCCACCAAGATGACACTGATATATAGACTGCATTTTATATAGCATATATCATGGACAGAAGTAGATTAAAAAATAAAAAAGATAGCTGGGTACACAAGACCCAGGATAAAAAAGTGCCCAATCCTGGTAGGTGCACTGGTTCCAGGACTAGAAAAAATGACAGTGTAGAATCCTCAGGACATGGAAACGTTCCTACAATGGGGCTAACTCAGGCCCAAGGGGAAGGTGGTCCCCCTGTTGTAGAAGGAAGCAGCAGTCCACAAAAAAAACACAAAAACTGATAGGCCAAAAAAAAAAAGATAAAGATGACAGGGTGGACTATTGATAATAAAGAAAGTGTATATTGTTACTATTATGCAAGAAGCCCAGAATATCCAGACAGAAGATATACAAAAAAGATTAAGAGATAAAAATGTGTGTGTGATAATACAACAGATTTATGAAAAACATTATATAGACCAAAAAAATCTTGGTCCATTTGGAGAAAGAAGCAACTGAAGAAGTGTGAAAATACAAGGAACAAAATCCAGAGACTTTTGAAAGGTATAAAAAAGAAATACGGACATGGGAAAGAAAAATAGATCTGATATGGTGTAATATTTATGCAAAAGAGAAATTCAAATTAATCAACACAAGAAAGGCAGTTCCAAAGATATTCAAAGAGAAATACAGACAAAGGCATCCAGATATGGAAAATTTCACAATAAAAAATAAGATCACAAAGAGGGAATGTAGAACAGAAAACTAGTACAGTAGAAGTTAAAAAAAACAGAAGATGAAGTTATGGAATACTTGTTAAGTGTAGTATTTAGTGTAGAAAGTCTAACACAGGTTACATCACAGCATGATGGAACAATGAGACTCCAAAGTAAGGAGAAACAAGAGGATCAGGAGACATCTGAAGAAGAAATATGGACATGAGAAAGAAAAAGAGATTTAATATTGTGCAATACTTATGCAAAGGAGAAAACAAAACTAATCAATACAAAAAGAGCAGCACCAAAGATATTTGAAGAGAAATATAGGCAAAGGCATCCAGACATGGAAACTTTTACAATACAAAAAATAATAAAACAAAGAGGAAAAGTATTGTTTGTTTGTGTCTTTTGGCTTTTCCTGGTTAGGGGTCGCCACAACGGAACTCCGGTCCACTAATGATTGGCAGTTGATTTTTACGTACCGGCTTGCCAGGCCTGATGCACAACCTTCAACGAAGGTACGCCCATTCACGCATGTCTCTATGCAGAAGACGCTCTAGCTGAGAATTGAACAGGACGTCTTACTGTGAGGCGACAACGCTACTGCAGCACCACCACCGCGGGTCAAAGAGGAAAAGTATTAAAGGTGATTAATAATGAAGAAGTTAAAGAAATAGAAGCTGAAGTTGTGGATTACTTGCGTAGTGAAGGATTTAGTGTAGAAAATCTAACTCAGAAAACAACATAGCACGATACAGCAACAGATCCCAAATTAAGGCAAAACCAGTGGAGGAGGAAACATCTGATCAGTTGCCAGAGGAGGATACTGTGGGGACTTCCATGGGAAACCAATTCAAACTTTCAGTTGGAGTTGCACAGCAAGAGGAGGACAGGAAACTGTGGCAACCCTGACGCAGCCAATGTTGTGGTGTGTTAGGCCAGTGTGCTACCATATGAAAGAGCAATGGATGACACAGGATGAAACTGAAGACAATGTGTCACAGGAAGATGCTGTGGAACCACCTATAGAATGCTCACAGGAAATGGGAAACAAAGAATATGCCCTAAGTGTAGAAGAAAATGATTTAAGAGAAGAGTTGCTTGATTTAATAGAGATGGAAAGACATATTAAGAGAAATGAAATAGACTGCAGAAAGTCAATAAAACCCAAAAAGTTAAAAGTTTGTTAAAACAAATGAACACAGTAATTTGGATTGTCCACAGAGATTCATGCGAAATAACTGAAGTAAATAGGATATAGTATGGTGCAGCTAAAATAATAACAGATAAAGTCTTACCACAAAAGCACATGGTAGTAAGGGAAAGGAAGGGGAAAAATTGAATGCCATCATGGAAGTATCGAACAGAGCAGTTAAGACATAAACTATAAAGCAGTTATGTCACCGTTAGAAGAGTATAGAAGAGGGAACAGATCAAAAAAATTACTCATAAAGAAAGAAGTGATAAAAGCAATGCACTGTATCAGAACAGATCAGGTGTTATCATGCACTATCACAAATAATAAACTAAAAATATAAGCAAAGGCAGAAGAACTTAGATGCTACACAGATAAATATAAAGGAAAAGTACAAAACAAATGTCAAAGTCAAAAGTCAAAGATAACTTTATTGTCATTCAGAACTACACAGCAGTGTAGATGAACAAAATTACAATGCTTCATTCTCAATGCAGGAAACAGTTGCACATATAGACAGAGAAAAATTAATAAAATATCACAGTAGAAATTTAACAAGTAGCAATTATTAAGTAAGTAGGACAGCAGTGACCCACACCCATCCCAGAACAGGAGACAAGGAACAATATGAAGATAATATTGTCAAAGTAAAATTGAAGCAATAGCAGCATATTTAGACTGAATTATTGCACAGTTTGTATATTACACTTTACAGTCCTTCAGTGTGTAGATGAGCTACCTTAGTATTGCACTTAGTTATTTCACATCCATAAAATAAGCCCCTTGATAGGCTAGTTATGTAACAGATGTCATGATTCATTTTTACCAAGAGTTCAACAGTCTAAAGGAGAGCCACCAAAAAAAGAAGCAATATATGCATTTTGGAGAAATATCTATGAAGACCCCGTGGAATATAACAAAGATGTTAAATGGATAGAAGAAGTAAAAGAAAGAATAAGAAGTTCAAATGTACAGGATATGCAATGGGATGAATTAACAGCCAGAGAGATTGAAACAAAGTTAAGAAAAGCTCCTAACTGGAAAACCCCAGTCTCTGATGCAGTACCTAACTTCTGGTTAAAAGTATTAACATCTTTACATGAAGATATAGCCATGAGTAAAAACTGTTTATAGGTACACCCTGAACAGACACCAGCCTAGCTAACAACAGGAAAAACAATACTCCTATTTAAGAGCGAACCTGCAAGCCATACTAAAAATTATAAACCAGTAGCATGTCTTCTATTGACGTATAAACTATACACTGGAATTGATGCTGACAAAGTTTATAGACATTCATGGCAATAGAACAAAAAGGTAATAAAAGAAAGTGATATGGAACAAAGGATCATTTGATGTTAAATAAAGTCATAATGGAGAATTGTAAAAAGGAGAAGAATCTAAGTATGGCATGGATAAAAGAGTACTTAAAAATGAATAAGATCAACTCTATGCTGATTGATTACATTACAGTGACCATCAAATAGTGGCAAACCACTTTACAGTTAAGCCATGATAAAGGACAAATTATTATTCCAGGGATAAAAATTCAAAGGGGATATTCCAGGCTGACTCATTGTCACAGCTGCTCTTTTGTCTTGCCCTTAACCCATTAAGCTGCCTGTTTAACAGATTAGGTCATGGCTATAATTTGGCTCCCAGAAAGCAAGAAAATGTAAAGACCTCTCATCTTCTCTTGGTAGGTGATTTAAAACTGTATAGTTCATCAGATGAGGAACTGAAAACACAACTGCAAGTGGTAAAAACTTTTTCAGATTATATAAGAATGTCATTTGGTCTTGATAAATGTGCAAAAGTAAACGTTAAAACAGGAAACCTACAGCACCAAGAAAACATCAGTTTGGGACAGGAACATGATATAAAAGAAAAAAAAGTCCAAAACATACACTGTGAAGCAGTAGGAAACACTTTCAGTCAGCTGAACTCTTCAGTCCAAGCTGTTTTTATTCTTCCAACATACAAAGACACAGATTGAGCGCTTTCATCCCCTGAAACTGGGGACTTCATCAGAATCTAACTGCACTCCATAGTACAGCCTTCAAATACTGTTAAAAATGAGTGATGTCATCACCCTTCACAATCCTTTAATGATACAACTACCTTAATGCTCAAATGAAATGTACTACAAACCCCTTTTGACACAAGAACATTTTAACAAGCATCCTTCATCAAATGTAGACTTAAAAATTGTTTAAGATAAAAAGTCAACATTTTATCCATTGACTTGCTTTAAAACATATATATATATATATATATATATATATATATATATATATATATATATATATATATATACTGTGTAGTTGAACCACTCCTCCCCCCCACACACACACCCACACACAGACTAAGATACACAGTGCTTAAGAGGTAGTTTTCCTCACTAATATTGGTTTTAAGGATACCATCTCATTAAGACTGGTGCATGGGTCGCAGCTAGTTTTATTTGCCACTTAATTTCCCTTTCCTAAAGCAAGTCAATGGATAAAATGTGGTTGACTTTTTATCTTAAATAATTTTGAAGTCTACATTTGATGAATGTCCTGGAATTTGAAAAGTTATTTTTTTATAAATGATGTTTGTTAAAATGTTCTTGACAAATGTCTTTGTATGTTGGAAGAATAAAAACAGCTTGGTCTGAAGAGTTTGGCTGACTGAAAGTGTTTCCTACTGCTTCACAGTGTATGTTTTGGACTTTTTTTTAGTTATATTTTACACTGTGGTTACTTTTGGTTTTTAACATGATATAAAAGAACTTGAGCAAAAGAAAGTGTAAAAATATTTGGGAATTGATGAACGATCAACAATAAAACCTCAAATCTCAATAAAACCAAACTAAGTAAGCTGTCCCATACCTACAACCATATTGCCAGATTCACCACTGATTCCACCTATAGTACCCATCACTGCCAGAACCTGAAACAACTAGAATGGCTAGAACTGCCCAGCTTAATTCAATTCAATCAACTCTTCATAGCGCACAAAGTTATGTACCACCATAAAGATACCCCCTCTCTTATAAATATTATTAAGCCATATAGCAACCTGAGATCCCTACGGTCAGCCGACAAATTACTGGTCCAAACCCACAAATCTAATAACTCAGCTGATGAATCCCTGTTCACCAACTTTGTTGGCAAAACCTGGAATGCCTTGCCAAACTATATAACCCTACAATCCTCCAAAAGTCTCTTAAAAAAAACTCAAACAGTATCTCAAATTGAACTGGCTATGCCCATGTGCCAACCCGGATTAAGTTATAAAACAATAGCATAATCAGTAATTATCATAGCATAATCAGTAATGATCATAACATCTAACTACATCACCATGCTATGTATCTAATCTTACTTGTAATTGCGTCTGTCCATGAGAACTGTGAGTCCCTACTAGGGACTAACTGTGAGTTACAATCTTACTAGTAATTGTGTCTGTCTATGAGAACTGTGAGTCTCTACTAGGGAACATTTCTAAACCAATGTACATAAGGTATATTACCACTTTTTTTATATATTCTAATTGTTTTCTAACTTCTTGTGTAACCTTTTGTATATTTGACTATGTGGAGCTTTTCTCCCTGGGCCTCCACTGAAAATGGACATGTATCCAGTCGGACTATCCCGGTAAACAAATGTAAAATAAAATAACTAAATAAAAATAAAACATGAACAAATGTAAATAAAACTTAGTAAGGAATATTTTAGAAGACTTAAATCAATACTAAAAACAGTACTGACATCTAGGAACAAAGGCCACACTATAAACCAATTTGTCTTCCTGTCCTAACTTACAGTTTTGGAGTGATTGACTGACCCCAAAAGGTGTTGAATAGTTTGTACAGGAAAACAAGAAGGCTGCTTCATGCTCATCAAATGATTTATAAGAATCATTGCATACCAAGACTATATATTTCCCGTTCTGAAGGAGGTATGGGCCTCCTCAAAACTGATTTCATGTATAGATCTGCAATAGTGGGACTGCATGTATATTTGCTGACCTCACAACACCCAAACACAGTGAAAGTATGAAACATGAGGAAAATAAGTATAAGATGACTTCACTGCTTAGTTTAGCAGAAGCATATCAGCGTTAAACGGTAATTGAAATCAAACCAGAAGTAGATAAATATCAGGCAGCAACTGAATGTGTCAAAAAAAACAAAAGAAAGAATATAAGGTGAAGGATCAAATAAGAAGGCAAGAAATGTGGAAAATGCATAAATATAGTTACATGTATAGAAAACTCTTGTAACAACCTCATGCTGATCAGGATTGAATGCAGGAATGGTTAAAGAGAGGTAAATGTAAACCAAAAGATGAAAGGTTAATATTGGTGGCCCAAGATAGTGGACTACATACACATTGGTTTGCAAAGTCCATTGATCATGTGGGAGAAACAGACAAATGTAGGTTTTGTAAAACAGAACTGGAAACAGTTGCACATCTTGTTGCTGGCTATGATATACTAATGACAGAAGGACTGTATACTGAAGGCATAATAATGTGGCAAGACTGTTGCACTGGGGATTGTGCAAACATTGTAATACTGAAGTAGCTGAAAAGCACTGGAAACATGAGCCACAAAGCATCATAGAAAATGATGTTTATATCATATGGGATTTCCCATTATCAACAATTCAGAAAAGTAGATGTGAGAAAACCAGATACAGTGGTCCATGAAAAGAAGACAGAAGTATCACTGATTATTGAAATTGCTACACCCAGTGACAACAGTGTCTTATGTACAGAGAGACATAAAGTCATAAAACACCAGGATTTGCAGGCAGAAATGAGAGTGATGTGGAAAAAAGATACCCAAACAGTTCACGCAGCAGTAGGCACAACAAGTCTTATAAAAACATTTACAGTCACACTTAGATATGGTGCCAATACGTGTAACTCCGTATGAATTTGAGAAGGAGTCATTACTGGGCACATTGCGGGTGCTGCGAAGAGCACTTCTGGCTGACATCAAAGATTAAAACAATACTAATTTCATGAACTTTAATCATACTTTAACTTAGGAATGGGGTCCATTCTCATCATGGTATTAGAAAACAGAAGATTTGAAGAAATTAAAAAAAAGAGGACAGGCTAAAATGTAAATACATGTCCTGGTGGTGAATGCAGGGCTCACCAAGCTACAGATGAATGGTATGATGAATGGTAACTTTCATAGTGAGTGGGCAGGAGCAGGCACCCTAATGGAGAAGATATTGTGGGCATCAATCACTTGTCTCTGGCTGGGGGTGGGGTTAGGCCTCCCAAATGCTATCATTGCCATGATGCCAGCAAGAGCACATAGGTTCCTAGGCATATACTAGGCATGCAGTCCAGAGGTTCATTGAGAAGCTTAGCCAGTTAAGCCCAAAGATAACTGGATGATTGAGAGGTGCTATGTTACATACCCCAGAGGTGAATTTACAACTGCCCATCCAATCATCCAGAGTAGCTCTGAATGCAACCACTGTGTTACACTGCTTGACATGCATTCTCTAAGAAGGAGAGTTACTGCATTAGGAAACTATTGCTCCTCCTTGGTCTATTTATGTGTTGGTGAAGGCTAAGGTCTTTGATGTGGTGCTAATGGTGCTATTTGTCTTCTGTAGGTGTATAGAATCAAGGAGGATGGTATTTTTCATGGCTTAGAACACCAGGCACAGACAATAAAGGAGCCTGCATGAGACAGAATATAATGAGACAGCTTTTAATCTATATACTTAGCTCTCTGAGTTTAAACCAATAATTTTCTTGGTTTGAAAACTTTTAGGACTTTCAAGCTGGACATGATGATTACTGAAGTACATCCTGAAGGGGGGATTGTATTCTATGATAGGTCATATGAGGGAGGTAAAGAGAGGGATTATGATTTATTTATTCCTAGAAATTATGCCTTTGAAAATTAACTGTACTAGGTACAAGGATTTTCTGACTATGAATGACACACAATGGTCAAAAGATAGTTTATTGTCAATGAATGTACCCAGTTCCCTGATGACTGAATTTATTTTAAGGGGATGTCTATGATATGAAGTGCAGAATTCTTGCATGATAAATAAAACCACACTATATTTTTTGGCATTAATCTTAAGCCCATGGTCAGTATTCCAGCAATAGTTTATTCAAGGCCTTATTGAAGAATGCACATTTTTAGTTGAGCATATGATGACATCACTGGCAAACCTAGTGAGTCATACCCCATCAACATCTGCCTTAGCATCAGAGAAATAGATGTCAAAAAGCTTGGGGCCTCGGACAGAGCCATGGGAAACTCCGCTGATTAAATATTTTTGTGCAGAAGAGGCACTTCTTCCTCTTGTGGGGGAAGAGGTACCTTTGATCCTTCTTGTGTAATAGCTGCTTTTGAGCTAGTTGGATATCTCTCAGATGATGTAAAGACTGACATTAAGTTATTAAAACTTTTGATAATACCTGCACTGGGGAATTGTAATCAATACCTTAACTAGATCTAGATAAGAAGTGAGAATTGTGAATGGAATGTCCTTATCTTTGGCTTCTGTGTGCCTATCAAAGACATTGAATAGAATGAATAGACAGGACCTATCTTTAATAAAGCCAGACTAGTTTGGATTGAGGGACTGAAGAGTCCCTATATTATTGTTCATGAGATCTGCTGTAATATATTCCATGACTTTACAAATGACACTGGTGAGATTTGTGGGTCTGTAATTACCCAAAACTGTTGTGGGGCCACACGTCTGCAGGGCCACTACTATGACAATTTGCAAAGTATCAGGTATGTAACTGGCGGCAGGATTGAGGTTAAATAGGTTAAGGAGGGGTTGAACAAAGTTATATTTGGCACTTACCAGGAGACAGCCAGGTATATTGTCCAGACCCAAGGAAATGGTGTTCTTCATCTTTGATAGAAAAGACAGGATTTAGTTAAGAGGAATAATAGCAGGAAGAGGAGGAGGATGAGTTAGGGGATTAATGAAAGTATGAGAGCTTTAGATTTGTAAGCTACATTTTTTATTTGCTCAGTGAAAGTAAGAGAACGCTGAAGCCATATTTGTATGTACGTGAAAGAGGATGCACTCACAGTTGAGAAGCCTGCAGCAACTACAGTTTTGCATTTTGCAGGAACATGAGCAAATCTGTTATGCACTGTAGCACGCATGGTTGTAGATCTGTTATAACCACTGAGCCCAACTAGTGTACCATCTGTGCAAATGTATCAATTAAAGATGTGCTCATTGCAGGAGGTCTACTGATGCAATCAGCCATGACATCTGCAACAAACAAGCATGTGAAAGTCTGGAAGGCTGAACACAAGTCCGTTCATAAAGAGATTAAACATCAATGAATCTAATAACAACCTACTAGAAACAACTTTAGCATTTATATGTTCCAATACTGCAAAATGACAATGCTCATACTTCTCTTCACTTGCCCATAAGACTATGGATGATGCAGAATGGACCAGAATTACATGTTTTAACTTCCTCTCATGCACCAGTGCTCTGAATTCCTGGCATTTGCTTTGTGGACCATTGCCAGGTATGGTCTGCCTTGAGAGTAGATGTTCATACACTAATCACACATGCATATGTTGTGCCTGTCAGTCTGATTAGTTTAGGTAAATTGGATCAATAATCTTCAAATATGCTGCCACAGCGAAAATGGGACAAAGGGGGTTAGGAGTATGATCAACACTTCAGAAGAGTTGTCGATCATGTACAAGTGCAATACTGGCATTTGTTTAATCAGCCGTAGCAAATACTGCGGCTGTTCAGATGGACACATTTAGACTGTAATAACTATAGCACGGAGCTAAAAGAAGCTCTTTGCTACAGTTTTGCAGTTATGCCAACATATTATCGTCCTCAACTTTCATTGCTTTGTATTTATCTATTTATTGCATAATTTGGCTCCCCAACTTGTGAGAAGACTTTATTTGGTCCTCAACTTTAGGTTCAGGGTTCCAGACTTGGTACTGCCTAGGGCATCAACTAGCCAAGTGACAGCAATGCAAATATATTAAAAAAAGGTATGTCTTACCATAACGTTCCATCTGTGTTGTAGATCTTTATTCATTCATTACTGTTAGGACTTCGGTTCCATCCTCGGAACTGACACAGCCATTTCCAAGCTCACGCCAGCCAAAAACTCTCAGCTAAGACCTACCCATAATGCCCCTCTCATAGTTACTCCAGATCGAGTTTGCCCATCCCTATATAATAGAGATAGTAAGAGAAAACAGTAGGAGGCTCTGTCTGAGCAAATACCCTAACCAGGAGTTCCTAAAGTCCACCAGGAGTCTAGGCAGGGGGAAGGAGGGCGGGAAGCAATGAATGAATTAAGATCTATAACACAGACGGAACGTTATGGTAAGACATAACTTCTTTATCTGATGCTGTAAATCTTTATTCATTCCTTAGTGTTAGGACCATGTCCCCAGCTACTTGAGTCCTGGTGGCCTAAGGAAGGCTATTCCTGAGCACCATAGAACCAAAAGATGCTCGTCCCCTGGAGGCCAAATCCAATTTCTAACGAGAGATAAAGGTATGAGGTCTTGCCCAAGTGGCTGCTGTGCAGATATCTTCCATAGAGGCTCTGGAATGAAAAGCTACAGAAGTAGCCATTGATCTAGTAGAATGAGCCTTTATTCTGGACGGTAAGGATAGCTTATTTTGTTGGTAGATAAAGGTAATGACATTTCTAATCCAGGAGAATAAAGTCACTTTGGAGACAGGTTTGCCCAATTTGGGTCCTGAAAAGGCCACAAACAATTGATTTGTTTTCCTGAAAGATTTAGTCCTGTCCAAATAACAATGAAGCTGCCGATGCACATCAAGGGTGTGCAGAAGTTACTCCCCTCTGTTAGAATGTTGAGGGAAGAAAACCGGCAGGTCAATAGATTGGTTAATTGAAAATCCAGAAATGAACTTGGACAAGAAAGAAGGGTCAGTATGAAGGGACACCCTATCCCTGTGGAAGTTCAAGTAAGGTCTCTTGACACGTAAGGCCTGCAGCTAAGATACTCTTCTCGCTGAGGTAAGTCCTACTAGAAGTAGAGTCTTCCATGACAAAAACTTTATATCACATGAATCAAAAGACTTGAAAGGAGGGCGTGTGAGAGATTGAAGTACCAAGGTCAAGTCCCCGGGGTTCTATGGGGGGGCTTGACAGGAGGTTTAATGTGTAATACTCCTTTCAAAAATGTCTTGCAAAGGCGGTGTGACATAACCAAGGAATTATCAAATCCATTATGAAAATTGGCAATAGCTACTAAATGTACAGTGATTGTCGATGCTGAGGCTCCTGCATGTAGATGAGTTGTCAGGTATTGTAGGATCTTTTGAATAGGCATAGAGAAAGGATCTAAGTTCTGATCTTTGGCCCATATAGAAAACCTATTCCATTTACTAGAATAAACTTTCCTGATGGAAGGTTTGTGTGAAGCCAGAAGAATTTTATGAACAGGAGATGAGATGTCAGGCAGCCTGGCAATCATTGGAAGTGGAGGAACCAAGCCGTGAGCTTGAGGCTGTGGAGATAGGGATGAATCAGTCCCTGAGGATGAGATAACAGACATTGGGAATGATCCAGGATCCATGGACTGTGAATCAGATGAAGCCATAGGAACAGGAGCCAGACTTGATGGGGCCAATAAGGGGCAATGAGGATCACTTTGCTTCTCAACATTTGAGCTTTCTGGAGGAATTTCGGGATGAGAGGAAATGGAGGAAAGGCATACAGTAGACCTGGGGGCCAATCGTGCATTACAGCGTCCTTCAGGGGGTTCCCCCTGAGGGGGGATCAGGGCAAAGTAGCTTCTGCATTTGTTGTTTTGGGGAAGCAAACAGATCGCAGCAAGGTTTGCCCCAGTGACAGAAAATATGATTCACTATTACAGGACCGAGGGACTACTCGTGAGGCATCAGGGTGTTCCTACTCATAATGTCCGCAATAAGGTTGGAACTCCTGGGAATGTGCATTGCTATAAGAAAGTGGTTGGAAGTTATTGCCCAGTGCCAAATCCTCATGGCTTCCTGAGACAGGGGGGGTAAGACCTGGTTCCACCTTGCTTGTTGATATACCAGATGACTGACATGTTGTCCAACTGAATTGCAGTGGTCCCAGAAGGTAGGGATGTATGGAATGCTTGCAATGCTAAGAAAGCTGCCCTCAGTTCCAGGACATTTATATGCAAATTGGCCTCCATGGGGGACCAGGTGCCTTGGACCGTCTTTCCCTAGAAATGCCCCCCCACCCTAACAGGGAAGCATCCGTGGTCACTGTGGCTGTGGGCTGGGGGAGACAGAATGGTCGACACCAAAGATTCGATTGTGACTTCATCCACCATAGTATTTCTTCCTTGCAAAGGTTTGTAAGACGTATCATGTGGTCGAGTGGGTGAGTTAAGATCGATCATTGTGCAGAAAGGAGCCACTGTAGTATTCACATGTGCAACCTCACCAGTGGTACTAGAGAAATGGCAGCCACCATGGAGCCTAAGAGTTGCAGTACAAGGCATGCTGGTACATAGGTCTGTGGAAGGACGGCTTGGATTTGGTGTCTTATTTTTGAAAGCCTGTGAGGAGGGAGGGAAGCTTGACAGGATGTTGTGTCGAAGACTGCTCCAATAAATTCCAGTGTTTTTGTTGGGGACATTTGAGATTTGTCCTTGTTGATTGTAATCCCCAAGTGGAGAGCGAGGTCTTGAGTGTAAGAGAGGTTGTGGATTAGAAGATTCCTGATTGGGGTGATAAGGAGCCAATCGTCTAGATACGGAAACACCTGGAATCCTTGTAGTCGAAGATGAGCTACTACAACTGCTATACATTTGGTGAACACTCAGAGGGGGAGGGGGGCTGTCAACAGACTGAATGGTAGTGCCCTGAACTGGTAGTGATTGGCTCCCAACCAGAAGCGGAAAAACCTCTGGGAGCAGTGATCCATCTTTATGTGGTAATACGTGTCCTGGAGATCTATACAGCACATCCAGTTGTCCCTCCCTAGGAAGGGAGAATGGATTGTACTTTGACCATCCGGAATTTTTGAAGTTTGATAAATTTGTTCAATAGGCTGAGATCCAGGATCGGTCTCCAGTCCCCTGTCTTTTATAGCACTAAAAAGAACCTTGACTAAAACCCGGATCCTCTCTGGTCTGGTGGGACTGGTTGGATGACTTTTTCTTAGCAGCTTTTCTGTTTCTAAGGCTACTACTTCCCTCTGATTGGGTGGCACATCGGGGATTTGTTTGATGGGTCTGGGAGTTAAATCAATCTGGCAGCCTTTGGATATTATTCTCTGCACCCAAACATTGGTAGTAATAAGTTGCCAGGCTGGTGGGTGCAGAGAAAAATGACCCCCAACTGCTTCAAGAGGAAAGCAATCGGGCCACTGCTCAGGAGCACTGGTAGAGTTGGCCAGAGAAGGAATCTCTAGCTCCCTGGTTACACGGACACCCTCTACCCCGAAAGGGGCATCTTCCAGATGAGTTGCCCCCTCGGCCCCAGGGGGGAATGCTCACCATGAGTGTCACAAAAAGATCCTTGGGATTTTCTGAACCACATTTTTCCTACCCTTTGGTTCCTGGAGTAGGACCTCTGGGGGTGGAAAAGCGTATGCCCACAGTATGCAAGGTCTTTCCATCTTTCTCACTTTGTGGTAGTGTGTCTCGCACTTTGGGACCAAAAAGTGCAGATTCGTTGACAGGCGCATTGACGAAGGAAGATTTAAAGGGGTCTGCAAAATCACACAACTGCATCCAAGCATTATGTCTCATGACAATGCCTGATGCGGCAGCTCGAGCTGCCCCTCGGTGGTGTGAGATATCAAATGCATCAAGGAGTTTGAAATAGATTCAAGGGTAGCTAGCTGTGAGGCGACAGTGTCACGCACCTCATCAGGCAGTACCCCCACCACAGAGGAAGACATTTCAGAGATTAGGTCTCTTTGGAGGCGAGTGAAGTGTGCCAGATAGTTCAGCAACCAAATGGAAAAGGTCGATGAAGCATAGGTCCGCTTCCCTAGTCTATGCTGTGAAGGATTCTGAGCCAAAGGGGACGGAAGGTCCAGCTGGAGTGGGCAATCCCCTAGCTGCCAGAAGATGGTCTATAACCCACACTACATCTAGTTCAGAAAGGATCCTGGTGGATCTAAAGGAGGCTGCTGAAGGAGAATCAGGTCTTTCAAGAAAGGGGGCTAAAGCAATACCCCAAAAAGGGTTGTACGTTAGAGAGTATCTGGTTCTTGGGAGATATTCAACTTTAGGAGCCGAGATCATAATCTGTGGAGCCGAAGAAGTTATTGGGACCATGGCCGGGGATGGTGCCGAAGCAGGTATAGTCGTGGAAGCCAATGTTTGAACCAAAGACAGCACCGAAGCCAGTGGTGTCGAGGCTGGAACCGAAATAGGAGTCAACATAAGAGACGGCACTGAGGGAGAAAACAGAGCGCCTGGTGCCGAAGAGGTCTGCGCCGAGGGCACTGGAGAAGCACATAGCTGACTCGGTTCCATAACTGCTGGAGATGTAAGGACCATGTGACTTCATTTTTCCTTGTGTTCTTTGGTCTTTGGAAGCAGTGAGACCTCCGACCCAGATAGAGCCTCTGAAAAAGGCATTTTGATTAAACCTTTCAAAATAAGCTTATTTTTATGCTGTGCTAGCTTGGGATTGCTAAAACTAGCACAAATGTCACAATCAGCTTTAATATGGTCCACGCCCAAACAGTAAACGCATCAAGTGTGGCCGTCCGAGTTAGGCATCTTATGCCCACACTTGTCACACTGTTTAAACCCCAACTTAACTTTGTCTGACATAGTACAGGCAACAAAGGGGTATCCTAAAGGAAACAACAATAAGAAGGAAAGAAAAGAGAGAGAATACCAACGATGACATTTAAAAAATACCACAAGTGGTAAAGAAAGGCCTACCAAAGGCAGGAGAGAGGGACAGTACCAATGATGGTAGAGTTTTAATTACCAAAGGTAAAGGGTAGGGAATAGACATAGGTTATAGGCGATAGTAGGAAAAGGCTAAACTGACTAAAAAACAAGAAAGTTTGAAGAGAAACTACACCAAAAATCACAAATTTCCATTTAGCTTTGAGAGAGATGGCTAGGCATGTCTGACGAGGAACATGGCAAACAAGATCTGGAGTAACTATGAGAGGGGCATTATGGGTAGGTCTTAGCTGAGAGTTTTTGACTGGCGTGAACTTGGAAACGGCCGTGTCGGTTCTGAGGACGGAACCAAAGTCCTAACAGTAAGGAATGAATAAAGATTTATAACATCAGATGTACTTTTCTTGACTGAATTAAAACAAACCTGTGCAAACAGTCATGTTTTGGTACTGAGTATACCATCACCTCTTTCTACAGATTATTATGGTATGCACTGCAGATGGTACATCTCTTACTAACTCATTCTATTCCAGGTGACATCCCTACTCACTACATTATATGTCATGTTCTTTCATTGCACTTTACTATTCCCACGTATAATGCAACTAGCTTGTTATGCATTTGCCTTGGGTTACAGCAAACTACAATTTTGTCAGCATTGGACATTATGCCTTCAACACAACTTATTTCTTCTATGAAAGAAAGAAAGAAAAATAAGAATAAATCTCTCTCTCTCTACTAATAATTTTGTTCAGGCTACCAATGGATCAAAAGACTAAAAAAAATGTAAAATGTAGCACAGAGCAGCTATGTGGCACTAGTTTTATAAAAGATAAAGCAGAGTGAAGAAGAAAACAGGAAAACATATACATTTAACTGCTTTGTGGAAGGGCTCTGTCTGCACCTGTATTGTGCGAAATATATAAAGTATGTAATAATAAAAAACTAATATAATAGCCCAAATATTGATTATTTTAATTGTGTTGTTTTGGGGAGAGGGTCGGTCTTCTTTTGCTCTGGGCAGGATATGCTTTATTTGCACAGGGAAGTCCAAATCAATTTTTTGATACTGAAGAGGCTCAAAATCTTTTCCGTGGTTTGACAGAGATTCATCAGGACTGGAGTCTAAAACTCTGTGGCTTATCCTGTCAATAAATATATTTATTAATTAGAACTGAAGTGTGGCTATGAGCCACTTGCCTTGTTCATAAACTTATAGGAGGAAGCTTAAGTGCATCCCTCCTCCTTCAAGTTTTCACAAGAATGAAAGATTATGAGAACAAATGCTGGAGCCAAATTAAAAAAAAGGTTTTTATATGTTACAGTCTGGTTTGAGCTGGGGATAAGGGAAATGGTAGCTCCCTAAAATGCACATTACTACTACTTTAGTTCATTGTTTTAAGTTCAAAATAACCATCTACATGAGAATGTAGTTTCAGTAGTTTAACAGGTAGCACACTCCCCTTTAGTGCTGGATGATCAGAAAGTTGTGGGTTCTTGTCTCAAAGCAGGTATTTGGCTTATTTTTTCCAGTGCTGACACAAGTTCAGCACAAGGAGTGCTGCACTCATGTGTGTGCCCTCCTTCAGATGAGACATTAAATCAGAGTCTCATCTTCCTGAGTTAGTGGCAGCTCAGGTGGATATAAAAGATCCCAGGACATTTATAGAAAAAGAGTAGGGATTGCTTTGCTACATTAACACTTTTCAGTCTTAATTTAATTATGCACACATCCATTCATTATAGTTACACCTTATATCACACTTTACATATTTTTATGAAACACTTTACATATTTCTTTTCCTAAATACATTCAGCAATCACTTCTCACAATTTTTAAATGACAGTAGTTTCCACTGCCACCAGCCACTATTTAGCAGCTACTTTAAGGCCCTTGCAAAGGGTGTACAATCTTACTGTGTAATGTTACCATTAATCCAAATGGTAGTCTGAGTCCGACCAAGAGCAGGGCTATTTAGGAGTGGCCTGCACAGTGTCACCAAATAGATATGGAGGTACTCTAAGAGCTTAAATATCTCTAAACAGACCAGTCACCATTAAAATGTTTAAATACATTTAATAATAAATAATAAAAGAAAAAAACAATGCTCAGTAAATAATCATTTACATAAGAGTTCAAAATCACATGAGATATTTAAAACAACATTGCAGGACAATCTCAAATAAAGAAAATATATATGCTACACTTTACTATATTCCCATCTGAATCTAAATGAGTTACTATGCCCTAGAAACATACTTACAGCAAGGCAAGTGCAGAAGGTGATGATAAGTGGATGTTCTTGTTAGGTCAAAAGACAGATACAAAATGCCCAGTCTATCTCTGACAGAGTTTGTAAATTAATATCAGATATTACTGCTGGGTTACCTTGGATGACATCACTTTTCGTCACCTGACTTTCAGTTTCCAAGCTAACCCCCCACTGTCAGAAACTAACAGAATTTAGCATCTCTCCCTGAAAAATACATACCTCTCAGATGTTTGCAGATCCTGGAAGTCATAAAACAATAAAACACATCTACATGTCAAACCTAGTAATTCTTTTTCAAGACAATACAAAAAACTTCCAGCTCTACTCATTGTATCTGTTACTGCACTGAAACTGAGAGATAAAATCTTTTGTTTATGGCCCACTAATTATAAAAAATATAATTTCAACTATTTTCTCTGAATTTTTTTCAAGTTAACCTCCTGTGTTCCAGTTTCCATTAAATATATGCATCTAAATAGTCACAATAGTGCAGGTATATTCCTGTTCTATTCCAATAGGGCATGCTGTGGTTACATTTTAACTCAGTACTTTGCACACACTTCTGTATAAATCATATCAATATTCACAAATGACATTGAATTATTTACAAAATTCCCGATAGCTGGGGTGACAGTGTGACATTTCTTCCCCCCGAAAACTCAAGCTAGTTTTTCAGGTAACCCTTGAGAAACTCTGCTTGAGAGGGTTGACTATCTGGGAATGCTTCATCCCAATCCCTATCCTGAGAGCCCATTTGTGCTGGCATTGCTAACCTCACTGCGATGCTGCACTGTCATATCATATGCTTGCAACCCTAGGCTCCACCTTAGTGACTTGGCATTTTGCTGGCTGGCTCAATGTAGCCATGTTAAGGGACTGCGATCTGTAACTACAGTGAAATTCCTTCCATACAGATAAGGCTGAAGTTTCTGCAGTGCCCATGCTATGGCTAGACATTCCTTTTCTACAGCTGCATAACATTCCTCCCTGGGTTGGCGCCTATGACTAAGATAAAGCACTGGGTGCTCTTCTCCCTCTGAGGAGACCTGGCTAAGTACAGACCCACCCCATGGATCGAAGCATCCACCTGCACAACAAATTATTTGCTGTAATCTGGACTGGCTAACACAGGGGGTTCTCCCAAAGCTCCTTTAAGCTTCTGGAATGGCTGCTGGGGTCCACACTACCTTATTTGGCTTGTTTTTCCTTGTCAGATCTGTGAGGGGAGCAGCTATGGTACTACAATTGGGGACAAACTTTCAGCAGTACTTTGCTGTCCCTTGGAATGCCCTCACCTGCTTTTTGGTAACAGAGACAGGCTGTGCTTGAATGGCTTCCACTTTGGCAAGTTCTGGCCTGATTATAACACTACCCACTCTAAGTCCCAGGTAGGAGGCCTCTGCCATAACCACCTGACATTTGCTCGGCTTAATGGTCAACCCTGCCCTCTGTAGTCTGCCCAGCACCTCCCTGACATGCTGAAGGTGCTCTTGCCAGGAATGGGTGCAGATGGCAATATCATCCAAGGTAAGCAAGGGTTAAATCTCCTGCTCTTACTAGGATATGATCTACCAGCCTCCAGAAAGTCACTGTGGCATGTTTCATCCCAAGGGGCATCTTTGTGAACTCATACAAGCTGAAAGGAGTCACAAAGGCTGACCTCTCTCTAGCGCTGGGAGTCAAGGGCACCTGCCAGTAACCCTTGGTAAGATCAATAGTGGTAGGATACTTAGCCCCACCCAGCTGCTCTAGGGTTTCATCTGTCCTAGGCATGGGGTAAGCATCTGACTCTGTGTGACTATTTAGTTTCCTGTAGTCCACGCAGTACCTGGTGCTACCATCCTTCTTTGGTACCAGTACCACTGGGAGGCCCAAGAACTGCTGGACTCCTGGATTACCCCTACTTCCAACATTTACTGTATCTCCTGCCTCAGAGTCTGTTTGACTCTCTCAGACCCCCTATAAAGGGCCTGCTTAATAGGCCTTTTGGATCCTGTAACCTCATGGTGCTGCATCAGGTGGGTATACCCTGGTTTCCCAGTGAACATGTCCACAAACTCCTGTAACACTGCTCGGGTTTCTCGAACCTGGGTAGGGTATAGTTGCTGGGACATTGCTACCCCTTTCACTGAGGTGTCAGCATAAGCCTCACTGAGGAGATCGTTCACCAGATCCCCCCAGACTCCTCCTGCCATCCACTGCAGATACCCAGCACAAGTGCCTCCCTATCATAGTAAGGTTTCATCATGTTAACATGGTACAATATATGCTCCTGTCTCCTGCCTAGCAGTTCTAACATGTAGTTAACATCACTGACCTTCCTTACCACCTTGAAGGGTCCCTCCCAAGCTGCCTGCTGCTTGTTGTGTCTGACAGGAATGAGAACCATTACCTGCTGCCCCACAGCATACTCTCTAGCTCGAGCATTCCTGTCATACCAGATCTTTTTCTGCTGTTGGGCTTCTGCCAGGTTTGCCTGAGCCAAGCCCATGAGCTTCCTCAGCCCTGTCCTGAAGTTTAGTACATATGCCACAACAGACTCCATGTGGGATTCACACTCACCTTCCCACTCATCTCGAATCAAATCTAGAGGTCCCCTCACCCTATGCCCATACAGCAACTCAAAGGGTAAAAGCCTATGGATTTATGGGGCACCTCTCTTTAAGCAAACAACAGATGGGGCAAATATTTGTCCCACTCCCTCTTAAACTCATCTATAAATGCCCATAGTATGGTCTTCAGTATAGAGTTTAACCCCTCAACCAGACCATTAGTCTGGGGGTGGTCTTTAGGTGCTTCACCCCACTATGCTTCCACAGACAAATCAGCAGGTCTGACATGAAACTGGTACCTCTGTCAGTCAGTGTTTCTTTTGGGAAACCTACCCTGCTGAAAATCTCTAACAAAGCATTTGTCACCTTCTCTGCCTCAATGGAAGGCAGAGCCACCGCCTCAGGATATCTGGCAGCATAATCTACTACCACTAGACTATAATTTTTCCCTGTGGAACTTGGTGTACTCAGAGTCCCCAAAATATCCATAGCTACTCTCTGAAATGGCTTCTCAATCACAGGCAAAGGCATTAAAGGAGCTTTCACCTTGTCTCCTGCATTGCCTACCTTTTGGCACTGCTCACAGGTCCTGCAGTACCCTGTTACATCTCTGGAAATCCCAGGCAAATAAAAGTTCTTCATAATATGTTTCTTTGTATGTTTTATGCCCATGTGACCTGCAAAGAGAATATCATGGGCTATGGCTAGAAGTGCCAGACTGTAGGCTCTGGGCACTACCAGCTGCTGTATTCTCTCACCTTCTAGCCCTCCCATAGGGGCCCACTCTATACAGTAACCCTTTGTCCCAGTATACGGAATCCCCCTTCCCTTGAGAATCAGGTGCCTTACTGGCTACCTCCCGCAGGCCTCGTAATGTAGGGTCTGAGAGCTGAGTCTGTCTCAATTCTGTATTTAATAACCCTTCCCAACACCCCTTCCACAGGAAGTCTGGTATTCTCTGACAGCGGTTCCTCACTGTCAGCCTGGGTACTATTACTAACCTCTGCCCTTGCAGTCACTCTGTCCAAGGGAACATCAGTACCCACAAGCAGCTGTGGCTCACCTTCAGTCTCGCTGCTACAGGGTACCCCCTCCCTGAAGTAACCACCTCACCAGTCCTGGCGGCAAGTGTGCGATCTGTCTGGGTCTCCCCAGGCTATGAGACCCACATGCTTGTCTCCAAGCATGACTGCATGTAACTGCATGCACACATGGTACTGCATTATCAAAATTATTTCCTATCAGGATATATTCAGGGATATCCTCAAACACACCTACTTGCTGGCTTTTTTTCCACCCTCCCCTTCAAGGTGAACCCTAGCCAAAGGTATTTGGAATGTGGTCCCTCCTAAAGCTCTGACTGGAGTAGACTGCCCAAGCAAACAGTGCTCCTCTTTAACCATTGCAGACTTCACAATGGTTAGGTCAGAGGCTGTGTCTCTCTTAGCAGTGGCCTCTTTCCCATCCACTAAGATAGGATATAACCTGTTGTGGTAGTTTGGTACCCTTGTTGTCTTGAGATAACTTACTGCTGGCATTTTGTCATTCCCACTTACTGGCTCTCCCACATTTTGTTCTCCACCTTGCCTCCTTGAACATCTATATGTTACATAGCCCCTCTGGTTGCATTTAAAACATTTAACCTTTGGTCCTGGGTGTGTACCTGGACTAGTGGCTTCCCCTGCTACTGGCAGACTCTGTTGGGGCAGTCTAGGCTGCTCACCATGGGTTTCCTTAGACCTACGGGCAGCACTGGTTATCCCTTTCCTGTGCACTGATACCTTGCTTGCCAGTTATAGGTCTCCCTTCTTCCCCAACTCGTCTGCAGTATTGCATTGTCTATCAGCTAACCAGATTCGCATGTCCTCAGGCAAAGTACTAAGAGCTTGTTCCCTTACCAAAAGGTCTGCCAGCCCTTCAAAAGTGGTGACCTGACATCCTCTCACCCACCTATGAAAATAAGTGCTTAGTTCAGCAATATATTCACACACACTTTCATCTGCCTTGCTTCTATGCTCACAAAACTTTTTCCTATAAGCCTCAGGTGTTAACTTAAAACATTCTAAAAGACAGTTTTTTACAGTATTATAATTTAAGCAATCAGTATCAGACAATTTAGAAATAGCAGTTACAGCTTTACCATGGAGTAAGGGGGCCAGGAACCGTACCCAGAACCCATACCCTTTCAAACATATGAATGAAACTATCAGAATTATCCACCTCTGTAAATGTGGAAGAAATGTGCTGACCGTTGTTGCTTCTGGGGTATGGTTACTCCCTTTCCCATTACCTCCATGACCCTGGCGAAGAGTCAGCATCTCCTTTTCATGTTGCCTCTGCCTCTCATTCTCCACAGCTTCCAGATGTCTCAGTCTCTCTGCTGCTTCTATTTCCATTTGTTTCTCCTGCTGCAGTCTCTCTGCTGATTCTATTTCCAAATGCTTGGCCTGCAGTTCAAGTCTCTTTAACTCCAGATGGATTTTTAAGTCCTCTGTGGAAATGCTGAACTGTCCATTTTCTGAGAATTGTACATTCCCAAGGCCAGTTTGATTATCCTCCTGGTTGCTATTCTGTGATAAGGCTGTGACTAAAACTGCACTCATTTCTGCTTTAGTCAGGTTGACATGCACCAGTCCTTTAGCCTGGCACATCTCAGACAACTGTTTACTTGTCAGCTTGCCATACTCCTCTACTGACATGCTTGCCTGCTCTCTCTGACTAACTAAGCTAAAAAAAGATAAAACAATTGTGATATGAAACTCCAAATGTTCCCTTTGTGGCTGATTGAGACTTAAAACACTTTCCTTAGTGACCACTGTTGACAGGCTACAGGAATTCAATATCCACACCACTGAATCCCAATATGTATATCACCACTACAAGCCAACTAATATGTGATGTGGATATCTCACCACTGACAACCAATTAATATGTGACACCCCAACACTGGCCCAGTAATCAAAGAGCCTCAATCCTCACCACTGGCAACAGTGGGAAACATACACACTGGGAGGATGACAAGCACACAAACAGTAAAATGCAATTTCCCTTAAGCGCACATAGAGACCACAATCAGTCTGGAGCTGATTTCTCCGTCTTTCTCCAGATCCCCAATAAGACTCTTCACTGGCACAGCTATAGGGTTGAGATCTCAGCTGAGTGATCAAGACAAAACCTCCAGCACCCTCTCTGCCCAACCAGTGCTCCATAACCCTGCCCAAGTAGCTCACACACACACACACACACACACACACACACACACACACACACTTTGAGATTCGATTTACACACACACACACACACACACACACACACACACACACACACACACACACACACACACACACACACACACCTGGAGATTGACACACACACACACACACACACACACACACACACACACACACACACACACACACACACCTGGGAAAGGCTGGCACAGGTTTACTAGCTATGCCTCTTCTGCCCAGACTATAAGGTAGTTTCCATTGCCACCAGCCACTACTTATCAGCTAAAGGCCCTTATAAAGGGTGTCCAATCTTACTGTGTAATGTTACTATTAATCCAAATGGTAGTCAGACCAAGACCAGGGCTATTTAGGAGTGGCCTGCACAGTATCACCAAATAGATATCAAGTACTCTAAGCTTAAATATCTATAAACAGACCAGCCACAATTAAAAGGTTTAAATATATTTAATAATAAAATATTAAAAGAACAAGACAATACTCAGTAAGTAATCACTTACATCAGAGTTCAAAATCACAGGAGATATTTAAAACAACATTGCAGGACACTCTCAAATAAATAAAGAAAACATTTAAGCTACCCTTTACTATATTCTTATCTGAATCTAAGAAACCTACTTACAGCAAGGCAAGTACAGAAGGTGATAAGTGGATGTTCTTGTTAGGTCAAAAGACAGATACAAAATACCCAGTCTCTCTCTGACAGAGTTCTTAAATTCATTTCAAATATTACTGCTGGGTTAGTTTGGATGACATTACTTTTTGTCACCTGACTTTCAGTTCCCAAGCTAAACTCCCATTGTCAGAAACTTAACAGAATTTAGCATCTCTCTGTGAAAAATACATATCTCTCAGAAGTTTGCAGATCCTGGAAGTCATAAAACACTTCTACATGTCAAACCTAGTAATTACTTTTCTTTCAAGACAATAAAAAAAATGTCCAGCTCTACTCATTGTGTCTGCTACTGCACTGAAACTGAGCAATAACATCTTATGTTTATGGCTCAGTAATTATAAAAAACAATTTAATTTCAACTATTTTCTCTGACTTTTTTTAGGTTAACCTCCTGTGTTCCAGTTTCCATTAAACATATACATCTAAGCACTCACAGTAGTGCAGGTACATTCCTGTTATTATCCTACAGGGCATGCTGTGGTTACATTTTAGCTCAGTACTTTACACACACTTCTGTATAAATCATATCAATATTCACAAAAGACATAGAATTATTTACAAAATTCATGATAGCTAGGCTGGCAGTGTGACAAGTACTAACAGGTTCACCAAAGAGAAAATAAATAAAATACATTTTAAACAATCTGTAATTAGCTGAATGTTTGAGAATAGTCCGTAAGTGCATACTGGTGCCTGCACCAGTACCTTAAACTAAGACATAGACTTAAATATTTTATGGCCTACTTTTCTAATTGTTTATACATTATACAAACAGTTACTGTTAAAATAATAACCCAGTGCCATTTGGACTGTCCTAATTATTTGCAGTGTTGTCCATGTTTAGAATATATAATGATTCTTCAAGGGAGTTTATTATTTATTATTTTATTTTACATTTATTTACCGGGAAAGTCCGACTGGACACATATCCTTTTTTCAGCGGAGGCCCAGGGAGAAAAGCTCCACATTAAAACACACAGAAATACAATATATAAGTAGAATATATAGGGCACAGAAGTTAAAAATACTAGCTTGACACATTTTAGACAAGCAGTTATACATACAGACTAATTAAAAAATAACAAAGTTTAGATAATACACAGTAATTCTTAACCTAATCGATAGAATCAGATGATTAAACAATAAGTAGAGACAGACTGCATCATAAAACCTTTCTGTATAAGTAAATAGAGAGATCAATATGACAATTATACAGATTCTGAACACAGTTTACTAAGAAATTGAATTGTCAAGTCTTAATATGCAATTTTTTTGCATATGTATTTATTAATAAATATTAATGAAGAAAGGTGGATCTTGCTGAGGCATCAGGCACACCTTGGAAGTGCTGGTAAAAATTTAATAGGCTGACCAAGAACACTTCCAGGCAGAACTTTTCTGCACAAATCTCAAAGAAATACTCTCTAACATAGCTCTCAATGAATCAGGGACAAATCTCAACAGAATCAGGGGACATATCCATAAATAATCACAGGCACTTTAAAAATATCAGTATTATTAATCTGAGACATTTGCAAAATAAGAAAATGTGAATTAACATACATTTTCTGAAAAAAAAGAAGTCAATAACTCTAATTATTATCATTATTTACTGAATGCAATTCACCAGCTTTTCCCAAAAAGTCACCAGTTTTAGGAGGGATTAAGAGGTGCAGAGCTAAATATGATCAGGAACAGTTGAGAGGTACCCTCTCTTAAAGTCAGCATAACTCTCGACTGTCCAGAATTTCACAGAAAGTCCAGAGTTTTACTTTATATGATTGATCTATCCCTTGTAATATGTTAAGGTTTACTAGCAATATCCTTAGAAACGAATGTTACTTCAAAAGCTATCAATCTAAACACTTTTTAAGACTATAAGAGAAATATTTAAAATATATCACATATTTTGTACCCCATTAATTTTGAATTTGTTTGGAATTCCAGCGCTAAGAGGTTGAGAGATAAGATACCACATGTCTCCTGCAACAGTGTTGCCAATTCTGCAATTTTCTCACCCAAATGGGCTGCTTTTGAAAGTTGGTTGTGGGAAATTTTGAGCAGTCGTGGGTTGCGTTTTTTTGGGCTGGTTTCTGATTTTTGCCACTGACAGGGTAACTACAGCTCCCAGGCAGACTTTCAAAGCCAGAAATTTTGTGCAAATATCACAGTACCTAGGAAAACATGCTCATACTTGCTTTAGCTGTCTTAAGACAGTTTACAGAAGTGAAAAAGAATTCATAGTTTCTGTTACAAATATTACTTACACTGAAGAATTTACCTGGAGCTGCTGCAGTTTTGCAATAGAATTAAATACAAATTCTGCTTTGCAAAAACTGAAATATCTCAAGACAGTTAATAGAGAAATTGGAAATGATGGCTGTAATAATTCCCCTGGGTAAAAGCAAACTTTAAACCAGTTTAGCTCATCTAGGGCTGGGACCATCTGCCAATTTTGGTACATGCAGAATTTAAAACTTCCACACAAAATGTTAGAGTTGGGTTATCCTAAAAAGGATTACTGACCTGTAAGTTGCAGTTATTCCTTCCATAAAGAATGCAGCAAATGATAACCAGGTTCCGGTGACTTGCATTGTAATAGCTGTCATTTTATTATTTACACTATATACTTAAACTCAGCTGAGAATGTTGCCCAACTTTTAGCCAGTTCTCAAACAAAGTGATACGTGGTGTTGCTTGCTTCTGGGAGTGTCTCAGCTGGGATGACTTTTTTCCCTTTGTGCAAATAAGTAAGCGAGGACCGAGTAAGCTATGTAAATGGTTCAGATTTGAAGTCTCACACCTGAACACATTACGCATCTGCAGTGCTGATTTGCAATTGAATTACGAAAATTTAATATTCTCAGAATTCAATTGCAAACCAGCACTGCAGACGTGTAATGTGTTCAGGTGTGAACCCTCAAATCTGAACCAGTCCATGACTGGGTTTTCAACTGCATGATGCTTGGAGAGATATTTCAGAATTCCACCAAAATGTGTAAACTAACTAAAAAATATAAACTAACCAAATCTGTATTTTTTCATTGGGTCTACCAAATTCATATATGGCATACCACTGTAAAAAAATAAATAAATAAACAAAAGCAGTTACTCAGTTCACACCAGTTAGCCTTGGATTATTTAGTACAGTTAGAAACAGCAATTTGTATCTTTTTTTTGTAAAGGTGGGAAAGTGAAAGTTAACTGGCTCGTACTCAGCTAACTGATCGGATTCTGTCAGAAGCGGAACCTCAGTCTCGAATAGTTCTTAATTTGCTTTTACTCATAGTTATTATGGGTAAGTGATCACAGTACAAGAAGCGATACAGCAAAACCTGGGAAAAAGATGTCACATTAAAGGGCTGGATATGAAGCGTGCCTGGTAACAATACTATTGTTTTCTGTTGGTATTGTAGATGTTACATCTGTGCCCATCATGCTGATTTAGTGAATCATGCTGGAACAGCGAAACATAAATGGAATGATGCACCATTTTGAAATGAACGGACTTTACATGATGTCGACTGTCATGTAAAAACTGTACACAACACTGTCAAGGTTGTTGAGTTGAAGTTGGTGGCACATGTTGCATGCCATTCCAGTATTGCAACAGTAGATCACATAGGACAGATTGTAAAAGACATTTCCGGTAAAGACATAACACTCCACCGAATAAAATGTTCTGCACTCATCAAGAATGTTCTCGGCCCAGCAGTGCATGAAGAATTAATCTTGGACTTTGTCCAGTTAGGCAGTAAGGAGATTGCCTACTCCTTAATAATTGATGAAAGCACTGATATTGGCCTGGAAAAACAGCTTTGTGTGATGGTGCAATACTACAGTCATTCACTAAACTCTAATGTCAGAACAGCAAATAAAACAGCACTATTTTCTGTTGGAACTCCTAAGGGAACTGCATCAGAGATTGCTGGCAAATGTGCAGCGACTACAGTCTGATTTGCCACCTTCTGTTGTCCTTGGAGCAGAAAAAACACAACTGTCAAAGTTGTCATTTTTTTACCTTTGCACAAGGGGAATTTGGGAGATCTGGAGCAGCAGAGAATGCGAATAAGCACAATGTCATGGCCAAACTTCAATGATAACAGTGTTGAGCAGTTATGGATAACCGTATGAAATCACATGGATTCTTCAGAGGATTTTGACTTTCTACAACTGGGACATTTTGCCCTTAGTGTGTTCATGATGCAGCAGTAGAAAGAGCTTTCTCTCAAATGAATCTGATTAAAACAAAACTGAGAAGCAGAATGCAGCAAGGCATGCTAGGAAAAGAAGTTATGTCTTACCATAATGTTCCATCTGTGTTGTAGATCTTTGTTCATTCATTGTAATTAGGACTTTGGTTCTGTCCTTGGAACTGATCCGGCTGTTTCCAAGCTCATGCCAGCCAAAAACTCTCAGCTAAGACCTATCCATAATGCCCCTCTCCTGGTTACTCCAGATCGAGTTTGCCCACCCCTATATAATAGAGATAGTAATAGAAAAATAGTAGAAGGCTCTGTCTGAGCAAATACCCTAACCAGGAGTTCTTAAAGTCCAGCAGGAGTCCAGGCAGGGGGAAGCAGGGCGGAAAGTAATGAATGAATAAAGATCTACAACACAGATGGAACGTTATGGTAAGACATAACTTCTTTATCTGATGTTGTAAATCTTTGTTTATTCATTACAGTTAGGACCGAGTCCCCAGCTACTTGAGTCCTGGGTGGCCCTAAGGAAGGATATTCCTGAGCACCACATAACCAAAAGATGCTCGTCTCCGGGAGGCCAAATCCAATTTGTAATGAGAGATAAAGGTATGAGGTCTTGCCCAAGTGGCTGCTGCGCAGATATCATCCATAGAGACTCTGGAATGAAATGCTATAGAAGTAGCCATAGATTTGGTAGAATGTGCCTTTATTCTGGAAGGTAGAGACAGCTTATTCTGTTGGTATCAAAAGGTAATGACGTTTCTAAGCCAGGAGGATAAAGTCACTTTGGAAACAGGTTTACCCAGTCTGGGTCCTGCAAAGGCCAAAAACAATTGATCTGTTTTCCTGAAAGATTTAGTCCTGTCCAAATAACAACAAAACTGCCGATGCACATCAAGGGAGTGCAAAAGGTACTCCCCTCTGTTAGAATGCTGAGGGAAGAAAACCGGCAGGTCAATAGATTGGTTAATGGAAAATCCAGAAATGACCTTGGGCAAGAAAGAAGGGTCAGTACAAAGGGACACCCTATCCATGTAGAAGATCAAGTAAGGTCTCTTGACACTCAAGGCCTGCAGCTCAGATACTCTTCTCGCTGAGGTAAGTGCTACTAGAAGTAAGGTTTTCCATGACAAAAACATTAAATCACATGAATCAAAAGGCTCGAAAGGAGGACCTGTGAGAGACTGAAGCACCAAAGTCAAGTCCCAGGGTTCTAAGGGAGGCTTGCCCAGAGGTTTAACATGTAATACTCCTTTCAAAAATATCTTGCATAGGAGGTGTGACATAATCGAAGAATTATCAAATCCATTATGAAAATTGGCGATAGCTGTTAAATGTACAGTGATCATCGATGCTGAGGCTCCTGCATGTAAAAGAGTCATCAGGTATTGAAAGATCTTTTGAATAGACATAGAGAAGGGATCTATGTTCTGATCTTTAGCCCAAATAGAAAACCTAGTCTATTTACTAGAATAAACTTTCCTGGTGGAAGGTTTGTGTGAAGCCAGAAGAATTTCACGAACAGGAGATGGGATGTCAGGCAGCCTGGCAATCACTGGAAGTGGAGGAACCAAGCTGTGAGCTTGAGACTGTAGAGATTCAGATGAATCAGTCCCTGAGGATGAGATAACAGGTCTTGGGAATGATCCAGGATCCACGGGCTGTGAATCACATGAGGCCATAGAAATGGGAACCAGACTTGATGGGGCCAATAGGAGGCAATGAGGATCACTTTGCTTCTCAACCTCTGAGCTTTCTGGAGAAATTTTGGAATGAGGGGAAATGTGGGAAAAGCATACAGAAGACCTGGGGGCCAATCATGCATTAGAACATCCCTTGGGGGTTCCCCCGAGGGGGGATCAGGGGAAAGTAGCTTCTGCATTTGTTGTTTAGGGGGGAAGCAAGCAGATCGTAGCAAGGCTTGCCCCAGCATTGGAAGATCCGATCCACTGTTACAGGGTTGAGGGACCACTTGTGAGGCATCAGGATGTTCCTGCTCAGATTGTCCGCAATAAGGTTGGAACTCCCGGGAATTTATTTATTTCCAGTTTGATAACCAGAGTGGTCCACTGGGCTCAAGGAGCCCATTTTCAGTGGAGGCCCGGGGAGAAAAGCTCCAAAATTACAAAGATACAATAAAAAATACACTAAAAATACGATAAAAGGTATAATAAAATGCAGTTATGAATAAAACCTAGTATTATATAATATTTTAAACAAAATTGTAAGATGATACAGTGAGATGTAGCAAAAATGCAGTGCAATAAGTGGAGTATAGGAGACTTGAGGATAGTTCATAAAGAACATGCATGGTAAGGAAGATGGGTAGTGGAAAGTATGCAGAGTAGTAGGAATAAATACCTAAAAGTGGAGGAAGGAGAGAGAGGCAGTTGAGTAGTGAAGCAAGAGGCAATTGTTTATTAGAAAGAAGAACATATGTGAGAAAAAAGCAATAGGGGGTAACAGAAGGGGGAAGGAGGGTAAAGTTAGTAGAAGAGTGTTGGACACAATTTGTAGAATGTAAGAGTCATTAGTTAGTCAAATGTAATATAGGTTTAGAAGGAAGAAGTATATAGGGAGAGAGAGTACAGAAAGAAGGCTATGTATAGTATTTACACTATATTCATTAAAGGTTTATAAGTTATGTTAGAAATATCAATGGGAAGCTGTTGGGCAGAATAGCAGAACCGTTGCAAGGAAGAAATGTGCATTGCTATAAGAAAGCAGTTGGAAGCTATCACCCATTGCCAAATCCTCATGGCTTCCCGACAAAGGGGGTAAAATCTGGTTCCGCCTTGCTTGTTGATATACCAGACGACTATCATGTTGTCTGACTGAATTGCAATGGTCCCAGAAAGTAGGGATGCATGGAACGCTTGCAACGCTAAGAGAACTGCCCTCAGTTCCAGGACATTTATGTGCAAATTTGCCTCCATGGGGGACCAGGTGCCTTGGGGCGTCTTTCCCTGGAAGTGCCTCCTCACCCTAACAGGCAAGCGTTCATGGTCACTGTGGCCATGGGCTGGGGAAGAAAAAACGGTCGACACCAAAGATTCGTTTGTGGTTTCATCCACCATAGCATTTCTTCCTTGCAATGGTTTGCAAGACGTATCATGTGGTCGAGTGGATAAGTTAAAAATGACCATTGTACGGAAAGGAGCCACTGCAGGATACTCATGTGCAGCCTTGCCAGTGGTAATAACGTAATGGCAGCCACCATGGAGCCTAAGAGTTGCAGTACAAGGCGTGCTGGTACATAGGTCTGAGGAAGAAGGTCTTGGATTTGGTGTCTTATTTTCGAAAGCCTGTGAGGGGGGAGAGAAGCTTGACAGGATGTTGTCGAAGACTACTCCAACAAATTCCAGTGTCTTTGTTGGGGACATTTGAGATTTTTCCTTGTTGATTGTAATCCCCAAGCGGAGAGCAAGACCTTGAGTGTAAGAGAAGCTTCGACTAGGAGATTCCTGGTCGGAGCAGTAAGGAGCCAATCATCTAGATACGGAAACACCTGGAATCCTTGTAGTTGAAGATGAGCTACCACAATTGCCATACATTTAATGAACACTCGGGGGGGTTGTTGACAGACCGAATGGCAGTGCCCTGAACTGGTAGTGATTGGCTCCCAGCCGGAAGCGGAGAAAGCTCCGGGAGCGGTGATCCATTTTTATGTGGTAGTACACGTCCTGGAGGTCTATAGAGCACATCCAGTTGTCCCTCCCTAAGAAGGGGAGAATGGACTGTACTGTGACCATGCGGAATTTTTGAGGTTTGATAAATTTGCTCAATAGGCTGAGATCCAGGATTGGTCTCCAGTTCTCTGTCTTTTTTGGCACTAAAAAGAACCTCGAGTAAAACCTGGATCCTGTCTGGTCTGGTGGGACTGGTTGGATGACTCTTTTTCTTAGCAGCTTTTCTATTTCTAAGGCTGCTAATTCCCTCTGATTGGGGGGTACATCGGGGATTCGTTTGACGGGTCTGGGAGTTAAATCGAATGGTATTTGGTAGCCTCTGGATATTATTCTCTGCACCCAAACATCGATAGTAATAAGTTGCCAGGCTGGTAGGTGCAGAGAAAAATGACCCTTGACTGCTTCCTGAGGAAAGCAATCGGGCCACTGCTCAGGAGTGCTGGTAGGGTCTGCCAGAGAAAGAATCTGTAGCTCCCTGGTTACGCAGACCCCCTCTACCCAAAAGGGGCATCTTCCAGATGTGTTGCCCCCTCTGCCCTGTGGGGATTACTCACCACGAGTGTCACAAAAAAATCCTTGGGATTTCTTGAACCACATTTTTCCTCCCTTCTGGTTCCTGGAGTAGGACCTCTGGGGGTTGGAAAAGCATATACCCACAGCAGACAAGGTATTTCCGTCTTTCTCACTTCGTGCAAGTGAATCTCGTACTTTGGGTCCAAAAAGTGCAGATTCATCGACAGGTGCATTGACGAAGGAAGATTTAAAGGGGTCTGCAAAGTCACACAACCGCATCCAAGCATTATGTCTCATGACAATGCCTGATGCGGCAGCTCAAGCTGCCTCTTCGGTGGTGTGAGATATCAAATGCATCGAAGAGTTCGAGATGGATTCAAGGGTAGCTAGCTGTAATGCGTCAGTGTCATGCACCTCATCAGGCAGTACCCCCACCAAAGAGGAACACATTTCAGAAATTAGGTCTCTTTGGAGGCGAGTGAAGTGTGCCAGATAGCTCAGCGACCGAATGGCGAAGGTCACTGAAGCATAAGTCCGCTTCCCTAGTATGTCCATGGACCGAGACTCCCTGTTTGGGGGATGGACAGTGGAACTATCTTCTGCCAGTTCCCTCTTGGTGGCCATCGCCACAACCATGGAATCAACTGCTTGGACCAGTGGGGCTGGTCTTCAGGTGTAGATAAAATTTTGTCTGGCCTCCGGAGGACAGGTTCTATGTTGTCCGGGGCCTTCCAGGCATGCTGCACAATGAGTTTAACAAGGTGATCTGCTGGTGGGGTCACCGAGGAAGTAGATGGCCAGGCATGGAAGGCCTGCAAGAACACCGATTTCTCAGAAGAAGGGTTAGAGGACTTCCAGTCCCCCCGCTGCTTGAGGATTTCAAGAATGTCTCCAAATGAGACGTCATCTGGAGGAGACCGTGGGGACCCTTCCACCTCATCACAATCGTTGTCTTTGGTGCTAGATTCCTCTGGGGAATCAAGGTGCTTCCTCTGGCATCATTTCTTCTGGGGTGGCTCCCCAGTGGGATCTTCTGTGGAGGACTCCGGAGAAGGGGTTCCCTTCAAAGGGGGGGGTCTTGCGGCGCCCATGCCCGGGATCCCGAAATACGGGGTTGGAACAGCTGCATGCTAGGGGAGGGTTCTAATGTTGATGTCATTGTTGCTGACTGCGAGCCTGCGGAGGCAAAGACCTTCTCCATCACCTGGAAAGCAGGCCCGCCCGAGGAGGGATGGAAGCCCAGAACAGAGAAGGACAACCTCGGAACCGGGGTCACACCCCGTCCTGAGGAGCCCACCTCCAGGTGAGGAGCTCCAAGAGGACTGGAAGCTGTTGGAGCCATGGACATAGATGGCACCAGTGAGAAAATAGGTGCCGGGCTAGGTACCAAGGTATGGACGGTCCAAACACTGCTCCGATAGAGCATCGGCTGCACTGGAGCCAATGCAGCAAGGGTGGTCAGTGCCGACAGGGGAAAAACTGCTGTCGGAGCCGAGACAGTATGCACCAGGGTGGACAGTGGTACCAAGATCTCCAGGACCTGGGTAGAGGCCGGAGGAAGATAAACAGAGGAAGATGTAATAAAAGATTCCGAGCCAAGAGGGATGGAAGGTCTAGCTGGAATGGGCAATCCCCTAGCTGCTAGAAGCTGGTCCACAACCTGCACTAGGTCTAATTCAGAAAAACTCCTGGTGGATCTAAAGGAGGCTGTTGAAAGAGAATCAGGTATTTCTAGAAAGGGGCTAAACCTCTGCCCCAAAAAAGGGTCGTAAGTTGGAGAATATCTTGTCCTTGGCAGATATTTGACTTTAGGAACCAGTGGAGCCGAAGAAACTATCGGCACCGTGGCCGAAGATGGCGCTGAAGCAGGTACAGTCATAGGAGCCAATGTCGGATCCAATGATGGCACCGAAGATAGTGGTGCCGATATTGGAACCAAAATAGGGGTGAATATCATAGACGGCAGCAAGGGAGAAGATACAGAGCCTGGTGCCGAAGAGATCTGCGCCAGGGCGCCGGAGAGGCACGGAGCAGACTCTGTTCCGTAACTGACGGAGATGCAGGAACTGAGTGACTCCATTTTTCCTTATGTTTTTTGGTCTTTGGAGGGGTGAGACCTCCGACCCAGATACAGCCTCCGAAAAAGGTGACTTAATTAAACCTTTTAAAATAAGCTTATTTTTACGTTCTGCTAGTGTATGATTACTAAAACTAGCACAAATGTCACAGTCAGCTTTAATATGGTCCACGCCCAAACAGTAGACACAACGAGCGTGTCCTTCCGAGTTGGACATCTTACGCCCACACTTATCACACTTAAACCCCAACTTAGCTTTGTCTGACATAGTAAGGCAACAAGGCTATCCTAATAGAAAAAACAAAAGAAGGTAGAGAAAAAAGTGAGAGAATACCAATGATGGCATTTAAAAAATATCACAAGTGGTAAGGAAGGGCCTACCAAAGGCAGGAGAGAGGACAGTACCAACAATGGTAGAAATTTAATTACCAAGCTAAGGGTAGGGAATAGAATTATAGGTAACAGTGAGAAAAGGCTAAATTGACTAAAAAATAAGAATTTTTGAGGAGAAACTATATTAAAAATCACACTTTTCCACTTAGCTTTGAGAGAAATGGCTAGCACGTCTGACGAGGAACGTGGCAAACGAGATCTGGAGTAACTAGGAGAGGGGCATTATGGGCAGGTCTTAGCTGAGAGTTTTTGGCCAGTGTGAGCTTGGTAATGGCCGTATTGGTTCTGAGGACGGAACCAAAGTCCTAATTGTAATGAATAAACAAAGATTTACAACATCAGATGCTTTGTTACACATTCAAAGTTACATGAAGCTGTGAAGGAAAGGTTAGTTTGCTGTTATTTTTTGTATTTCTGTATTGCCTTTCTATATTTTGAATACTGTAGTTTGTTTTCTTTACCTTGTGTTTTGCTTGCATTCTGTTTTAACAGCATATTAAAACTTCAAAAGAGACCACAGCTCTCTCTGTTCTGAGTCAGGCAGAATTTTTTACCTCCCTCCCACCCATTTAAGTTGTCTTGTTAAATACCACTGTCTTTCTAGTTGCCCGCCTCTTATGTTAATCTGACCATATATCTCATTTCTCTCTACTTTCACTGGCTTATGTGAGTAATCACAAAACCATCACTTTTGAAATCCCACTCCTTCAATTATTTAAATTTATTGGCCATCCTACAATATTTCATAGTACCAAAATACAAAAGTAACCACCCCTTTCAGTCCATCTTGCTGTTTTAAAAATAGTAACTCTCCACTAAACCTTAACTTTTTAAACAGGTAAAACTCAAGTTACCTACTTTCATATCTAACTTCTCTAGTGCACACTGCAGAGTGCATTCTTTTCAATCTTACCTTTAAGCATCCCTGTTACTAGCACTTTCTCTAATACCTAAAAGATCATCTCTACTTGACTCCAAGTAGACTTTTCTCTATCTGTTAAACCTAGCACTTGCTCCTACAGTACTTATTACCTTGATACGGCACTCTTATAGATAGCACCCCAAAAGGCAAACCCCATTTCTCGGTCACCCACGTCCCCTGGAATCTCTTTTAAAGTTTTTTTGTCTAGTCCTTCTAGCATGTCGAGGGATCAGTTGCTAGTGTCATCTCCTGCTCAGCTGGTGAACCTGGGAATATTGAGGCAATGTTACAATTGCCTCATGTACACAGACAACCCTCTCCTCCTCCCATAAAACACAAATACATGCGAGAGATGCAACTATACGGCCAAACTGGAGGCTGAGCTCTCTCAACATAGGACTGGCAAGACCAGTCAGGAGGAGAAGGTTACCACACACACTATAGACCCAGTCTCACATAGTACCATCACAACCTCAAATCATACACATAAACACACAAAGACATACTCAGCGGCTCTGATCAAAAATCTACCAAAACAGCAGAGGCCACCAAAGCAGACACCCAAACAACCACCACCTCAGAACACAACACCTGCAACACATAGACCTCACAGTCAGAGTGTCAAACAGTCACAGCCCTTAAGGCCAAACACAATGCCAGACACACTAGTCATTGGTGACTCCATAGTCAGACACACTGACGTCCCGCTCACCTGACTGAGTAAGGAGAAGGTCACAGTAAGCTGCCTGTCGGGCACTAGAATCCGCCACATAACGCAAGCACTCAGGTCTCTCAACAGCAGGTACAAATACGACTCAGTCATTGTCCACGCTGGTGTAAACGACCTGAGACGTACCTCCTTGGACTACATGAAAAGAGACATTGAGGAGCTCTCTGATTATGTAGCCCAGGCAGGTATGACCCTGACCTTGAGCAGTATCCTACCTTCACCAAGAATGATGCCACAATACAGAGATAAGATGATCAGCTTTAACAATTGGCTTAAACTCTGGTGTCATTCAAAGGGGATCCAATGTCTGTCTGCCTGGGATGACATGCTGGACAAGCCACGCTGCCATGCAAGGGACGACTTGCACCTGTCACCCTGGGATTCGGATATTGGCAAAGGCTCTTGCCACCCCATAGTGCCTTTTAGGCAAGGCTCAAATTCTAAACCTACCACCCTAGAACACAAAAAGGAAAAAACTAAGGGTAATGCTGCTAAATGCCAGAAGTCTAAATCTCAAAATGCACGCACTCGAGGCCCTTCTCAGTATGGAGAACATCGATGTCTGTGCAGTGACAGAAACCTGGTTCAAGGCTCCTGAGAGCACCCCAGCACTATCAGGTTTTACCTCTTATCATGCGTTCCGGCCCCAAAATCCGGACAATACCAAGAAAGAAGGGGGGGTATCCATATTCATCAAGGACACCCACACCTCAAGACTGGTGGCAACGCACGATGCATCGGAGACCATCCAGGTGCAATTAACCATAGGCAAGACTGCTCTGCAAATTGTAGCATGTTACAGGCCACCCTCACAAACTCAGGAACCTCACATGGCCTTCCTGAAAACACTAGAGGGGATAAAGGTATCACCAAACACCATCATACTAGGTGACTTCAATTACCCTAATATAGACTGGGAACACTACTCAAGCCCAAACACCCTAGCCCAAAAGTTCCTGGAATTCATAAACTCAAATGCCATGGAACAACTAGTCACCATCCCCACAAGAGGAGAAAACATACTTGATCTCATCATCATGAACATGGGAGCACAATGTTCAACACCGGAAGTATACCCCTCACTGGTGAGATCAGATCACAAACTAATCTCGCTGGAGGTCCTCATCCCACCCCACCTGAAATAAAAAGACCACAGTAAGGAACTTCTCGAAAGCCGACTTCACACTTCTAAAGACTAGTGTGGTCTCCTTTAAGGCCCCGAGCCGTGCGGAAAACAGTACTCAAGCCGCTGAATCACTTACAAATGCCTTCTACCAGCACCTGCAGGACTGCATGGATAAGGCAATCCCAAGCAAAACAAAGACTCTTTGTACCAAAGGCAAGCGTCCAGTCTGGTGGACCCCAGCCATAAACAAACTCTACAACAAAAGGAGGAAGCTACTAGAAGATAGAGCAAAATCCTTAAAAGGTAAGACACCCTTGATCACTATAAGTAAAAAACTAAGAGCTCTCATAAAATCATCCAAAGCAAATTTTGAGAGAAAAATAGCTAAAGACTCAAAAGACAATCATAAGGCCTTCTTTAGCTAAGTTAGAAACCTGGGAGGAAACTCCCAGATATGCTCAGAACTAGTTCAAAATGATGTGAAGATTACTGATCCTACAGACATTGCCAACATACTGGCTGACAGGTTCAGTGCAAACTTCTCCCCTCCCCAAAAGGAGAGATATCTATACCAAGCGATTGCAGCCCCCAAACATCTCCAACGCCCAAGTGAGAACTGCTCTCTCCAAAGCAAAAACACAGCATCCATGGGACCTGATGGTGTCCCCGGCTGTGTGCTCCACGAACTCAACGAGAATTAAACCCACAGCTAGGACAGCTGTTTAATCATAGTTTTACCTCTGGATACGCACCAGGGAGTGGCGACTGCAACTGTGGTCCCACTTCACAAAGGCGGTGCCTCCACCGACCCTGGAAATTACCGCCCATTAGCTTGACAAGCCTTATCTGCAAAGCCATGGAGAGGATCATAATGGACCTCATAAATAAAGACATAGGGAATTTGCAGACTTTGGATCCATCCCAGTTTGGCTTTGTCAAAGGCAGATCATGCCTTCTAAACTTGGTTGACATTTTTGAAACAGTCACCAAAGCCATTGATGAGGAAAGGCAGTCCATACAGCCTACCTCGATCTGGCGAAGGCCTTCGATACAATACCCCACTCGGGTATCATTGAAAAACTCATCAGCTTAAATGTTAACCCATACATCACAAGATGGGTTGCAAACTGGCTGAGTGACAGAACCCACAGGGTCAGAGTTGCTGGCGCCATGTCAGACTCAAAGCCTGTCACAAGTGGTGTACCACAGGGCTCAGTCCTGGGCCCACTCTTGTTTGGCATCTACTTTTCCAAGTACAAGCAAACACAGGAGGGTTATGGCTGACAAAGTTTGCAGATGACTGCAAACTGGGCCATAGTAGAAAACACATCTGACACAGATATCCTTCAGAAGGGTCTCACAGAAACGGATAACTGGTGCCAGAGCCATGGCCTAAAGTTAAATGCCAAAAAATGCATAGTCATACCCTTCAGGAAAAACAAGGTTACCCCTAGCTACCAAATAGGTGGCAATCCACTGAGCACAGAAGAAGTTATCAGGGACCTGGGGACCCAGGTTGATAGTAGTCTGTCATTCGACACCCATGTAGCTAAAGTAGTTAGGAAGACCTTCTACATTGCCCACCTTATCATGAAGGGATTCTCATCTAGATCAAGGGAGGTCATAGTCTCCCTATACTCATCACTCATCAGACCAATGATTGAGTACAATGCCCCATTCGAATGTATCTGACCCGACACTTGCAGCAGCTGGAGAGGCCACAAAGTTCCTCACCAAAAGGATAAAGGGTCTCAAACATCTGTCCTATGCTGCCCGACTGAAAGAACTCCAGCTCTATTCAGTCGCCACCGCTTGCTCAGAGGTGACCTTTGCCTAACATACAAGGCCATGTCAAACCCAGATTTGATGAATATGCTTCACCTCAAAAATCTAGATCCGTCAGAGCCACAAGGCGGAGACTTAAACCTCGACACGGCTATTAATAGGACGTGCTGGAGGGATAGATTCATCACCCAAAGACTCCCTATGCTGTGGAATAAAATCCCGGTATATGTGAGGCAGAGCACCTCGCTGGCCTTGTTCAAGAGAAATCTTGACCAATGGATGGGAGATCGCAGATATACCCCAGGGATTACCTCAGTTTCACTGCTCGACAGAGGCACAGCAAAATAATGGGTATAGTTCCTCATACTAAAGGGGTGGCGTAAGCCACAAAACTATGGGCTAGGCTTGTAAATGCCCTTGGGCAGATAGCCTAGTATGAACCTATGAACTTATGAACCTATGAAAAGGATCTGTTGCAATGGATTTATCCCAACGGCAATGCTGAGTAAATTAAATTCGAACATTTATTCGACCTATGATCATGGATCTGCGGTGGTGGTGCTGCGGTAGCGTTGTCGCCTCACAGTAAGACGCTGTCCTGTTCGACTCTCAGCTAGAGCGTCTTCTGCGTGGAGACATGCGTGAATGGGCGCACCTTCGTTAAAGGTTGTGTGTCAGGGCTGGCAACTCGGCATGTAAAAATCAACTGCCAATCATTAGGGGACCGGAGTTCCGCTGTGGCGACCCCTAACCGGGAAAAGCCGAAAGGCACAACAACAACATTCGACCTATGATCATGACAATGACATTCCAAAGAATAATTTGCAGTTACAGATAAATAAGCATAACACAATTAAGATTAATTATTAGTAATTCATGATATATTTTACAATTAGTTTTGTCAGGTTGTCAGCAGCGCAGTCTCTTGTTAAAATAAAGTTTATTATGACTTTATCGGAGTTGATTTATGGCATTTTGTTCTTATTTACTGTTGGGGAAATGAAGAAATATATCGGCCTGTTTGTTTTGTAGTAAGCGGGTGGGATTTAAAAAGTATCTGGCAACCCTGTCCTGCAAGTAGACCAGAAACTCTTCTCGTGGATCGGCAACAGTTGATATGCTGGCAAAACACAACCATACCCACCTCACGCTACAAATGAAAGTTTGCCAAAAGGTGTTATAGTCGGCAACAGTATAAACTGTTACTATAGTCCTCTAGAAAACTGACGCTTTCATCTACTCGTTTGTAAAAGGGACCTGCGTTATGCCAGACCAATATAAGACCATTTTCCTGACAAGAAAAAGATTTCCATACGTGTACAATGTTCCATTGCGACGTTTCAGTGTCGTCAAGACAGGATGCATTGTTGCGCACTTCTGTTTATATGTAGTAAAATGTGCACGTGCCTGCTTGTCAGCTGTTATGATTTCGGCTTACTACAATGATTCTAATCCTCAAAATTATAACCGCTCTTCTGATATTTGTTTATGTCCCTCATAAAGTAGGAGCTTTATATGGTTGCATTCGTTAAAAAAAGTCTACACAAGGGTTTCCTAAAGCTAACTAAATACGGTCTAGTGAATAAAAACTGATAGTGTGAAAAATAAAAAGGCGCTCTTCTTTCTGACCCTCTGCAATGACCACATAAAATAAAAGAACGTTCAATAATCTTACACAAATGACAGTTACTTAATACCAATTATTGTTAAGCGGCGCACGAGATGGTCTTGACTGAATTTTATACACCCAGAAATGTCACGTGCCATACAAAATATGACAGTAAAGTCAACATCTTGCTGAAGGCACATCATCATGTCGCTTTATTTTTCTATTACAGAATGGGCGACATGTACATCGCGCCTCTGCTTTGAGAACAAACGCTCTCCAGTAGGGTGTAATTGTACAGGTAATGCCCGCCGAAAACGAGTCCGCCACTTTACGTGGAGCTTGGACACCAACCATCTCTCTCAACTTCTTCATACCAAAAATATAGACAAAGCCTTAAATAATGGGGACAACGCACCACAACTAAGGGCAGATTTTAAATATTGCTTTCATAAACTTAGAACATTTCTTGCACAACATGGTCTGTGTTGGCGTGCACTTTCGGAAGGATATGAAGTTAAACTCAAATCTATGTCATTATTTGCTAACTTCAATAATCAGTGAGTTGCCGGAAAATCACAGATTTTGAGGAACCGACCAAAAATATGACATAAAAATCTGGACGGTTGAGACTCTAACATAAATAACTGTTATTTTACACTTCCTAAGCAGCGCCTTTGATATTTAGCAAGTGTAAAATTAAAATAAATATACAGAAAACTCTGTATTTACGTCTGTGTGTGCGACTTGACTGCATGCGTGCGTGAACATAAGATCGCATGGTACATCTTTTTATGCTCCCTATCAGCTATTTTGCTGTTTAGCGAGTGTAAAATGAAAACAAAAGGACAATTAAAAAATACAAAACTATGTGCATATGGGAGAGTGTTTATACTTTTTTCCCCGTGTTTATGAGTGTAGCGTTGTTGCTTCCAACAAGAGGTTCTCCTGCTCGATTCTCGGCTGGAGTGCCTTCAGTCGGGTGGCTTCCGAAAGGCATGCGTGAATGTGCGTGTCTTCGCTAAAGGTTGGACATCGGGCTGGCAACTCGGCACTATAAAAATCTACTGCTAGTCATTAGCGGACCGGAGATCCGCTATGGCGACCCCTAACTGGGAAAAGCCAAAAAGACAAAACAAAATGAGTGAATGCGTACATCAAAGTGGAAGTGGGAGACAGAGATTTAGCAAATCTGCTACGCAAGTCATTTACATTTAAAGACGAATTCACACCTCTCAACAGCTTCACTCACGAAATCTGGACAAAGGCTAAATAGCGTGAGGGCGGGGGAAAGGCTAAAAATGGGGACATATTTTAATTATTGCTCTTATAAAACTTAGAAAGTTACATTTAGTAACTGTAATTATGTTAACATGCATTTTCTGAAGCACATGAAAGTCTGAAACCCAAATGTAACTCTTCAGTATCTTCAACGTCAATCATTTTTTCCATCATTATGAGGAACAGAGCAAAAATGAGGCAAAGAAATCCGGACAACTGACAGGTAAGGAGGTATGTAACTTGTAATGGCTGGCACTATTAACTGAGTGTAATCATATAAGATGTAAGAGTGTTTAGACATTTAAATACTTACCAAAGTTATATTTTTGATGTAAAATACTTCCACCAACAGTTACATGTACTACAAGTTTGAAACATTAGATGGATGAACTATTTTACATTAAAAACATTAAAATATATACAGCAATTAAAAAAAATCATATACAAAACCATTTACTCGGAGGATCTAAATAAAGATCTGCCTAAGCTGCAGAGACCTCCAAAGCAGACACCCAAGCAACCGCTACCCCAAAACAAAACACGTGCAACACATATCTCACAAAGCCAGTGTGCCGAACAGTCACAGCCCTTAAGGCTAAACAACACACCTGATACACTTGTAAAAGGTGACTCTATCATCAGGCACACTGACGTCCCGCTCACCAGGCTGAACAAGGAGAAGGTCACGGTGAGCAGCCTGTCGGGCGCTAGGATCCGCCATATATAACACAAGCACTCAGGTCACTCCAAGGCAAGTACAAATATGACTCAGTCATTGTCCATGCTAGTGTGAATGACCTGAGACGTACCTCCCTGGACTACATGAAAAGAGACATAGAGGAGCTCTCTGAGCATGTAGCCCAGGCCGGTATGACCCTGACCTTGAGTAGCATCTTACCCTCACCAAGAATGATGCCACAATATGAAGACAAGATGATCAATTTCAACAATTGGCTTAAGTACTGGTGTCATTCAAAGGGGATCCAATGCCTGTCAGCCTGGGATGATATGCTCGACAAGCCACGATGCTTCGCTAGGGACGGCTTGCACCTGTCACCCCTGGGCTTTCGGATATTGGCAAAGGCTCTTGCTACCCCCATAGTGCCTTTTTTAGGCAAGGCTCAAAAGACAAACCCACCTCCATAGGTATCACAAGGGATAAGAAACTAAGAGTAATGCTACTCAACGCCAGAAGTCTAAACCTCAAGATGCATGCACTTGAAACTCTCCTTAGCATGGAGAACATCGATATCTGTGCAGTAACAGAAACCTGGTTCACGGCTCCCGAGAGTACCCCAGCACTACCAGGTTATACCTCATACCATGCTTTTCGGCCCCAAAACTTGGACCGAACCACAAAAGGAGGGGGAGTATCGATATTCATCAAAGATACCCACACCTCCAGGTTGGTGGCAAAGCACGAAGCTTCAGAGACTATCCATGTGCAAATAACAGTGGGTAAAACTGCCTTCCAGTTTATAGCCTGCTACAGACCACCCTCCCAAACCCAGGAACCCCACTCGGCCTTCCTGAGAACACTGGAAAATATGAAGGTCTCGCCAAACACCATTATATTGGGTGACATCAACTACCCAAACATAGACTTGAAGCATTACTCTAGCTCCAACACCCTAGCCCAAAGGTTCCTAGAATTCATAAACTCAAATGCTATGGAACAACTTGTTACCACTCCCACAAGAGGGGAAAACATACTGGGCCTGATCATCACCAACATGGGGACTCTATGCTCCAGACTAGAAGTGTATCCCTCACTGGTAAGATCAGACCATAAACTGATCTCACTGGATATTCACATCCCGACCCCACCCCCTGCCCAGAAAACCACAGTGAAAAACTTCTCTAAAGCAAATTTCACACTCCTCAAAACCGAGGTGGAATCCTTCAAAGCCCCCGGGCCTGTGGAAAATACAGCCCAGACCGCAGAATCCTTTATAAATGCATTCTATGAACACCTTCAGGAATGCATGGATCATGCAATCCCAAATAAAACCAAGACCCAATCCTCCAAAAGCAGATGTCCTGTCTGGTGGACCCCAGCCATAAACAAACTATACAATAGAAGGAGGAAGCTACTACATGATAGAGCAAAATCCCAAATAGGGAAGGCATCTCTGATCAGTATTAGCAAAAAACTAAGGGCACTCATAAAATCGTCTAAGGCCAGCTTCTTGAGAAAAATTGCACAGGACACTAAGGATAATCACACGGCTTTCTTTAGTTATGTTAGGAACCTGGGTGGGAATTCCCAGATATGCTCAGAATTAGTCCAAAATGACAAAAAATACACCGAACCTACAGACATTGCCAACATCCTAGCTGACAGGTTCAGCGCAAACTCCCCCCCCCCCACCAAAAGGGCAAATATCTATCTCAGCAGAGTGCTGCCCCCCTGACATCTCAGATGCTCAGGTAAGAGCCGTCCTCTCCAAAGCAAAAAACGCAGCATCAATGGGACCAGACGGTGTCCCGGGCTGCGTCCTACATGAACTCCAAGAAGAGCTAAACCCAAACATAAAACTACTATTCAATCTCAGCCTTACTTCAGGATATGTACCCAAAGAGTGGCGTACAGCAACAGTGGTCCCTCTCCACAAAGGTGGTGCCTCAACGGACCCTGGAAACTATCACCCCATAAGCCTGACTAGCTTGGTCTGCAAAGCTATGGAAAGGATCATCATGGACCTCATAAATAAAGATATTGGGGACCTACAGACACTGGATTCTACCCAGTTCGGCTTTGTTAAGGGCAGATCCTGCCTCTTAAACCTGGTCGACTTCTTTGAAACAGTCACCAAGGCCATTGATGAAGGGAAGGTGGTCCACACAGCCTACCTAGACCTTGCAAAAGCCTTCGATACAATACCCCACTCCGGCATTATAGATAAGCTCACCAGCTTAAATATAAACCCCTATGTCACTAGATGGGTTACAAACTGGCTCAAGGACAGAACCCACATGGTTAGAATTGCTGGAGCCATGACAGACTCTAAACCAGTTACAAGTGGCTTCCCACAAGGCTCAGTCCTGGGACCTCTCTTGTTCGGTATATATTTCTCGGAGGTATAGGCCAACACAGAAGGACTGTGGCTGACCAAGTTCACAGATGACTGCAAACTGGGCGCCATAATTGACTCTCCAGCTGACACAAGCATCCTCCAAAAGGGCCTCATAGAAACAGACAACTGGTGCCAGAGCCATGGCCTCAAGCTAAATGCCAAAAAGTGTATAGTCATCCCCTTTGGCAAAAAAAGTGCCCACAAATTACCACATAGGTGGTAATCCATTAAGTACAGAAGAAGTAATTAGGGACCTGGGGACCCAAGTTGATAGCAATCTCTCATTTGACAACCACGTGGCCAAAGTGGTTAGAAAAACATTTTATATAGCCCACCTAATCATGAAGGGATTCACATCTAGATTAGGCGAGGTCATCGTGCCTCTTTACTCATCCCTCATCAGGCCCATAATCGAGTACAATGCCCCTTTGGGATGTACCTTACCAAACACCTGCAGCAACTGGAAAGACCCCAAAAGTACCTCACCAAGAGGATCAAAGGGCTCAAACAGATGCCATCTGCTGCCCGGTTAAAGAAACTCCAGCTCTACTCAGTGGCATACCGCCTGCTCAGAGGCGACCTGTGCCTGACGTATAAAGCCATGTCCAACCCTGAATTAAGGGACATGCTGCACCTCAAAAAATCCAAATCCCATCGAGCTACACGCTCAAGAGACTTGAACCTCAGCACTGAAATAAATAGGACATGCTGGAGGGACAGATTCATAACCCAGAGGCTCCCTTCACTGTGGAATAAAATCCCAGTCCAGGTTAGGCAGAGTCACTCATTGACTCTCTTCAAGAGGAATCTTGATGAGTGGATGGGAGATCGTAGGTTTACCCCGGGTATCACTTCTGTGTCACTGTTAGACAGAGGCACAGTAAACTAACCTCGAAAAAGGGCATAGCAAAATTAATTTAAAATGGGTGGCGAAAGCCAAACATACTCTGGCTAGACTTATAAATGCCCTAGGGCAGATAGCCTAGTATGAACCTATGAACAGATAACCCATTCCCTGTGCACAATAATGCCCAAGAATGAGCGACCTGTATAGCTCTCAACTTTTCATCTCCAAAATGAGAAACACTGCCTCCCATAATGTGGAAATGTGGAATGCATACTAATAGCTTGCTAACAACTTCAACTAGGAGGGTCAAATGATGGTTAAAATGTGTTACTTTATGATTATAAAAAGTTCTTTTGATAAATTAATATGAATAAGTACTATTTACCCTGGATACCAGTTTAGAAAATTCCTAACACTGAATGTGTGACAAAACTTTTCAATGTTGAACTTTGAGGTACATGAACTTTTTAATACACTTGAGCAGTATGGACCTGTACATTGCATGCTAGTTGAAGAATGAGCTTCTCCAGCAGGGTGTTAATCTATAGGTTGCCATCTGAAAAATGAGTCTGCCGTTTCACGGCAACATATCAAGCTGCCGTGGAGCTTATGCTGAAAATAACCTAACGGCCGCCATTATTTTACATTCGCTAAGCAGAGCTTTTGATAATTAGCAAGTGTAAAATATATAAAAAAAAAGAAAATTAAAAACAAAAGTGTAGGTGTAGCAAACAGAAATATATTAAAACACTCACTGATGTAAATGCCTCTTGCCAGAGAAGTTCAAAAATAATATTAAATAAAAAAGCACAGGCAGAGGCAACCATGCGCTCGCAAATAACGTATTGTGAATAAACGTATTACTCTGTATTTAAAACAAAGTGAATTTAATGGTGTACACAAACGGTGAGCGCTTTCACAAATGCTGCTTCAGACCATTTAGCCTCTGCCTGTGCTTTTTTATTTAATATTAAAAGTGTAGGTGTGTTTATGTCTGTGTGAGTGTATGCATGCATGTAAGACAGCAAGATTTAGCGAGGCCATTAAATTACACTCGCTAAACAGTGTGTGAGTGTTTATGTTTGTGTGTGTGTGTATATTTATGTTTCTGTCTGTGAGTATATTTTATTTATTTGTCATTTGTTAACCAGGTTAGTCCAGTTGAGCCAGTGGCCCATTTTCAGTGGAGACAGTTATTACAAAGTTGCAAAAAAGAAAAACATCTGACAATGAAGTTTTATGTAAACATTACGATGATGTGCTTTACATGAAAACATTAGAAATTTACAAAAGGCTTGAGAATGAAGTTTACCTAAACATTACATTAATGTGCATAACATCCAGTACAAAAGTTAGAATTTTTTTAAATCAACAAAAAGAGAAAGAGATGCAAATGAGATAGGACACTTGCAATAGGTGGGTGTTAAAAGTATGAGAGGTAGTAAGGTGGGATCATTGCAGTAACATGTTGGCATTAAGGACAAACGTTTTAAGTTCAGATTTATAAGAGATTTATGTTAGAAATGATTTGGATGTTAAGGGGAAGTTTGTTCCATGCATGGGAAATACCAATGTTTTTGTTTAGTTTATAGGTGTCCAGAGCTGTGGAGAGTTCTTGGAGGGGTATAATGTGGTATTAGTGAGGATAGAGCAGGACAGGAAAGAGGTTTTAAGAGCAGAGTATGAGTCACCTGCAGCATGGAGTGAAGCAGGTGCTGGAGGAAGTCGAGCCACTGGAGTTGTTTTAGTGCATGTCAGTGATGAGATTTGTAGGGTTGGTTACTAGCAAATCTTGCAACACTATAATATGACTGACAGAATTTAGCCAAAAGGGTAGATTGTAGATGTGAGAAGATGAGGGAGGCATAAAGTAGACATGGAAGGAGGAAGGCATGACCTAGTTTCTGCCTAGAGACAGGGGCTAAGTATTTTTTATGTCTGTAGAGTAGGCCGAGTTTTTGATTGGTCTTTTTGATACAGTGCTGAATATGGGTATCAAATTTTAATTGGTCGTCAATAATAAAATCAAGAAGTTTAGTATGTGGGTCAGGCTGTATGATGGTATTGTTGAGAGAAGAAATGGTGAAGGTTGTTTTGAGGTTAAAGAGGAATTTTGGAAAAAAAGAGTAGTAGCTTTGTTTTTTTGGGATTTAGAATGAGTTGGTTGTTGGTTAGCCATTTTTCTACAGATAGGAAGGTATGTTGAGTAGTAGAGAGGAGGTTAGAGAAACTGTCAGAATAGTTAATAAGGGTAGAGTTGTCCGCATATTGTATCAGGGAGGATGCTGTACAGGAAGTATGCAGTTGTTTTTTGAAAATATTAAAGAGTAAGGGGCCAAGAATCGAGTCTTGAGGCACCCCAGTTTGGATTGGTAAGTAAGGGGAGCAGGTAGCCTGCCATCTTATTGATTGTTGTCTATTAGTGAGATAGCTAGTGAACCATTTAATAGTAGAGGTAGATATGTTGAGTTGTGATAGTTTATTGAGAAGTTTGGAGTGTGGTATGGTATTAGATGCTTTAGAAAGGTCAAGAAAGAGGCAAGAAACCAGTACATTTTTGTCCATGGCTTATGCAATGGTTGGAGTAAAGGACAGTAGGGTAGTAGATGTAGTATGATGGGATCTGAAGCCATGTTGCATACGAGTTAGGAGGTTATTATCTAGAAGGTACTTAATAAGCTGTCTGGAAATGGATTTTTCAAGGAGTTTAGATAGCTGAGAGGATAGCAATAGGTCTGTAGTTGGATGGTTCATTGCTGTTGCCTCCCTTGTGTAATGGAGTGATAAAGAATGATTTCCGTATATCTGGGAGAGCGTATGCATGCTTGTATGCATGAAAGCGAGGTGGGTGTGATTGAGAGAGTGAAGAGTGAAAGCAATCAACCACTGGCAGGAGCAGCTGTTAAGAGGCTTGCGTACCTGTTGACCTCTTAGCTCAAGATATCTGGATAAAGCGTAAAATAAAGGGGGAACAAAGGCTTAAAATATGAACATATTTTAAATATTGCTGTTATAAAAATTAACAAGTTGCTTGAATAATAGGATTTGTGTTAGCATGTGTTTCCTGAAGTGCAAGTGTTTGGGTATATGAGCGTGAGAGTGAGATTGATGGACCAGCGGCAGCAGCAGTAAAGAGGTTTGCATACCTCTCCAAACCTTTAGCTCAAGAAATCTGGATAAAGCCTAAAATACGGGGGAAACAAAGGCTCAAAAATAGGAACAGATTTTAAATGTTGTTCTTACAAGATTACAAATTAGCTTAAGTAACAGGATTTGTGTTAACATGAATTTCCTGAAGGAAATAAAGTCTGAAAGTTAAATGTATGTCATTATTTAGTGACTTCTATCCCCAATGATTGGCAACAAGCCAAACATTTTGGGATTAAGGGACCAAAAAAATAAAGTAAATATCTAGATTTTTTTTAAACATTATATATTTTGGATGTGAAATGTTTCCTCCAACACCATCTACATAGACTACAGCAACTTTGAAACATTAAATGGAGAAACTGTTTTACAACCAAAATATATATATAAAAAAATAGTAATAAAAAATAACTAAGTAAACATCAACAATTTTACAAACAGCCCATTCTCTAAGTACAATAATGGCCTCCAGGATGTGTGTTATTGTGGAAATAATGTCCTTCCAGTGGTGTAGAGGCCCAACCCCACAGGCGTTAGGCCTTTGAACACCCCTGGGCAGGCATTATTTCCACAATAACACACACCCTGTTGGGCATTATTGCTTGCATAGCACCCTTCCAGGGATGTAGACGCCCTACTTCTGTGCCGTGCCTCAGAACACCCCTTGGGTAGTATTTACACAATAACACACATCCAAGAGGGCATTATTGCTTGCTAATCGATCAGCAGGCAATACTTAACCATGAACTTTTTACGCCTGAAAATTGAAAACTGATAATATACAATCACAGCTGGTTAGTATAAGCACATAAAGCTTGGGGTGGTGGTCGACGCAGTAATCCAAGCACCATTAGGACAGGAGTCAGGAAAGACAATGAGCTCTGATCATCTATGGAGCATATCAGGCAAGGCAAGGTACACTGTTGACTGTCTCCAGGGATACTGAGATATAGGAATTGAACGTAATGTAGCTTCATCCACTGTGAGCAACGACCTATATAGTGGGAGACTTAAGGGAACTGGCTGCTGACTGCCTCTACAGAAGAAGGCTTGAAACACTGATCACTGGCAAATAAGTCAGGAAAGCACTAGGTATATATTTTTGACAGGACAGGTGATGGGTATAGGCATAAGATTCAGATCACTAGCAGGAGAATAGGAGGAAAGCAAGCAGGAATCACAGGTTAGTAACAAAAGAGAGGGTGGGGTAAGTAGACAGGGGATATCATTCGCTAACAAGAGAAGACAGCTTGGAAAGCAGTCAGAGGATGGATGCTGATCACTAAAGGGGGGAGTCTGTCAGGGGACACCTGTTGTTATCAAGAGGGGAGGCGAGTTGGGAATTCAGTTTATAAGAGCTTAAGGAAGGAGGCATAATTCTATCTGATGACTGCTGGAAGTACTGGGAAAAGAGGATCTAATGATTACCAGAATGTGGTTGGTGAATCAAACACTGCTAAGGTGGGAGGTGTGGGTAAAAATTCCTCTAACTGCTATGAAGTAGGGAGTACAGAGTGTCTGTCAGTAATCAGATATGCAGTGGGCTGGGTTGCTACAGCTTGTTTTCAGTGTACATGTGGTAGTTGGGGACACACTTTAAACAAGGTCAAGCTGATGGGGCAATGACTGCTGTCAGAAGTTCAGGAGACAGTGTGTAGGCCATGTTTTTTTAACTTACTACCAGGCATTCCACCAACGATGATGCTATCTAGCAGTCATATGCTTCCAACTACAGAATATACTTAGAGTGTACCTTTCATGTCCTCAGTGCAGCTAGGAAGGAAGTGTGAGTAAGCCAGGATTAGAAAGGTTTCATCCAGGATCAGAAAGTGTATGTGAACTGAGATTCTCCAGGAAACCCTAACACCTGAAACAAGCTTTGAAAGTGGAGCTTCAGTCATATTTAAGGCATTCATAAGTCCCATTCAGTATTTTAAACATGAGTGTTTTTTTAAGCACCTTTATTGAATTATCACTGGTGACATAGGAAAGTTTACATTTATATAAAAGTGATCAAACTGTACTAACAAGTTCACATTTAGAAACATTATACTTCTCATATATTGCTATATGTCATATAACCTAAGCAACATTACATAAATTATTCAATTCCTGCCATATTTTTTAACAAGAAACATATTTATTAAACCATCACTTACAACCTAGGCAATCATACATTTATATAAATGAAAACAAACTACACCTACACAATCCTGTTGCAAACATTTTACATCACAAACCATACTTACACACTTCCACTTGCAAACATTACGCATCACTTATCATCTACCCAATCATTTTCAGTCAAAAATTACATAGCTCATTAAGTCCTGCCTTCTTTTAAACCTCATTCCTCCCCTGCATGTATTGTTCCCACAGTTCCCATTTTTTTCCTATGTAGTTTGCTCCTACCCTTTTCTACAGATCTTAATTCCAGTTGTTTTATCTCTGTTACTGTATTCACTACTTCTAGTATCGTTGGTTTAGATTTTGATTTCCATTTTCTAGTGATTGCTTTTTTGGCAGGCACCATAATTAACTCATTACAGCAAAGTGCCCCTCCAGGCATTTCTACAGTTACCTCCTACTGCGCCTCTAGGCGTCAAATATTGCTTGTTCATATTTGTATTAATAATACCAAAACCATGCTACATACAAGGTATCAGAATATTTTATTTAGCAAACACAACTGTATTGATATTTGACTTCTGTCAATGAGTATTTGTTAGATCTGTAAGGTGATATCTTTATTTTTTAAAGGTTCAAGCCACACCCACTGGGATTTAAAGGTACACACTCAAAAGAGCTATACTGGATGGAATGAGTTAAACATAACAAGGCCTTACCATGTCTAGGCAATTCCAATTCCATATCAATGCTCAGAAAAGTCATCTCTCTCATTACACCAATCTGCCCACCCAGCATCTCCGACAGTGCATCCTAGAGGGAATCCTTATAGTCCACCAACTCACAGCACTCCCAGAAAATATGTTCTACCCGAGAAAAAATTCTCTGGATTCAACTTAGGCTATAAAAATATCTACGTAAACATTTCCAAGCAAAAATCCTAAATCTTTAAGATTTTTTTGCATATTTCAGATATATATATATATATATATATATATATATATATATATATATATATATATATATCTTTCCATTGTTTCTTTGTGAAGTGCTTATCCAGTCTCTCTTCCCAATCCTTTCTAACTTCCTCTGATTGATTCTTATCGTTATCATGCATATTTTATATGGTCTACAAATTATTTCTTTTTTAATGGCACCTTCTGATCTCGATTATACTAAAAACTGTACCAGTGCTGGTCTTTCATTTAGGACCCCCCCCCATTTCTTTCCCTTTGCCTATAGTCTGATATCAGTGCTTGATAGGAAAGGCAGTCTCTAACCTGCAGTCCAAATACATTCTTGGCATCTTCCTGTTCTATCATCTTTCCCTCTCTAGTTATTTGCTCCCAATACCTTGGTTCATTTTCCAGTTTTGTTCCAGTAAATTCCAGCCCCCTGTTTCCTATTGTCTACATAGCCGGTTTTAGGCACCAGTGAACCCTACTGTCGCTGGGGGCCCCCTGTTCCCTGGGGGCCCCCAACCACAGCAAGTTATGTTATCCTGATATTTTGTAATGTATGTAAAACCAACAAAAGCTAGTACAGCAGTCTTGTATACCTAGTAAACTACAAGGATAATAACTCTTATTTATATCTCCCTTAAAATACAAAGATATTTCTGGTTGTAGTAACAGTGTTTTGTCAAGTAACAGGCAAAGAATTCCATTAAATACCTTACCACTGACATAGTGCCCCTGGCTTAGTTAAACCCTGCTGTTGGACATTTTCTCCACTAAAACTAACTACATAACCAGCTTTAGGTCCCTGCAAAACCAGTGGCTGCATGAGGCCCCCTTAATCGTGTCCCTGCAAAACCTGTGGCTGCAGGGGGCCCCCTTAATCATCCTTGACTGTGTTGGGGCCCCACAAAAGCTACTGCTGACTGGGGAAAAATGAGGAAGAAAAAAATATATGAATTTCCTAATTATGCTCTTTAACATGAACAGGGCTGAGTTATGACCCTGTTAGGATGAAGCCGATAATGAACATGAGCAGGGTAAGCACTAGTGGGATCAGCAGCCCAGAATGACTTACCTCAGTGCAAACTTTGGATTTTAAGAAGAGCTGATGCTTCCGATCATCAGGGATAGTTTTCTTTCAGGTAGTTTTATAACTAATACCAGAACACCAGATATTATTACTCTCAATTTCTTTGCTTAAGAATTCAGTGTAATCCCAAAAATAATAGAATAAAGGCTCAGAATCAGGAATACATTTAAATATTACTCTACTTCATTTAAAAAGTTACTTGAATAACATCTTTTGCATCAGCATACATTTTTGGACAATAAGTATAAAACTCAGATGTCTGGATCAATTGACTCTTTGTAATCCTGAAAGATTTACCAGCAAATCAAACTTTTTACAAATGACAAAGCAAAAGTATGAACAAAATCAGGGACGATCTCTGAAATCAGGGACAGTGACAGGTATGCATTATTCCTCAATGAAGTAAATAAAAGTGACTTATCCCTGCTGCTGTTTAGTGACTGCTAAATAGCATTCACTGATCTCATGTAGCAGTACCAGTATTGCACAATGTATTGCTGTTTGCTGAAATAAGTACAAAAGTAGTACTACTATGACTTATGCCTGTGTGTGTGTGTGTGTGTGTGTGTGTGTGTGTGTGTGTGTGTGTGTGTGTGTGTGTGTGTGTGTGTGTGCGTGGGCAGTGCACTCAATAATGCCAAGACAAAGACATTATTCTTTTGTGTATCAGTAAAAAATGTACCTAACAAATAATTATATTTCAAAGGTAAGACATAAAATATATCACAGAACATTCAGACACTTAGATATTCTTGGAGTCTGGTGACCCCCACTCACCAGACTGTCTAAATGGATAATGGGGATTCCCTTAATCATCCTTGACTCTATGGGGGCCTCCACAAAAGCTGTTGTTGGATGGAAAAAAATGTATCAATTTTTCTGAATGCATTGTTTAACCTAAACAGTGCTGAGATATGACCCTTTTAGGATAAAGCTGATAATAGCCTCTGTTTTCAACCACACCCATTCCAAAACCAGCTCTGCTCAAATGTGTGTGTACAGAAAGCTGCTACAGGTTATGAGGGGCTGGGGATTGTGTGGTTATTACAACCTTAATTTTTATCACAGTCAAACCTTAGAGGTGCGCACACAAAGTCATAATAGCTTGTGTTTGAACCAAGGGCAGTGTTTCTCACAGAGCTCAGAGGTGTACAATAAAGGTTACTAAAGCTTGTGTAAGAGTGATGTACTGTCTAGGAGCAACAAATTAGAATATATTACTGAAATCTTTCTCACAATCACATATCAGGCACATACATATGTGGCTGCCTTTGAGGGTTAGAGGTGAAGAGCATGCTATGTGTATGTATGTATATCAGCGGTCACTTGAAATATATGACAAAGGCAATTCAAACCTTTGCTTTCATCCCAGTCTAACACCAAAGGGATACATAGGCAGTGGCTGTCGTTTGTGGGTGGTTAGGGAGTCAGGCAGCATTTCCAGATAAGACCTATGTATTCCTACAACTACTGGCCTGTTAGTTTACTGTGAGCTACTATTTTGTCAGCTTTGAACATTAAGCTTTGGCACAATTCATGTCTTCATTGAAAGAAAAAAATAAGACTGAAATTCTTTTCTTTTTCATGATTTTGTTTAGGCTACCATTGGAGTAAAATGTTGAGACAATGCTCTAAAATGCATCTCAGACCATCTGTAAACCTATGGCTTCTTGGGCAATGGCTTATTTGAGTTACTTCCTAAATGGTTATTACGGTGCTGTCTTGTTCAGGAAAGGTATGTTGAAATGATGCAAGGAAAACTAAAGCTGAACAGCAACAGTGAATTTCTTTTCTTAATCATAATTTCTGTTCAAGCCATTATTGGATGAAAAGGATGTGTAAAAAGAAAAAAAAAACTTTAAAATGCACCTCAGAGCATATAGAAGGTTATGGCTTCTTGAAAAAGCTGAAAGTAAGGCAAAATGTGAGAAAAGGAAGAAAAAAGTAATGTGCATGGTATGGGGAGCTCACTGGGGGGGGGGGGGTCAGAGGAGAGAACAGGAGGGTGTATGGGGGGTGTTGAAATTGTTGACCTAGACATCACTTCACTTTAAGTCCAGACCTGTATATAGAGTTGTTGTAATGTACGATTGTTGCAACTAAATGCCAGTAACTGTAAGTGTCCCTTTGTTAGACAGGTCAACATGATGTGGTACATAGGCCTGTTGTAATGTAAGAGCTTGTAGCTACAGGTCTGTCTGTGCATACTACTCCTAAACGTTTGTAGCATGAGCTAAAAGGTTGCTTAGGAGAGATGGCATTGACAGGATAATACTTGTACTGAATAATACACAAAAAAAAAAAGCACAACAGCAAAAAAAAATAAAAAAAAAAAATTAACCATTGTGTGCATGAATATATGAATGAATAATTATCCAGAGTACATACCCCTGCCAAATTATCCTACTGAAGACCCACTGAAGACCCATGTTCTCCCCGCCAGCTTCCCTAGATCCCTAACGGTCTCCCGACTGCTCTGAGTCTCCATGCCTCTTCCTGACCGCCGACCATCTGGCCTGGCGTGTGCTGTGTGTGCAAAAGTAACAAGACGCCACGCTTCCTCCCCCTATGGGATCGCCGCCGGAGGAGCTGAGCAGACCGCATAGCCGCCGGAAGCCGCTGACATGCTGCCAAGTCCGCTAATTTTAAAAAATATTTTTTTTTTTTTTTTTTTTTTTTTCTTTTTTTTTTTTTTTTTGAGGGGGCTGCAGTCCGGCAGCCCTATGCCACGAGCCGCCCCTGCTTGTACTGAAAGTGCCTAGGGTCCCCCAACTTGACATTTGCTGGAGGCCCCCAAAATGTTAACACCGGCCCTGTTGTTTATATCCCTAATTTAAGTCATCCCTATCAGCAGAATCTCCTTTCTCCATTGTCATGTTGGCTTAGTTCTTAGGATACTTTCTGCTACTTTATAGATAAAATATTCTGTATGATTACTGTAATTCTCCTTAAAGGCCTGCATCCAACATTCCAGTCTCTCCTTGTTTCTTGAGCTTCCCCCCATTTCATTAACTTAAGAGTATTATACATTACAGATAACAGTATTGTTCACCTGTAGAGAAAATTATTCTTGCATGCAGTTTTGAATGTAGATCTCAGACTGACATACTTAGCTTATAATTCTATACGTCTAAGCTCTAGAAGAATTTATGAACTATAATGAATAGCTGGAATCAATTTATTTGGTGACTACCTTTATTTAATGAATAATGATAACTACAAAATAAAAGAGCACTGCAATAATTCAGTATTCATCTCTTCACCTTATTCTTGATTAATTCAGTATTTGGAGATTAAATGTAGAAAGAGAACAAAAGTGGTCTAAAGTCAGTAGTGCTTAACCCTCTGCCTGTGCAGCAGTACTGTGACACTACAGACCCCCCACATCTCTCTCTCTCTCTTTCTCTGCCTGCCTACCCTGCTGTAAGCAGACCTACTCTACCAGGATGGTGGGGACTAGTGACCCTAAAGTCCAGAAGGTAAAACTTGACACAGGAGATATAGAAACTGAGGATTGGGTAACACCAGTGTAATGTCTTACTATCACAGAGTAAACACCCTCTCATGTCTGATAATCACTAGTAATAATAATAATAATAATAAAAATAATTATTTGTTAATAACAGAATGAAAATGAGTACATCAGAATTAACATTCTCTTTATTTTTGTTGGAGACATTTTTTATGAACATGGAACCACCAAATGTCAGAAATAACTAAATTCTAAAGGAGAATTGTTAACCTACATTGATAAAATAAAGAACTGATGATATATGTATGTAAAGTATTTTACAATCAGAGACTGGATAGCACCAAGGTCCCATTTTATGTGGAGCTAGATGGTAGGCAAGGATCTCAAAATGAGGATAATATCAAATGTTACAGGAAAAAAGTGCATAAATACTAACAAGGACCAGCAGGGGGAAATAAAATCTGCTCATTAGTATCTGGATTGAAAGTGTGCTGCTGCAAGATACTGTATTCACTGTCTACCTAGTCTGCACTTAAACATTCCTACTCGTCTGTCCGTAAGTGAAACTCTATAGGAATTGTACAGATTTAATATTCTAGTAAAGCCAAGCCTCTGTATTGTGTTACTGAGCTTCTTCCCAACCTCATATCTTCAGTGTTGTAAATTCACTCACTAATTGCAACCAAATTTTAAAAATGGGTGGGCTGGAATAAATGCATCTAGCTATTTCAAAGTATAGAAATACTGCAGCATTTCAGAAGACTCAAATACAACTCTATTTTCACTGCATCACTGTTCTTACCATATGTGTTCATTGTGTTGACACTAGTCTTAAATCAACAAGAATGGCCCATGATTACAAAAGCTTCAAATTCCCAGTGCATACTTAAACTTAAAACATGACAGAGCTATCGTAGCTTAAATAATTGTACATTTGTAAGTAAACCTAGATGAGAATGTACCTGAATAAAAAAAAAAAAAAGTTATTTCTACTGTTTTTCACTGATTACTAGCAGCAAGATAAAGTCTGTAATAACTAATTTAAGTAAAGAGTGTTTGCTTCAGCAGTAACCAGTATAATGAATGAAAAGCAGTTACTTCTTCTAAATAAAATGCTGTCTTACTATCACAGTCATTTTTTTTACTGTTCTGAAATATATCTTTGATATAACGTGTTGACACAACAATAAATCTTTACACCAATCCCCCATCAGGGAAGCAAGAAGGAACTATGGCATGTATTGAGAAAAGGAAAAGAGTCACAACAATGATAAAAAGAAATACTTTTTTATGTAGATTTTCTTTTAAGCAGGCTGTTTATTCTGTCACCCTCACTTTGTTTTCCATGCTGTTGCAAGTCCTTAATCCCACATAGATATCCTGTGGTGAAATGAGAAGTACATGGTGGTTCCTTCCAAACACTACACCAACACACATCCATGTTCCCCTGATGTTTTGAAAACAGTACAGTCCTAGCACAGTCACAGGCTAAAACTAACCTGCTGTCAAGCAAGCAGTCGTCTGAATGTGGAGTTCCTCACAACTATGGAATTGTGACCTTTCCATGGCTTTAATTTTGGTTGCTGGAATTAGTCCTTTCTGTTTCACTGACTTGTAAGAGAATTCCAGCTGAGTCTCACATTACTTTATAGCAAAACTGTTAGCTTGAAGATATGAATGTATATGCAGCTACCAACTGAAATTCAGCAAATGACAACTTGCCTATTAATTTTTTCATACAATTCCCTTTAATTCTGTAACATTTGTCATTTTAACAAAAAGCTCTGTTTTGTTATTCTCAACCTGCAACTGTGCTACTCCCAGGCCAAGTGTCCCTGACTATCTTCACAACATATAATACAGACATAGTAACCATCTAGCAATTTTCCATTAAAAAAAATCTTTTTACCCTTTTATTTCTCTCACCATCTTTTTTTCTCTCTCACCATTTTGTCACTGTTTTCTTCTCCCATTATCTTTCTTCATCCTGATATCCAAATCTTTCTTAGGTTCTACCACACTGTGATGATGTGAGGTATATCCAGCTATGCCAGGAGAAGTAGGGCAGTGGATGTGTAACATATGCCAGCATAGCTAGTTTGAGTTTTGTAAAGAATTATATGTCATTTGTATATCAAACTTATTTGTACAGGTGCTTGTGTTGAAAATGTATTTGGAAAGCTGCTTGTGTTAAAAATGTACCAACAGTGGGTCCTGCTGGACAGAAAAGAAATACACCTGTATGTCAGACTGTATGGTAACTGTTGAAATGAATATACTGTAACAGAGGATACCGGAAGAGAAGAGGTTAATTTCAGTCCAGCTAACTTTGAAAAATAGTTTGCAATTAAATTACCTGGTAGGCCATAAAGATTGTATCTTACAGTTCTGATTGCAGCCAGAGACCAAATGTCTGTTAAAACCAGGACTAGGAATCCTACTGTATTGTCCTTGGGGGTGAACTAATTGCTACCCTGGAAGGGTGGACATTTTTTAAATGGTTTTATAGCTTCCAGATGCTATAACACATCTTACCAAAGCTCTGCATGTGTATTATGGCACACATGCAAGATTCTGGTTCATTTTCAAGTAAAGAATTATATGTCATTTGTATATCAAACTTATTTGTACAGGTGCTTGTGTTGAAAATGTATTTGGAAAGCTGGTGCTTGTGTTGAAAATGTATTTGGATATTGTGGGAACCAGAAGTATGTGATGTCATTCTGTAAACTAGCACTGAAATTATGTTTTAATACTAGATGAGACAGAAGTCTCAGGGCAGTCTGTTTTTGAAACCTGACCAAGAAGGATCACTCGCCCACTTCATCTTGCCTTGCTTTAGTAAGTAACCAGGGAATAGTAATTCTTTAGATCAGTCAGGAAAATATAGTGAGATTAGTTAAGTACTGTTTTTCTGTATCTGTGTGAATCTATCCATCTGTGTCATTTTTAATATTTCCTGTGATTGAAACTCTGGTGTTGATTGCAAATATATATTTAGTATTTTATTTATTATTTATTTTATTTTCATGTGCTTTTATTATTTATTATTAAATATATTTAACATTTTCATTGTGGCTGGCCTTTTAGAGAATATTTTAATTTTTGAGAGTACTTATATTTATTTGGTGACACTGTGGCTGCTTCTGAAAGACCTGATACATTGGTCAGGCACTATCATTTGTACTAGTATTAATTTTACTAAGTATAATTGGATACCCTGGCAAGAGCCTTAGAGTAGCTGGCTTTGGAGTGTTCTGGTAACAGTATCTACCTTTTAGTCTTGGAGCAGAGACACAGAACATTGGTTTCACAGAGAAGGTGGTAGAGAGCTTGGCTTGGCACACTCGGCTGAGGACTGAACTCTACAGCTATGGTCAGTGTAGAGTCTTATTTGGGTCAGGAAAGAGAGAGGGAAACCCAGCCCCCATAGAAGGAGAGTTTTACCTGTGTGCTCTTAAGGGAAATTGCGCTTGGTGCAGTGAGTTGCTTCTGGAAATAAGGTGTGCATCTATTTCTTTTTCAAGTGATTATCCCTCACTGGTGTCAGTGTTGAGAACTGAGGCTCCGTGATTACTGGCCCAGAGGAGGGATGTCACACACACATCCAACTTTTCTATACTTTGATGCCCTTGTGGCCCATAGGTTCATAGGTAGGTACTAGGCTGTCGGCCTTGGGGCCTATATAAGCCTAGCCAAAAAGGTTCACTGGCTTTCACCACCCAAGAAAATTATTTTCCTGTGCCCCTGTCAAGCAGTGCCACAGAAGTGATCCCCGGGGTGAATTTTCTGTTTCCCATCCAGTCATCAAGATTTTTCTTAAAGAGGGCCAATGAGGAGCTTTGCTTGACATGAATAGGTAGTTTGTTCCAGAGTATGGGAAGTCTCTGGGACAGGAAATTATCCCTCCGGCATGTTCTGTTTATTGTGGTGAAAAGCTTTAGGTCTCTGGAATGTGTGGTTCGGAGAGACTGGGATTTTTTTAAGTGTAACATGTCCAACATCTCTGGGTTTGACATAGCTTTGTATGATAGGCAGAGATTGCCTCTGAGTAGGCAATATGCAATGGAATAGAGCTGGAGTTTTTTGAGACAGGCTGTGTATGGCATCTGTTTGAGGCCGGTAATCCTCTTGATGAGGTATTTCTGTGGCCTTTCCAATTGTTGTAGGTGTCTTGTGAGATACATGTCAAATGGGGCATTGTACTGTATAATGGGTCTGATGAGAGATGAGTAGAGAGGAACAAGGACCTCCTTTTTTTCTAGAGGAGAAGTTTTGTGATGAGGTGTGCCATGTAGAAGGATTTCCTGACTACTGTGGCAATGTGGTTATCAAAGGAGAGACTACTGTCCACCTGTGTCCCGAGGTCTCTTATCACACTTTCAGTGTTTAGTGAGCTACCACCTATGTGGTAGTTCATGGGTACTGAGTTTTTCCCAAAGGGGATGACAAAGCACTTCCTGGCATTGAGCTTGAGGCCATGACTTTGATACCAAGCATCTGTCTCTGTGAGGCCCTTTTGTAGAATGTCTACATCATTAGGTGATTCTGTTATGGCTCCCAGTTTGCAGTCATTTGTGAACTTTGTTAGCCAAAGACCTTCTGTGTTGGCCTGCACTTCAAAGAAGTAGATGTCGAGCAGGAGAGGACCCAGGACTGAACCCTGTGGTACTCCACTCGTCACTGGTCTGAAGTCGGACTTGGAGTCGGCTACTTTTACTGTGTGGGTTCTGTCGGTGAGCCAGTTGGCCACCCATCTTGTGACATAGGGATTTATGCCCAGTTTAGTGAGTTTATCTATAATTCCAGAGTGGGGGATGGTATTGAAAGTCTTAGCGAGGTCAAGATAGGCTGTGTGTACTACCTTACACTCGTCTACGGCTCTAGTGACTGCTTCAAAGAAGTCACTTTGATTTAGTAGACATGATCTACCTTTTACAAACCCAAACTGAGTGGAGTCCAGGGTTTGGAGGTTACCTATGTCTTTGTTGATAAGCTCCAAGATGATATGTTCCATGACCTTGCATACCAGGCTTGTCAGGCTAATGGGGCAGTAGTTTCCTGTGTCTGTGGTGGCACCCTCTTTGTGGAGTGGGATAACCATTGCTGTATGCCATTCAGTAGGCACATAGCCTGAGGTGAGGTTATTATTGAACATGGTACTTAGGTGGGGTGCCAGTTCGTTCTGTAGTTCGTGCAGTACGCAGCCTGGGATGTTGTCTGGTCCCATGGATGGTGTGTTCTTGGCTTTGGAGAGTGCAGTCTTTACTTGTTCATCCATGATTACATAGGCTTTGCATTCTTCCGGTATTAAGATGGGCCCTTTGGAGGGTGAGAGGGGGGTAAAGTTAGCACTGAACCTATCTGTCAGGATGTTGGCAATATCGGTTGGTTCTGTATATTTAATGCCATTGTACCGTAGCTCAGAGCAGATCTGAGTGTTGCCATTGAGATTCTTGACATAGCTGTAGAATGCTTTGTGGTTGTTTTTGGAATCAGTGGCAATTTTATTTGCATAATTGGCTTTGTAGGATTTTATGAGGGATCTCAGCTTCATGCTGAGCCTACCAGAGAGTTCCTCCAATCTTGGGATTTTACTCTTTTTTGCAACAGCTTCTTCCTTCTGTTGTAGAGTTTGTTTATGGCAGGGGAACACCACATTGGCTTCCTTTTTTTGGAGGATAGCATCTTGGTTCTGTTGAGGATGGCACGATCCATGCACTCGTATGTGCTTCTACAGTCCATTTGTGTAAGATTCAGCAGTCGTACCTCTATTTTCCGTCTGCATGGGTGTCGTGAAGTTTGCCACTTCTGTCTTAAAAAGCATGAAGATGGCTTTGGAGTAGTTTTTGACGGTGGTTACCTTTATGGGGGTGGGGGTGGGATATGAATGTCTAGGGTGATTAGCTTGTGGTCAGATCTGACCAACGAGGAGTTGACCTCTAGCGTGGAACACCGGTTACCCATATTGGTAATGACCAGGTCCAGGATATTGCTGTCCCTGGTGGGGGTATGGAGAAGTTGATCCAAGGCATTGGAATTTATGAATTCCAGAAAACGTTGAGCAACTAGCCTGGAGGTATGGATATCCTTATTGAATATGTACACGTCTCTGCCTTTAGTGTTTCGGTCCAGGTTAGGTGGCCGACAGGCGTGATATGAATTATAGCCAGGTAATGCAGGGGTGCTGTCTGGAGCCTTGAACCAGGTCTCTGTCATTGCACAGATGTTGATGTTCTCCATTTTAAGGAGTACCTTCCTTGAGTGAGTGCATTTTGAGGTTTAGACTTCTAGCATTGAGTAGCATAACCCTCAGAGTTTGCTTGCTTGTACCTGTTATGGTGGTAAATTTATCATTTGAACCTTGCCTAAAAAAGGCACTATAGGGGTGGCAAGAGCCTTAGCCTTTATCTGGAATCCCAGGGGCAACAGGTGCATGCCATCTCTGGCAAAGCATCATGGTCTGTTGACCATGTCATCCAAGGCAGACAGATACTGGATCCCCTTAGAATGTCACCAGAAGCTTAACTAATTGTTGAAGTCAATCATTTTGCCCTTGTAGTGTGGTATCATTCTGGGCAATGACAAGATGCTACTCAGGGCTACGGTATACCTGCCTAGGCTACAAGATCATAGAGCTCCTCCATGTCTTTTTCATGTAGTCCAGGGAGTTACATCTCAGCTCATTCACACCAACATGGACAATGACAAAGTTGTATTTGTACTTGTTGTGGAGTGACCTGAGTGCGTGTGTTATGTGGCGGATCCTGGCATCCGACAGGCAGCTGACGGTAACTTTCTCCTTGTTTAGCCTGGTGAGTGGGGCATCAGTGTGCCTGACTATAGAGTTACCTATGACTAGTGTGTTGGGTATGTTGATTTGCCTTATGGGCTGAGGTTGAGTGGCACACTGATTTTGTGAGCTATGTGTCATTTGGTTAGTGTTGGGGGGGTTGTCTGCATTTTAGCTTGGGAGGTTTCTGTTGCTTGGGCAGATTTTTAATGAGACCCTCTGGGAATGTGGGTGTGTGCTTTGTGTTTCTGTGTGTGGGTTTTGGTAGTGTGGGTTTTGAAGGACTGTGTGTTGAGTGTGGTCTGGTGCAGGTGTTAACCTTCTCCTCTTGACTGTCTAGTCCAGTCTTGGCTAGAGAGAGCTTGGCTTCCAGTTTGGCTATATAAGTGCATCTCTCACAGGTTGTAGTGTTATATTGCCCTAAGATGCCCAGATTCATCAGGTGGACAGGTGAAAACAAAACACCAGGAGCTGACCTGTGGACATGCCCGGGTAGGTGCTTATTAATTTATGTACTAAGAACTGTTTTCCTCTTGACAAGTGAGGAAAGTCAAGTGCTGTAGTAATTTGTAGTTTATTTAGTGCTTACAACGAGTTCTGAGCAAGTGCTGAGCACAAGGAAACAGTTTTGAGTGCTGAAACTAAAAAAAAAAACTGGCTAGTTCTAACTAAAACTAGCTAGTTTTAGCACCAAACCCAAGAAGAGAAGCAGGCCATGACCTGTTTGGTGATCCACAGTCTTGTCCCAGATGATGCAAGGGTCTGGGGGCTTGTAGCCTTTTTCTGGTAGATGCCTCGAATAGCAACCAGACCAATCAGGTATGTTAAGCATAGACACTCACTCTCCAACCAGAAAGAGTCCGGAATTAATGCACTCTGCTTCTACTCTCACCAGTATCAGAATATAAGCACAGATTCTAAGCTGTCACATATAAAGCAGTTATTAAGCTTTCTGGTGATCAGCAGTCTCCAGGAAATAATGTAACTGCACTCCTTCTTTCACCAGGAGAAAACAGAAGCACTAATCCCAAGATGACTACAGAGAGGCAGAATGTGGGCTCTACAATAACTGGTGATCTTGCAATAGATGCTTAAAGGTGAGATGAAAATAATGATTTATTTTAAATACTGCAGTGTGCACTAGAGGAGTTAGATGTGAAAGTAGGTAACTTAAGTTTTACCTGTCTAAAAGTTAAGTTTAGGTGGAGAGTCACTATTTTTAAAACAGCAAGATAGATTGAAAGGGGATGGTTACTTCTGTATTCTGGTACTATGGAATACAGTAGGATGGCCAATAAATTTAAATAGTTGAAGGAGAGTGATTTCACAAAATCATAATTTTGTGCTTACACCAGCCAGCAAAAGCAGAGAGGAAACAAGATATATGGTCAAACTAACATAAGAGGCAGGCAACTAGAAAGACATTGGTGTTAAAGAATACAACAGTGACCGGGTGGGAGGGAGGGAACAATTTCTGTATGACTCACAAGAGAAAAAAGCTGTGATCTCTTTTCAAGTTTTAGTATGCAGTTAAAAGCAGAATACAAGTAAAACACAGTGTAAAAAAATCACAATATACAAAAATGAAAAAGGCAATAAAGTAATACAAAACACAACAAATAAAAGGCAAGCTAACCTTTCCCTCACAGCAAACTGTAGCAGAATCTGGGTGAGCCTTTCCAGTAAAGCTCTGAAATGTTTTATTTTACCCCTTAAATAGAAGGTTTAGTTCCTAGCTCCACCCTTCAGCTCACAGATGATTAACCTTAGCTGACTTGTTGTAACTTATGTGTGGCTCCTTAATTGACCTCTTCTAATTTCTGTCTGACTCACAAGAGACAAAGCTGTGGCCCCTTTTCAAGTTTTAGTATGCAGTTAAAAGCAGAATACAAGTAAAACACAGTGTAAAGAAGACAAATCACAGTATAGAAAATAGAAAAAGGCAATGAAGTAATACAAAACACAACAAATAAAAAGGAAACTGACCTTTCCTTCACAGCAAACTGTAGGAGAATCTGGGTGAGCCTTTACAGTAAAGCTCTGAAATGTTTTATTTTACCCCTTAAATAGAAGGTTTAGATCCTAGCTCCACCCCTCTGTTCACAGATGGTTAACATTAGCTGACCTGTTGTAACTTATGTGTGACTCCTTAATTGACCTCTTCTAATTTCTGTCTGACTCACAAGGGACAGAGCTGTGATCTCTTTTCAAGTTTTAGTATGTAGTTAAAAGCAGAATACAAATAAAACAGTGTAAAGAAAACAAATCACAGTATACAATATAGAAAAAGGCAATAAAGTAATACAAAACACAACAAATAAAAATCAAGCTAACCTTTCTGTCACAGCAAACTGTAGCAGAATCTGGGTGAGATGGGTCCATGAGAGCAGTTCACTTACTGATTAGAAAATAAAGTTCAATTATCTTCCTCTGCGTTACTTGTGCCCCATCGTCTTCCATCTCTTCTCTATGCTGCTGTTTAGATTGTTGCTATTTTTGCCATTCGCTTGTTTCCATCTTTTTTATTTTTCCTTCCTTTCCTACTTTTTTGTACACATATGTATATAGAGTGGAACAAATCTTCAGGATGAATTCACTCTCATTCCCCAGAAGTGGTGTGACCCTTGAAGATTTTAAAATTAGGTGTTGTGGTGTGAGGGAAAAGCCCCCTTTGACTACTGTAGGCCTGGTATCTATGCAGAATTCTAGCATATATCCCAGTATTCTAAAATTTAAATCATCATCATCATCCACTCCTTTCTTCCCCATTTTCTACAGAAATTCAGGGTACCATGTGAACTGTTGACATCTCTGTGTTTCATTGCCACCCTCTTACCTTCTTTGACAGTCATGCCTGACTGTCCCAGGTTTTCTCACACACAATCCATCCAGCTCTTTACTGGACACCCTTATTTATTCCTGCCTTCTTCTTGTCTGTCCCAAAAGTTTATTCACCAGACTGTCATTGTTTTCCTGTACATGTAATTAATCCAACAGAGTGTGGTACGCATACAAGTAACCATAAAAAATAATAAAAAAAAATAAAAAAACCCACCAAGGAGGTACCAGCAACAGAATTTTTTATGGTTAATTCTGTTGCTGGTACCTCTGTGGTGCATTTTTTATTATTTTTCTATTGTTATTCTGTTAATGGTACATCTGTGATCCATTTTATTATTTTTTTATGGTTTCCTGTACAGATACCCAAACAACAATAATCTGTTAGGCATTTCTCTGCAAATGAAGCTATTTGAGCTTCTGCTCTGATGTCCTTATTTCTTCATCTGTCCCACAGCATCCATCCTAACACCTGTCTTAATCACTTCATCTCCATCACTTCTAGCTTCCTCAACTGCTCTGACTTCACTGCCCAGGTTTCTGTATCATACAGCAGTGCTGGTCACACCACTGTTTTGTACCCCTTACTTTTCAGCTTCTTTGCCATTACTCTGTGCTACACTACTCCTGATACTCTGTGCCAATTGTCTATAGCCCCTCTGATTTTTAACCTCCTCATTCAAACTTCCCTTTTTCTCAACCACCCCTCTCAGATACTTGAAGATGCTAACTTGTTTATTTTCCCTTCTATCACAAGTCTCATCTTCTGATTTCCCCAATTTCCTGCCATTACCAGTGTCTTATCTGTACTATTTCATCTCATGTGCCTTCAGTTTTGCATTCCATTCCCCTATCCTTTGCTGAAGTTCTTGTTCAGAGTCTGCCTGTAATGCCACATCATCTGCATACAAAACTCCAACCTGTTTGCTAATGTAGTCCATCACCAGTATGAACAGCAGTGGACTGACTACTGAACCCTGAAGCATACCCACTCCCATTGGGAGCCCATTTGTGAGTCCTAATGCTGTTTGTACTTGAGTCTTTGGATCCTTTTACATAGCCTGCACTAATTCTACTAATGTTTCTAGGACTTTGTACCTTCACAGGACTGCCCAATTCAGTATTCTTGGGACCTTATCATTTGCTTTTTCCAGGTCTAGGAATGCCCAGTTGGACTGTTTCCTCATCTCTAGTTTCTTCTCAACTGTCTGCCTCATTGCAAACATCTGGTTGGTTGTAGATCTGGACCCAACACTAGGTGACCTAGGCAAATGCCTAGGGCTCACTGGCTTGGGGGGGGGGGCTCTGGCCAGTGGGGCCTGCCACATTTCTTCTTTAAAACACACTATGCATTTCTTCTTTAAGGACACACTCTGCACATATCCTTAGTAGCGTTTGGTGCGTGTCGTCATAAACGTACATACACATTTAACCATTGCAGCGAGGGATTTTTACCATTCCAGGTGAAAGAAACAAGTGATTTTATACATAATTGCCATTCTGGATGAAAGTTATGTGCGAACATGGACAAGGGGTTGGAGGCTGTGTATGTATTGAAGTAAGATGCCCCAGTTAGGAATGGCAGGTTGGTTAACTTATTCAGGCTCAAACCCTATACCTTGATTACAGGTGAATAGAGGCTGAATTCTGTACACCAACTACCAAACTGTCATCAGCAGGTGCCTTTTCAAAGAATATTGAGTTTCTGTACATTTTCAAAAACATTGAGTTCCAGTGCATTTTTAATGGACAGTTTGTTTCAGTGCATTTTCGAGGACTGTTGAGATTCAGTGCATTTTGAAGGCCTGTTGAGTTTCTGTGCATTTTCAAGGACTATTGAATTTCAAGGGCAGAGATGTTTACTGTTGCTCATTCTAAGTCTCTTTTCAATGTGTAATTGTTTTGTTTAGCTAATGCTAGCCAGTGTTTGTGCTATAGAATTTGAAAACAGTGTTAGTTCCAAAACAGGTAGCATACTTGGCTTTGGTGCAGAAGGCTGTGTGTTCTACTTCCACACCATGCAGATGGAGTGCTGATATTGCAGTGCCTTTTAAGGGGGGGTGGGGTTGCTGTACTCCTGAGTATGTCCTTCTTTGGATGAGATCCTATTAACTATGAACCTGTTGCCAGTTTGACAGCCATTCCCTATTGTAACATTACCACCTTACCATTGTTTTAAATATAACATAGGCAATTTATTCTTCAAGGGCAGTAGGCACTGAATTTGTACATGAAACACTGAAATGTAAATTTGTTTGTTAGCAGCAAGCTCTTCATTATTTACAGATCTCTTTAATGAGGAATTATTTGGCTGACTTTTACTTCTGCAGAAATTGTATATATTGAATGATAGTGGTAGATTTAATGACAGAAACTTAAGTGGCCTTTTGTGGTTGAAATGCTCTGTAATGGGTAGTTTTGTCATTGGTTCATACATTTTGTTTCATTGCTTACTGGAAAAATGCTCAAAACTACAATTTTAAAACACACTAATAAGTGGTACTGTATTATACAAGGAATATAATTTAATACAATCAGGATGGTTCATCAAAGAACATCTGCACATATGCATTGTCCTAAAAATATCTTCAAGGGGCCTATGGTTTGAAAACAGCCCAAAAGTAAACTTAATCATCCACTGGCCAGATGAATTTTCTTTGAATGTGAGTTTCAATGCTCTTTCAATGAATGTGAGTTTCAAGGGTAAAGAAGCTTACTGGCCATGCTGTCTGTTTTCATTGTGAGACCATATTGTTTTGTTTAGCAAGTGGCTATCAGTGTTTGCGCTATAAAATAAAAGTGTTAAATATCTCTAATCATTGCAGAAGAAGAAAATAGTATGCATACAGACAGGTTTGAATAATGTTTATGGTAACTGGAAAGAAATAGCCAAGTAATGGGACACTGAAATGGCTGGGGGAGGATTGCTCCTGGGGGGGGGGGGCAATCACGGACCAGGTTAAGGCCTTGCATACAAGTTGCTCAAGTGGAATTTATCTTATGGATATGCAGCAACTTTATCAAGGCTGGGTCGGAGATGGCCTTGTATGCCAGACACAGGTCACCTCTGAGTGGTCTGTATGAGATGGAGTAAAGGGACATGGCTTTTAGCCTATCTGTACAGGATAGGTGCTTGAGACCCAGGATTTTCCTGGATTTTCCTGGTCAGGAACCTCTGTGGTCTCTCCAACTGCTGCATGTGCTTGCAAGGTATATACCAAAGGGGGCATTGTACTTGATAATGGGTCTGATAAGGGAGGAGTACACGGATATTATGACCTCCTTGTTCCGGAATGAAATATCCTTATTTATGAGGTGGGCCATGTAGAAAGCCTTCTGTACAATGGAGGCAATGTGGTGGTCAAAAGACAGGTTGCGATCAACCTGGGTGCCCAAGTCCCTCACGACTGATTGCATGCTTAGTGCATTGTTATTAATGTGATAATTAGTGGGGATGCCATTTTCCCCAAAGGGAATAATGATGCATTTCTTGGTATTAAGTTTGAGGCCATGCTTCTGGCACAACTCATTAGTTTGGGAAAGGCCCTCTTGAGGGTGTTCACATCACTAGGGGAATTTAAGACAGTGCCCAGCTTGCAGTCATCTGCAAACCTGGTCTGCCACAGACCACTGGTTTTGGCTTGCACCTCAGAAAAGTATGTCCCAAACAGTAGAGGCCCAAGACCGATCCTTGGGGTCACCACTCATTACGGGTCTACTTCTAGAGGTGGCTTCCCCTACTATGACTGTGTGGGTTCTATTAGTGAGCCAATTAGCTACCCATCTGGTAACATATGAGCTGATGCCTAGCAGGGAGAGTTTATCTATTATGCCAGAGTGACGAATAATGTCAAAGGCTTTGGCTAGGTCAAGGTAGGTGGTATGCACCATCTTCCCCTTGTCCATGGTTTTGGTGACTGTTTTGAAGAAGTCGATCAAGTTTAACAGGCATGATCTCCCTTTGACAAAACCAAACTGTGTGGGAATGTCCTTGTTTATAAGGTCCATGATAATGCATTCCATGGCCTTGCAGACCAGGCTAGTTAGGCTGATGAGGCTATTATTGCCTGGGTCAGTGGATGCTCAAAAACACCAAATGGTATGAATATAACAGCACAGGATCCAAATAATGCGAATAGCTAAGGAAATAGCTGAAAAAGCACTGAATCCAAGTATATTAAACGGTTTAATTAACACACAAAAGCCAAATGGTAAGTGCTTTCGCCCCACCAATACAGAACTTCATCAGACCGTCCCAGGCTCTGGACAGAATAGGGAAGTGTACTTTTGCATCAATGACCTTTGCAATCGGGTCTCTGAACTATATGGCACACTTAACCAGACTTCAAAGAGATTTAATTTCTGAGCTCTCTGAAACTTTGGCTGGTGCCGTGTCTGATGAGGTCTGTGACAAAGTGGCCTCTCAGCTAGCCACCATTGAATCGATATCTAACTCCTCCATGCACCTATCTCATGCATCTGAAGGAGCAGCTAGAGCAGCGAGTTCAGGCATTGTCCTGAGACGGAATGCCTGGATGCGCTTGTGTAATTTCACGGAACCTTTCAAGGCTTCCTTTCTCAATGCTCCCATTGAAGCCTCTTCATTGTTTGGACCCAAGGTTAAAAACACACTGGCCAGATGTGAACAGGACGGTAAGACCCTTTCTGCCGTGGGTGTCCATTATTCTTCCCCTCAACAGGCTTTCTCCAGAAACCAGAAGAGTGGAAAGATATGGTACAAAAAGTCTGAGGGTCCTTTCCATGACACACAGGCCGAGTTCTCCCCTAGAGGCAGATGGGGAAACTCACAGGGAAGACGCCCTTTTCAGGGCAGAGGGGGTCTGCATAACCAGGGTTCCAGGGACTCTTTCTCTGGCCAATCCTACCAGCACACCTGAAGAGCGGCCCAACTGCTTTCCTCTGGAAGTGGTTGGGGATCATTTCTCTTTGTACCCATCTGCCTGGCTAACCATCACCATCAATTCTTGGGTACAAAGAATAATAACCAGAGGTTATCATATTCCCTTCGATCTTTGTCCCGACCCCCCAACAAACTTACCCGACATTCCACCCAGTGGGAAGAAGCAGCATTAGAGATATCAAAGCTGCTAAGAAAAAGAGTCATCCAAATAGTCCCTCCAGACCAGAAAGGATTCGGAGTCTACTCAAGACTATTTTTGGTGCCAAAGAAAACCAGGGACTGGAGATCAATTTTGGATCTCAGTGTATTGAACAAGTTTGTGAGAGTACAAAAATTCTGGATGGCCACAATACAGTCTATCCTTCCGCATTTGGAAAAAGATGATTGGATGTGCTCGACAGATCTTCAAGATGTGTACTACGACATAAAAGTGGACAGGCCATCAAGAAGATTCCTTTGCTTCTGTGTGGGAGCCAGTCACTACCAGTTCAGAGTACTGCCCTTTGGACTCTCTACAACACCTAGAGTGTTCACAAAGTGCATGGCAGTCGTCACAGCTCACTTGCGACTACACATCTCCGCCCCACCAGATATCAATTGGAAGAAGCCCTGGCATACTCTCTCCTTTCTACAGAAAGGCTAGGCATAACCATAAACTGGCAAAAATCCAATCTCACCCCATCTCAGTCCACAGAATTCATAAGGGTCATCTTGAATACAAAGGATTGCAGAGCATCCATTCCGGAGCACATAATTCTAAGGATAAAGCAACAACTGATCCCAATCCTTTCAAGGAAGAAATCCACAGCTCACTCTGTTCTACAGTTGTTGGGTTCCATGGCAGCCTCCATCAACATTGTCCCTCTGGCCAGGTTTCAAATGAGGCTTCTACAATGGCTACTGCTTACCCAATGGTATCCCTTTCAGTCAAGATTCGGGTAACTCACAAGTGCAAACAGGATTTAAATTAGTGGATGACCCACAACCCATCACAATGGTCTCACCCCTTCTCCCACCATTACTTCTGGCAGATGTATTTCTGAGCTTCAAGCCTTATGCATCAAGAATCCATATTTGATTTTTCATAGAGAGAGAGTGTCATTGAGAACTAATCCTTCCTTTCTGCCAAAAGTGATCTCTGAAATGTCCATTAATCAAACCATTTACTTCCCAGTTTTCTTCCCCAACTATTCAAACAAAGGAGAGTATTGCCTACATACCCTAGATATTCACAGGCAAATTCGCTTCTACTTGAACAGGATTAAGGCCTCTCATAAATCAGACCAGTTATTTTTGGCCTATTCTGGACCTAGATTAGGATGTGCTGTTGCTAAGGTCACATCGGCTAAATGGTTGAAAGACTGTGTGACCTTCATTTATAGACAACGTAATATTCCATTACCTACTAGTATAAAGGCTCATTCTACAAGGTCGGTGGCAACTCCTGCTGCATTCCATGCCAGAGCTTCTTTACATGACATTTGTGCAGCTGCAACTTGGGCTACCCCACATACCTTCATCAATCATTACAAATTGAATTTGGCCTCCAGGGGAAGAGCATCTTTTGGTTCTATGGTACTCAGGAATGTCCTTCCATGAGAGCCTCCCAGGAATAAAGGTAGCTGGGGACTCTGTCCCATACATAAGGAATGAACGAGGATTAAAAATATCAGATAAAGAAGTTATGTCTTACCATAACGTTCCATCTGTATTGTTGATCCTCGTTTAGTCATTACGACCCTCCCTCCTTCCCCCTCCTGTGGCTTCTGGTGGATCTCACCATCCGGTTCTATTAGGTCATTTGCCCAGAGGTAGCCCTACCTTCTTTTGACTTGCAAACTCAATCTGAGGTAGCAGGGAGAGGGGAATTCTGGGTAAGAGTTTTAGCTTGAGAGTTTGTAGCTGACGCGAGCTTGGAAGATGGCCGGCTCGGTTCCGAAGTCGAAACCGATACCCATACGTAATGACTGAATGAGGATCAACAATACAGATGGAACGTTATGGTAAGACACACCTTCTTTATTTATTCATTACATTTGTACAGTAGCATGAATGTTTCTGATTGTAAAGTAAATGAAATGTAATTCAAGATGTTATGTGATCCTATCTCGCCTACATTCTGTACTGATGGGTTCGGAGCCGATCCTCGGCTCCGACTCGGCACACTATGCTATAGAGCGAAGCCTCTCATTGGCTGAGCTATTCTATATCCCAGGATGCACCACCACTACTTCCCCAGATCTCGTTTGCCGCTTACAAGCTAGGACATGGTCTCGAACTTGGCTGAGCTAAGTGCTTTTTTTCTGAAAGTTTTTCTGTCAGGAAATTCTTTAATCTTTACCCAAAAGCTGTTTTAACAGCTATCATTGTGTATAAGTGTGTTTTTGAGTATTTTTTGTGGTAATTTTGTGTGATTGAACAGGGAAAGGTTTCCGTTTAAGTTAGAGGGGCCTTCCCCTATTTCTTTAGTGAGTCTTCTTGTATTTTGGAGAGGTCAAGTACCTGTTTGAGTTAGAGGGTTCTTGGCCCTCCTTTTTGGTGTATTGTAGTTGTATTTGTTATTTTTTTTGGGCTTTCGCCTCTCGTTTAAAAAAAAAAAAAAAAGAGAGAGAAAAGGTTTTTTATTGTTGTTAAAATCTTTTACTAAGTGACATACATTGTGTTTTTCTCTGATATACTGAGTAGTCTACAGGCATTATGTCTAAGGAGCATAGACCCTCAGGATTTAAGAAGTGCACGAGATGCAACTATAAAATGTCCATCACCGATGACCACTCCTTATGCGTGTACTGTTTAGGCGCCAAACACCTTCAGGAGTCTTGCAGCGTGTATCACACTTTTTCCTCAAGGGTCCTCCAAGAGAGGAAGAATAAATTGATCTTAAAAGGGCTTATCAAACCCTCCTTCGAGGAGGCCTTATCTTCCTCTTCCTCTCCAGCTAAGAAAAAGAAAGCGTCGGCTCCGACCAGCCCGTCGGAACCGACCACTAAGAAATTTAGGCAGTCTTCTCCATCGGCTCCACGGACTTTGGAGCCGAGGGCGGAACGGTCTGCCTCGATGCCTCCAGTCTCGACTCCTTTGGTTTCGGAGCCGATGGTTGGGGCTTCGAGAGGCGGGTCACCTTCATCGGCTCCACTGATTTTGGAGCCGATGAGGGTTGCCGGCTCAGACTCTTCCCCTTCGGCGCCGAAGCCCTCCTCGGCACCGAGGGAAATTGCTATGGAATCTCCCTCGGCACTGATACTGGTCGAGTCTATTCGGAGCCGGTCCCCCAGTCCTTCGGAGCCGATGGAGAAGTCGGTTCGGACCTGGTCGGTCTCCTCCCGATCTTCCAAGATGTCAGATTCGGACATCGACAGGGTGCTCCTAAGACTGTTTCAGTCTCCTGTATTCCAAAAATTAGTTTCGGCTCCAGCCCATTCGGCTTCGGAGCCGATGGCCCACCCTGTAGTTCTGGTTTCTCCTCCAACAGCCTCGGCACCGTTGGAGCCGGTGCTGGTGGAGCCGATGGAGGTTTTCGGGTCGGCTCCGACCCTTACTCCAACCCCGGCTCTCGAGTCGGAATTCGGTACACAGACCTCCTCCGTCAGCCCCGGGGGGGACGCTTCGGGACCGATGTTTTCAGTTCCGAGCCTTCCTCTCGGTGCGTCGGCTGCGGGGATACCGTCTACTGTTGTGGCCACAGGGGTTGGACCTTCCCAGGACTCTGGAGGTCCGGCCTTCAGGGCCATGAGGAGTGCTTTGGCCAAATCTTCTTTGGCTACCTCCACGGTCTCACCGGCACCTTCCCTACACACGGAGACTGGGTCTTTGGTAGTCCCCCTGTTGCTAGACAGCAGAGCCCCGGGGCCTGAGGTCACCCCCAGTGGGGGTTTCCCCACTCCTGGAGGTCCCTCTGAAGCTTCTTCATTGGAACCCCCAAGGAAAAGACTGTGCAAGAGGAAGCACGTCGACTCCCCCGATGAGTCTCTCACTTCGGACACCGATCTTGATGATGCAGAGGGGTCCCCTAAGTCGTCCTCAGATGATGTCTCCTTTGCAGACATATTGGAAGCCCTCAAACAACAAGGCAGCTGGCATTCCAAACCCCCTTCCGCTGACGAGTCGGTGTTCCTCAAGGCCTTCGGGGCTCAGCCCTCCGCCTCCTGGGTGTCTCTGCCCTTCGATGAGCTCCTAGATTTGATCTGTCAAAGGGCGTGGGAGCATCCAGACTCTGTGGAACCGGTGCCTGCTCGCCCAAATAAATTCTTATCAGCACCCCCAGAGAAGGAGTTTATGACCAAAGGTGTGGCTGTAGATGCCCTGGTGGTGGCATCTGCTACCCAACAAGATGTATTAGAGGCTTCGACGTCTGTCCATCCTCCTAATAAGGAGTCTAGGAGCATGGACCGGTACAGGAAGCGCACCCTCAGTTCAGCGGCCTTTACTTTAAGGTCCCAGAACTATTTGACGCACTTCACTAGATTTCAGAGGGATCTGATCAAGGAGCTTTCAGATACCCTCTTGGGTAACCTACCTGAGCAGCTGGCCCAGACGGTTGGCTCTCAGTTGGCTACTCTGTCGTCAATATCAAACTCGTCCATGAGGCTCATTTCGTATGCAGCCAAGGGGGCGAGTAGAGCGGCGGGTACGGGTGTTGCTCTACGGAGGCAAGCCTGGCTCCGCCTGTGTCATTTTGCGGAAGCCTTTAAGTCTTCCTTTGCCGACGCTCCCTTTGATGGGTCCTCTTTGATTGGACCCAAGGTAAAGGACACATTGACCCGCTGTGAGCAAGAAGGTAAGACTTTGACTGCCGTAGGGGCACGGTTTTCCACTCCCTTTCGGCCTTACCCCAAGGCTAAAAGAGGAAGGAAGATGTGGTTCCGTAAATCACAGAAGTCTTATCCCTCGCAGCAGGACGATCCCCCTTCTAGAGGCAGAGGAGGGGGAAATTTTTCTGGAAGACGCCGTCCCAGAGGCGGCAGAGGCCCCTGCAACACTGGAGATCGCGAGTCCTTTCGTGGCTCTTCAGCCTTCCACAATCCCTGAAGGATTGCCTGACTGTGCAGCTCCAGAGCCAGTCGGGGGTCGTTTTTCGAGGCACCTAAAAGCCTGGGAGGGTATCACTCAGGACCGATGGGTGCTTCGAATCATCGCCGGAGGTTACGCCATCCCCTTTTCACACCCCCCTCCGCCGTCCAGGAAAATCCCGGACCCGCCACCCAGCCAACGGGAAATTGCAGCCTTCGAAATCTCAAAGCTGCTTCAAAAAGGAGTCATCCAACCGGTCCCCGCAGACCAGATCGGATTAGGGACTTACTCAAGATTCTTTTTGGTGCCAAAAAAGACCGGGGACTTGAGGCCCATTTTGGATCTCAGCAACCTAAATCATTCAGTCAAGAAGTCCAAGTTCCGAATGGTCACCTTACAATCCATTCTCCCATTGCTAGAGAAAGGTGTTTGGATGTGCTCCATAGATCTCAAGGACGCCTATTATCACATCCTAATAGATCAGGCGTCCAGGAGACATTTGCGCTTCAGCCTAGGAGACAGTCATTTTCAGTTCTGCGCACTGCCCTTTGGTCTCACCACAGCCCCCAGGGTGTTCACCAAATGTTTGGCGGCCATGACTGCTCACCTGAGGAGTCTAGGATTCCAGGTGTTTCTGTATCTGGACGACTGGCTCCTGACTGCCACCTCCAGGCGTCTGCTATTGCAGAACCTACAAGCCACCATATCACTAGGCACTTTCCTTGGAATCACCTTCAATTGGCCAAAGTCTGTGTTGCTGCCATCTCAGCGCATAAGGTTCAACGGAGTAGAGATAGACTCAAACCTAATGCGGGTCTATCTTCCTACAGAAAGGATACAGACTATACAGGCTCAAGTCCGGGCCTTACTTCTCAAATCCAAAGCCCCAGCCAGGATGGTCCTGCAGTTATTAGGTTCCATGTCGGCCACTGTTCTCCTAGTCCCCTTAGCAAGATTGCATATGAGAATTCTCCAGTGGCTCCTATCGACCCAGTGGTCTTTTCAGGATCTCCCTCTCAGTCATCTCATACGGATCACGGAAACCTGCAAACGGGACCTTCGCTGGTGGCTGGTGTCCTCCAATCTGGATCAGGGACGACCCTTTGTTCCACCTCCTCCTACGGCCACATTGACCACGGACGCCTCCCAGACGGGGTGGGGGGGCATTATCTGGGCAGGTCAGTCCAAGGCAATTGGCATCCCGATGAGAGTCTCCTCCACATCAACATTCTAGAAATGAGGGCGGTGCTTCTATCTTTACAAGCCCTCCACGATTACCTCCCTCAGGGCGTAATCACCATTCAGTCCGACAACATGTCAGTAGTCTGGTATCTGAACAAACAGGGAGGGACCAGATCCTACCCCCTTTGCAGAGAGGCCATGAGAGTTTGGGAATGGGCAGTGGCGACCAGACGTTCTCTGGTAGCGAATCATATCCCTGGGAAATCCAATGTGATAGCCGACAGACTAAGCAGAACTATTCTCTCTCCTCACGAGTGGTCTCTGAACGATGCAGTGGCAACTCAGATCTTCAGCAGATGGGGAACTCCTTGTTGTGACCTTTTCGCAACCCTGCTGAACGCGAAGTGCAGAAAATTCTTCTCTGTCACTCCTGCTCCGGGGGAGATTCCCAGGGACGCCCTAGCCCATCCTTGGCCCACCGGTTTGCTTTACACCTTCCCTCCGGTTCCCCTCCTTCCCAGAGTGATCCAAAAGGCGACTCACTCAGGGAGCAAAATGATTCTAGTTGCCCCTTACTGGCCTCGTCAGGTATGGTTTCCCTATCTTCGGAAGTATGCTCTGGACAGTCCATGGTTCCTGGATCAGATCCCGGACCTATTAATTCATCAGTCGGGACAACTCCACCAGTCCCTTCACTCTTTGAAGTTAACAGCTTGGCTCCTCCTCTTCCGACTATAGTCAGAAATCATACCTTAGATCCGGAAGTCGACGATATTATCCTCGGCCCACAAGTCTGCCACTAGGAAATTGTATACTAGCAAATGGAAGAGATTTGCTATTTGGGCTCAACTCCGGGGTCTAGATCCCATCACTGTCCCGGTGTCAGAAGTTCTGAAATTTCTAACTTCCCTATTCAATCAAGGTTCTTCAGTCTCTACCATCAAGGTCCAATTGGCGGCTATTTCCAATTTTCATGAATCTATAAACCCACCTTTGATGAGCAACAGATTGTGTAAAACCTTCATAAAAGGTGCTTCGCTTTTACGACCTCCGATTTCTCATCCTGCTCCTCCGTGGGATCTCAATGTGGTATTATGTGCCTTAACCTCCTCCCCCTTCGAACCGGCAGCAACCTGTGATTTGAAATTTCTTTCTTGGAAAACTGCCTTTCTGGTCGCAATTACTTCAGCCAGAAGGGTTTCAGAGCTTCAAGCTCTATCTGTCAAACCACCGTACATCGTTTTTCACAAAGATAGAGTATCCCTCAGGCCTAACCCATCCTTTGTCCCTAAAGTTTGTTCCAGTTTTTGCCTACAACAGTCATTAGAACTACCAGTTTTCTTCCCACAGTACTCAAACAAAGCAGAATACATCTTCCACACATTGGATGTTCACAGACAATTGCGATTTTATTTAGACAGGACCCAACAAACACGGAAAACAGATCAATTGTTTGTGTCCTTTTCGGACAATAAATTGGGCAAAGCTGTCACAAAGGTCACTATTGCCAAGTGGATCAGGGACTGTATTAGTCAGGCTTATTCCTATTCTAATAAAGAGCTTACAACCTCTGTCAAAGCTCACTCTACAAGAGCTATGGCTACTTCAATAGCATTCCATTCTAAGCTTGCCATTAGCGACATTTGTGCTGCGGCTACGTGGTCTTCTCCGCACACCTTCATTTCTCACTACAAATTGGATGTGGCATCTCGGGGGCAAGCTTCATTTGGTTCCACAGTTCTCAGGAGTGTTTTCCAGTAAGCCACCCAGGAATCAGGTGCTAGGGACGCTGTCCCATCAGTACAGAATGTAGGCGAGATAGGATCACATAACATCTTTTAGTTATGTACTTACCATAACTTTAGATGTTTGGGATCCATCTCGCCTACATTCCTAATATCCCACCCTCCTTCCCCCTGCCTTGGAGATCAGAAGAGACCGGACGGTCTGAGTACCATTGTTTCATCTTGAAACATCTGGCAATGTTATATAAACAGTTATGTGTGTGTGCATGAGTGCGGGCAAACAAGATCTGGGGAAGTAGTGGTGGTGCATCCTGGGATATAGAATAGCTCAGCCAATGAGAGGCTTCGCTCTATAGCATAGCATGCCGAGTCGGAGCCGAGGATCGGCTCCGAACCCATCAGTACAGAATGTAGGCGAGATGGATCCCAAACATCTAAAGTTATGGTAAGTACATAACTAAAAGATGGCAGCATTTGGTTGCATAGGGTGACCTTGATAAAATTTTAAATTTATTTTATGTATCTAGGGTCTGACCCTAGTATGCTGACAGTAACTGAGTGCTTTAGAAAACGTTATCTGTAACCAGTATTTAGGATTATGTGTTGCTGATCAATACAGTTGTTTTTTCATTGCTGTTTATGGAATTTTTTTCATCTGTGGATCACTGCAATATCACTGTTACTTTGTATTAGGGGTATTTGCAACTTCCAATGTAGATGGTCTTTTGACTTCACTGTATGACACTGCTCTGCCTCAATGATTACTTCTCTTCTTTCTGCTTCTGTTTGCATCCTGTGTTTCTCCTTTTTAAGGATGATTTCTTTCAGGAATGCTTTTGTCCTCGCTGCACCCTGAGGTTTGTATTTTTGCCAAGTAGGACAATGGGACCATATTTTAGATTGAATTTTGTTTTCAAAAGATCAGAAATTCGCTGCTTTTAGAGAAATCATTTTCTGAAAATCTTCCCATTATATTTTTGTTCCCACTGTCTGCCTGCTTCACCCCGCTGAGAACCATCAGGCCCATTCATTCCTCTGCAGCTGAGATCCCTCTTCAAGATGAAGCTTCTCACAGGAGACCATCATCTAAGCAGGCATCAGAGTTTTCAGCTTTTAGTTCTTACGCCAGCCCTCCATGGCAACCTGATGCTCATACCTCACAGTACTGGTGAATCAATGCATGCATATTTCAATGTGTGTTCAGATCCTGGTTACAAGATGTTGCTCTACTTGGAGAGGCATTGCACATCCTTGGCCCTTAATACCGTCTCCTTTGTCTCTGAATCTCTGCTGTGAGTAATCATTGCAGTGACCCAGGCTGCTTTCCTTCTATTCAAGATGGGTGAGCCAGCATTAGCCACTCACTTCCACCATCCCAATCACTTTCATCAGTGCCTGGGTCACTAATGATCCTCTGCCACCTTTATCAGTGACTTGTTTACCTTTATCTCACTGTGCCATGGAGCTATACCTCTCAAACAGCAAACATTGCAAATAGGTACAAATGTCCCTGAAAAACAGGAGCATCCAGCTAAAACATCTAATTAGCATATCATTAAAATACCAAATAGCACATAAGTCTTCCTGGTTCCAGTGGGAATGTGGGATACTACTCAGAATCACATGTTTAAAAAACACAAAGTGACAAAATTATGGAAAAATATAAGCACAGTATAAAAGAGACAGTGTAACATCATTTGACTGTAATGAACTGTATTGCAAAATTCTACCACACGATGTCAATTCATTTTGCTTTTGAAAAGGGAGATGTAAGATGTGTGTGTGTCGTCTTTCTTTAAGATAGCAGTGCCACTAGTATTTTGGTCATGTAATGTGGATTTCTGTATACTATACAAAATCACAGGTGATGACGTGGATATAGAGAATTGTGTGAAGTGGTAAATCAAACCTGAAAAAAAGGGGCATACCTCCAAAAATAGATACATAATGCAGACGGGAAGATCAGGTCTAAAAATAGGAATGTTCCTCCAAAATAGGACACATGAGAGGTCTGCATGTAGCTAACAACCCCTCCCCCCTTTTGAGGTTTTATTTTACGTGTAAGTACCCAAACCTTCATGCAGGAAGTTCCCACTCTTTTGCCCCAAGGTACTGAGATCTTTACCACTTGTGTTCTTAACCATCTTTTCACACATTTGATGTGCTACAGTATTACCTTCAAATATTTATCAGCTACACCCATATTCTGAACTAAAATTATTAATTATTGTATGAATCGTAAGAACACCTGATGGCTGCCTGGATGATGACCCCTCTCAGTTGACTCTCATCTGGTGAAGAGAATGAATGGGTTAATTGACTAACAGAGGGTCCAATGGTCATGAAGCAGTGGGAACAAAGAGTTGCAAAAACAATTCTTGTATGAATGGTTCAGATTCCCGAGGAATGTTTCGATCTTTCAGCAGTTTTCTAGTATGAATCACAACTGTTCAATTACTGTCATGTCTAACACCATGTAATTATTCAACAAACTTCCATGTGTCATAGAAACTGCTTCCACCTGAATGGTGCATTCTGATGCTCTCATATACCTCTCTCCTTTGCTAGGATAATTGCCTATAGGTTCTTTTTTTTTGCCAGCCAATTACCTTTTATTATATTTCCATTTTAACAACATCCACAATATTCGGCAATCCATAAGCATAGTGCCTTTTTTATTCCATTGTGTCAGTAGCTGCTCAATTTATTAAAAAAAAATCCACTTTTAATACTCCCCTATACATGTGATATACCTCAAATGAACACTTACAGTTCACTTTCCATTGGCATCATTTTTACCTAATCTTACTTAGAACTACAGTAAACCATCAACATAACTATATCCATCATACTTCTTACACCTTATATCTTACATCTTTTCTCCTGTTCCCCGAACCATTTTATATTCTTTCTCCTGTGTTTCTCTATTCCTTACATGCACGTATCCCTTTCTTAGAGAAACCAGTTCCAGTTCTTTCTTCCTGTCTCTTTGCCTTATATAAGCCTTAACATTTGTATAGTTCTGTTTTCCCCTGTACCCAATGCCTTAGGACTTTCCTGTCTCCCTGCCTTGCTGCATTCTCTTAATGTTGTCACTTTACCTTTCTGCCTTATCCTCATTTTTTTATGATGTTGCTGAATCTTATTTACATTCTTCCTTTCTTTTATTCTTGGTGTGCCCCCCTTCACCATCCTGAAGCCTACTGACCCATCTGCACCTCTAGTCCTTCTTCATCCAACCATCTTTCTCATCTTCTTTTAAAATGTTCCTGCCCCTTCTCCTTTACCTCTCACCTTTTTTCCTCTCACAGTTTATTCAATATCCTTTCTATCTTTATTCCTTGAGGTATTTGTTGTGTTTTCCATTTTTTTATTATCACCTTCTAGCCTATTGTTAGTATTGACCCTATCATTTATTTTTGTCCTTACAAACTGTGTTTCTCTTTTTTTAGTCAGCATTCTTTCATCTATCACTTTTTTTTTGGAGCAGCTGCTAGAAGTCCTTCTTGTAATTCTCTAATCATTTACAATCCCAAAAGACATGGCCACAGGTTCCTGCCTTTCCAGTGCATCTCCAACAAAGGCTACTGACTGCTGGAACCAGTCTACGTAGCCTTTTGGGGTAGCAAAAATACTTACATAAACACTTCCAGGTAAAGATCCTGTACTTGGTTGTTATGGTTATGTATCTAGGTGGCTACTATTTCTTTCCATTCTATTTCTTTGATCTGCTCTCCTATCTCCTTTTACCATTTCCTTTCAAAAACTCTCCATTTTCCATTCTGTTTGCTTCCTTTTATCTGTATCTTTCCTACTCTTAAAAATCCCTTCATTTTCTTGCCTTCTGTTTTCCTCCCCTCTGTCCCCTGTATCAGTAGTAGGGTTTGTGCTGCATATTCTCATGCCCCCTCTATCTTCTTTTATTTTCCTTTTTAGTCCCTGGTATTCCATTTCCAATTTTCTATCTGATACTCATCCCTTAATTCTTCCCATGTGTTTAGTCTGCCTCCAGTATGCACCTGGTCCCAGTATCTTACCTTCTGCTTTTCCCCTCATCTCCCTATTACCATTCTGATTTCTCCCTCTCTTTTTATCCTCCTTTGTTCTCCCTATGGGAATTATTTTAATTCTCCAGTCTCTTCCTCACTCTTCTTTCCAGGCCTTTAGTAATTCTTTCAGCGTTTGTATTGTCAAGTGTAACTGTAGCTACTTAGGTGATGTGTCCAATATTACTTCCACTTCATCTCCTCCTTTCATTAGTTTGTATTATCATTCATTTATAATCTGCCTCATAGTTTGTATCTTCTAATCTGAACAGTTTGACTAACATACATGCTTGCAGATTTTCCTTCAGGTCTGGGACTCCCAGCCCCCATCTGTCTGCTGTCTCAGTCATTCTATAGCACACCACCATTAGTTTTTCTCCATTTCACATAAACGCTCTGCTCAACTGCTTCACTTTCTTTAGTAAATTCATATCTTGCTGTTCCCAGAAGGCCTGCCCTGGGTATAAAAACGGTGGTATAATACATATCTGTAACACCTGCATTTTCTGATCTAACCCCAGAATCATTGTTATCCATGTCTGTAGTTGGATTATGACCTTCTCATATATCCCCTGATAAGTGTCTTTCTTAGATTATTTTACCATTTCCCTTACTCTTACCTCAGGTATTTTATTCCTTCCCCTATCATTTCTTTAATTTCTTTATTGCTCTCTAACCCTGCTAATCTTTTCAGCAGTAGGATTTTAGTCTTCTTCTAGTTTATTCTGTAACCAGACCTCCTTCCAAGTGTCCTCAGAACATGCAGCTTAAATAAATCTTGTTGATGTTGGATTAAAGTAATCAGGACATCCTAATAAAAGGCAAATTTTCCCCTTCCTCTCCATCCATAGTCTTTAATTTCCCCTTTTTTTATTGCTTTCAGTAATGGCTGTATATACAGGGTAAAAGGTAAGGGAGAGATAGAGAGCACCCCTGCCTAGTGCCTGTCTCTAGCTCTATCTTTTTGAACAGTCTAGCTCTTATTTTAACTCTTGTGTTTGTATCCTCATAGATTCTGTTTATCAGCACTGACCACTCCTCCAGGAATCCACTCCTCCTCACTTCTTCCATTAGATATTTCCAGCCCAATCTGTCAACTGCCTTCTCCATATATAACAATATGAATGCTACCTCCCTTCCTTTCACTTCAACATCTTGAATTAATAATAGGGTTCTTATCAGGTTATTTGTTCTTCTGACCCCTACAATTCTTGTTTGGTCCTCATGGATCGAGCTTGGTAACATACTCCCCACTCTGCTTGTCTGAATAATTATAAAGCATTTATAAACGTGATTTAGGACCAATATTGTTCTGCATAAGGTGGGTATTTCTTGTTTTTCCCCCTCTCTGTATATTACAGATATCACTGCCTCATTCCATGTGGCTGGAATTCTTCCTCCTTCCTGGATATAATTAAACAGCCTCACCCAGCTCTCTACTGTAGTGTCTTTCTGCATCTCCCAGAGCTCTATTAAAAGTTGGTCACTTCCTGGTGACTTCCCTTTGACCATTCTGCTCCAGGCTGCTAGCACCAACTCCTTACTTATTTCTTCCCTTAATAACTCTCCTTATTGCTCATCCAAACTTATCAACTCTGGCCAAGCCATTCCCCTTCATATGTACTCTTTCTTTCCCCTGCTTCTTCTTCCTCTTTCTAATATAGTTTTTAGCAATATTCATGAAAATCCCTTAAGATGTCCACTAGTCTAGTCCTGTCTTATTCTCCTTCTCTTTCTGCTAAGTGACATACCTCTCTTTCTGTTTCCTATTGTTTCAGTCATACTACCAGTATTTTTGTTGCCTTAGGTAATTCTTGGAAATATGTCCTTTCAACCTCTATGCTTCTTTTCCAGAACATATCAGCCTCCCATTTTTGTAATTTTTTTCTCTCTCCATCTCTTTCTTTTTTCCTTCATTCCCTTCTCTCCACCCCTTCTGTAGTCAAACTAGTCCATATATCAGATCCTTTGCCCATCTGCTGATTGCTGTCTCCTTTATCACCTTTAATTGTATCACTGACTGTTTTCTTCCAGATGCTGTCTATGTCTCTCGGTTCATGTCTTATTATCACTGCAATTTTCCCCCTTTCTTTTTCATTCTTTGAGAAGTATGTTTATACTTTCCAGCATCATCCTAACTTTGATTCCTCTTCTCCCTGTATTCTTATAACAATCATGGCGTGATCTGAAAATACTAAGGGGTTAGTCTTTACTTTTTGTATCATATGAATATGTTCTGTAGTAATGCAGCATCTGTCAGTTCTTGACCAAGTTTGATGTCTGGCTGAAAAGAAAGTAAACTCCCCCGCCTCTAATTATCCTATCAACCATATGAATTCCTTACACATTTTCCTTCTCTCATTAATCCCTCACTCTCAGTCCACCTTGAGTTTCCTGTCTTCTAATTGCCAAATTCCAATCCCCAAGACATATTGTTAGCCCCTCTTGAAATTTAATTAATTCTCCCATACCTCCTCTTAGTTACTGAGTTTTAAACTGTCGTCGTATATATTCTGATACTATAGCTATTTTTTCCCCTTCTAAGAATCCTTTTATTCCCATGCACCTAGATTTTTGCCTGCTATTGAGTTATCTATTTATACAGGGCATATTTTATTTATCAGTATTGCCACTTCTCTCTGCCTTCTATTCCCCCAGGATGAGCTCCCTGCTAGATAATTAATTAATTACACTATATTATTTAAATTATTAAACTTAATTATTAAGTTTTATCTTTAATGTAATATACTTTACCAATTTATGTATTTTTCTCTGAAATGTTAACCCCCTTTTAACTTTGGTATGCTGTTGCTGTTCTCTGTCTAATTGTGGAGCTTTTCTTCACAGTCCTCCGCTGAAAATGGGCAATCTCTGCCCAGGGGGACTATCCTGGTTAGCAAATGTGAAATAAATAAATAAACAAACACATAATAGCCCCTTCTTTCTTTATTTAGAAGAGTCTCCTGTATCTGGGCCCTAGTTTTCCTTAGATGTGTTAATATCCTTTTAATTTTTATTCAGTTTCTCAGCTCATTAACACGACACACTTTTATTTCAAGCTTTAACTTGGCTATAAGTCTTTATTTGTAATCTTCCTTGTCATCCTCCATCTGTCTTCCTATTCCCTCTCTCTTACTGCACCATTTTCCATAATTCCTACATCTGCTTTTCTCTTCCTTCCTTCTTTCCTCCCTGCATAGCTTGGTCTCCTTACTTTGGTTCCTTTCCCAGGCTCCCCCTTTATGTCTATGTCAACTATTGTTTTAATTCCTATCCCATCAAATCTCAGATTCATTTAAAGATTATCTCCTTCTGTTTTCACCTCCGTCTCTCTATTCTCTTTGTTGTTCTTTCCTTCATTACTCCCCCTCACACCCATCCTTATCTATGTCAGTTTTACACCTCTATCTTCCTTATTCAGAGCTTGTATCTCTCTGAATGGCTTGGCATTTGCTGCTGCCCAGGTCTCTGTCAATACTGTGGCAGTGCATTCATCCATTCTTGGACCTCTGCTTTCTTCACTTTCTCCTCCTTTTCCAAAGTACTTTTTCTAACCAAACCTTTGCTTTTCCCCCGTATATATTCCCCTGCCTCTGTTTTTCTGCTTGAGCTCTCTATACTTTCCTTCCCTTTTTTCCTTATTTTATATTTCCCTCTGTTTCCTTTGTTTCTTATTTTGATATTCTTTTATAATGCCTAATTTTCCTTAACTTCCTTTGCTCTGTTTTTGTGTACTCTCCATGTGCCTCAACTATCTGACGTGTCCCCACTGCTGTC